>NC_132844.1:65771148-66082933 GCF_048164855.1 Canis lupus baileyi | reverse complement strand
TTTCCCAGCCCTGTCAGCTTATAGCTGCCAACTAAGAGCCCTTCTGAGAACTGAGCCTCTCAGCCCTTGCTCTCCATGCCTGCCTGATGGGGCCGTTTCTTTCTGCCCATAGAAGTCTCAGATTTACACGTGGGATGGCCGCCAGTCAGATCGCTGGGTCAAGCTGGACCTGAAGACGGAGCTACCCCGGGATACTCTGCTGTCTGTGGAGATCGTCCATGAGCTGAAAGGGGAGGTCAGAGGTGGTTCTGTTCACGTGTCTGGTCCTGCCAGCTAAGCTGTATAGCTAAGCTCCTCCTGAGTTAACTGGGTTACCTTGTATGTGGTACTAAACAGGGCCCAGAGCTGGGGGAAGGCTTTATAATGATTCCTTCTCCTCCAGTAGTTGCTCTGTGATATGTTCAGGTAGGAAGGACCACAGTCTTCATGTGTGTAAGAGGGATCTCCATCATCTGTGGGCATTGAGGGCCCCAGTGGGCCTGCTGGGTATTTTTTAGCTGCTGATTTTGTTTTTACCAGGGACCCCTTGAGCTTTGGCCATTACAGCCAAACAGGTGACTTTCAGAACAGTCCGTGGGAACAGTTGACAGGATTGGGAAGCTAGGCCCCGGCTGGAGCGCCATGGCAGCCACCTCTCACTGAGCCCCAGGGGCTCATCCCCTGGAGCCTCAGATCTCTGCTAGAAGTCTGGGCCAGTGTGGTGCTGAGAATGAGCTGGGAAGGCAAGAGAAATACCCTGTTTAGAGTCTTTCCCTTCCTCGGCTAGAAGTAGAATGGAGGCCAGCATGCCATAGTGGGCAGAGTGGGCCCCAGGCCAGTGCCTGGCCAGGTGGGCAGTGTACTTATCCTTCTAGGGGAAGGCCCAGCGGAAGATTAGTGCCATCCACATCCTTGACGTCCTCGTGCTGAACGGCAGCGACGTGCGGGAGCAGCACTTTAACCAGCGGTTTGACCTGGACCCTGGGGTGGGAGGGTGGGGTAGGCCAGGGCAGCTCTGTGGCAGCAGCCTCGGGGGCTTGGCCCCTCACCCAGGCCTTCTCTGCCTGAGGATGTCCTTTGCTTCCCTTTCCCACCCATTAGCTGCTTCCAGGGGCAGGGTGAGGAATTAGTATTGGTGCTGCATAGTTTGCTAGGCCTTGGGCCCTGATTGCTATAGATACCAGCACCCTCCATTTTACCATAGCTGTTCAGATCAAAAGTGATGTTTGTGTTACGGTTGAGCAAGAGGATAACCTTAGGGCAAGAGGAAGGGTCTCTGAAGAACATGTCTTAAGCATGGGTGGACCTAGTTAAGTCTGTTCATCTGGATCCCTTTTGCGTGTGGATGGATGCCTAAATCAGTTGTTAGAAGGGAGGAAGGAAACATCACTGCAGTGATGCTGACCTTACTCCTAAGTTGCTTCTTCCTGTGGGTGTGATGTGCTATCACTGGGTTGGGGTGAGTGGACATACACAGTAAAGGTGATGTTTGAAGTTTGAGTGGAGGGGCTGAGCCCAGCTCAAGGCACACTTCAGGAAAGCCTACCGAGATGTCGCAAACTTGGTGTTGGAATCCAGGAGAGGGAGGGCTCATAAAGATGTTAGTGGAGAAGGGCAGGGCGGGTTTCCTGGGGTAGGAGTGCTGCCTCTTGGAGCACTTCTAAATGTCCTCCCTCACTGCTGTCATGGAAATGCCCTGGGCTGGTGGTGGAGGCCTTTTGCTTGCCTCTGAGAGACTCTGTTTGAACCGTAGCATTCAGCTTGCTGAGAAATTTGTGAAAGCGGTTTCCAAGCCCAGTCGACCTGACATGAATCCCATCAGGTGAGCATATGGTCTCTCCCTCCAAAGCCCAGCTCCCATTGCTGCTTTCTGGTCACTGCCTGCTTCCCCATCCTGTGGGGGATGGGAGAGCTCAGGACAGGGGACCAGGCAAGGTTGGCTTTCTACAGATAAGACTACCCCCGGTGAGTGTGAATTGTTTGGGGGCGGGGGGGAGTGGGCACTAGGATTAGTGTCTCCTTCACCCCAGGGCCTCTCCAGCCTAGTCCCAGTGGGCCAACCTCAGAGAAGAGATTCATTCCTAGGGGATAAGGTGTCCCCATTTAAGACACACGTGCTCCTGGGAGCGCTCACACCCCTTGTGAATCGCATATTCACGCTTGAATGTCGTTAGCATATCACATGGTCTTTCCATTTTTCTCAGGTAAGAAAAGGGTGCTGAGGGAATGTGAGCTTTTGAACATGAAAAAGAGAAAGTTTGTTGCCATGTTAGTGTGATGGTTCCAGGCATTTGAGGGAGGAGAGGAGGATTCGAGCAGTCAGGGAGCCAACAGATGGAGAACAGGCTTTGCAGGCTGTGTCCAAATCAGAGGTTACTACCTTTGGGGCTTCATAGGACTAGAGACCGAGGTGTTTTTTACACGTGATGTACAATGTCCAGTCAGCCTGATCCTGAGGGGCACCTCCCAGGCACCCTTCCTGTGCTGGTTGTGGTGGCTGTTGGGTCTCTGGGGATCTTATCTTACCCAGGAGCAGTTTCAAAGACATATTCCAGGGCTCCCAGAGGTGGAGTCTTGTACTTGGGTTGGGGTCCCCTGCCCCCCTATGGTAAAAGGCCTGTTAAGACTGTTTGGAAGGAACGCTGCTACAAGAACCCCTAAGACCCATGGTGACGGATCTGGACAGAGCCTGGACCTTGGTGCTCTGGCCTCTGGTGACGGTGAGGATGGCCTGGGGTGGGAATCCAGCAGAGACAGCTTTGCATCAGACCATGCTCTGCTTTCTTCCATAAGCATAGTGGTGCTCCCCAGTTACCCTGGGGTGGGACCAATGCAGTGTTTGGTAGCTCTGGGCTATGGCAGGTCTGTGAGGGACAGCAGTGAACCTGGCCAGGGGTCCTCATTCTGGTGGGTTGCAGGTACCCAGGCCAGAAGCAGCAGCTTCCTGCCTCCCAGCTGCTGCCAGACAAGAACATCCTCCCTGCAGCCCTCAGGAACTCTCTCTCTCCACACAGGGTGAAGGAGGTATACAGGCTGGAGGAGATGGAGAAGATTTTTGTCAGGTGAGTGACTCCCTTAGTTCAGGATTTCAGAGGAGTATTCTTTTGCAGAGCTGGGTTGTGGGGGAGGCAGTGAGTTGGCCCTGGCAGACTGCCTCTAACCCCACTGCTACAGCCAAGAGCCCCCCAGCTGAGAGCTGATTCAGCACCCTGTCAGGAGGGGAGCAGGCGAGTGTGCGCCAGGCAGAAATACGGGCTCATTGATGCTGTAATAGTTATGATTGTCCCTGTGAGGGGCAAAGCAGCAAGCTGCTTGAAACGCTATAAATCCCAGCTCCTGGTGCTGACAGAGAAATTGAGCCTGGAGGGGTAGAGGGGGCATGACTGCTTCCTTGCATTCTTAGCACTGTGCAGGGTGCTCTCATCTGTGGGTCTCATTCTGGGTTGAGACCCAGTGGGTGGCCAATGTGGCCATGGGAGCCTGGCCAGGTCCCCTGGTCTCATGTTAACTCCTCAGTGGCCACTCTGATGCCTTTGGTGGTGGACTGAAGGCCCAGTGGCACCTCTGGTCTCAGGTCTTACCCTTACTGGTGTCACCCTATGGCCCCTTCCCCACTGAAGACAGCAGCAGCAGAGCAGGGGCATCCATCACTTTCCTGCCTCCATTGTTTAGTTGAGAGTTTAGAGCCCAAGTCCTACATCTAACTCTGCGCAAACTCTCTTGCTGTGTAGCCTGGAGCAACTCATGTCTCTGCCTCAGTTTATGTTGAACTGAGATAAAATGCTGTGGGTGGTGGGACTCTGATATTAGCCAGAGACTAATGTGAAGGCGTACGTGCTCACTCACTCTCACGTACTCACACTCCCTGTGTACTCACCTCGGGGGAATCAGGTTAGAAATGAAGATCATCAAGGGCTCCAGTGGCACTCCGAAGCTCAGCTACACAGGGCGGGATGACCGGCACTTTGTGCCCACCGGCCTCTACATCGTCAGGACGGTGAATGGTAGGTGACAAGTGTTCCCTGACCTCCTTCCCGCAGCCAGGGGGACTGGCCCAGACCCTGACTGAGCCTGCTCTGGTACATAGTGGCCAGCTGGCATGTCTTGGAGGTGTATGTTGGAGTGGGGACCATGTTTCCCGAGCCTCTTCTGTTCCTTGGTGGGTCCTGGGGGTTGGGTTGGGGCTGGGGAGAGAGGACCCCAACTGCTCTGTGTATACATGGTGTCCTCATGGCAGGGAAAAGGACCTTCTCAGGGGGCACCAGATGCAGGAAGTTTTAAGCTTGGCCATTTGCATCTTCTGTACTGTCCCTTTTCTTCAGCACCCTCTGGCTAACAGAGCCCTGCCTCTGCCGGGGTCCCAGAGTCGTCGCCTGGGTGGCAGGTTGGCAGGACTGGGATGGGGTTGCTGAGAGGTAATGATCTCTGTTGCCCTCCTTGACCCCTGTGGACTGGTGATTGAGGCTGCGTCCTCACAGGCCGTTCTCTACCTGCTTTCTGGGACAAGAACGAAAGAACAGGAGCACAGAAAGACCCACCCCTACTCTGGCCTGCCCCTGTCCCCTGTGAATAATTTGTGTCCTTTTTGGCCTTTCTCCTCTTCTTTCTGTCAGAGCCGTGGACTATGGGATTCAGCAAAAGCTTCAAGAGGAAGTTCTTCTACAATAAGAAAACCAAGATCTCTACCTTTGACCTCCCTGCAGACTCCATTGCCCCATTTCAGTAAGTGGTCCTCCTTCATGCCTTCCCCCTCTGCAGTTTCTGGTGCTCCTGCCAAGATGCCAGCCCTCTCAGGGCACACCCCAAGTCCCGAGAAAGATGGCTGCCCAACCAGGTGCTCCCCTGAACATGTGCCGGGCTCCTCCCAAGGGTGGGGATATGGCCCCCCCTAAGGTGTGGCCCCCTTCTGGGTAGAAGCTCAGTGAGAGGTGAGTGATGCTAGGACCTGCTGTGATGGTTGGGGTCCCAGGTGGGCAGCCCCTTGGAGCAGCCACTGCTTACGTGACTTTCTGGTACTGGCCTGGTAGTGGAAACATACTGAGGACACCTGCAGCCCTGTCCCTTGGGACTCAAGGTCCTCGTCATACCGCATAAGGACCTATGTCCATTTGCAGGATTGTTGTCATAGGTTTTGGCAGCAGCCAGCAGCCCTAATGTGCTTATAACTAGCCACTGACAATAGCTTCTGTTGCCACACTATACGGTTTTATTAAAGCAGCAGTCAGATACACCAGGAATATCAGTAATTGTAGGTAGGAATCCTGTTGGACATAATCAGCAGCAGCAGCTTTTTGTTGGGAAAAGCTGGTTCTGGAAGGCAGGGAGGAGGAGCTAGGGCCTACTGGTTATCTTTTGGCTGCCAGAGGGAAGACCCTTAATTGGAGTCAGATGAACTTCCTCCCTGCTGACCCCACTTGACCTGACTCCTCAGAACCAACCCACTAAATCTCGGTCACTGGTGATCTTTTGGTCCTGCTCCACCTGAGTGTAGCCCTCTGACCTCCTTTCTCTTCCTTCTCCCCAGCATCTGTTACTATGGCAGGCTCTTCTGGGAGTGGGGGGATGGCATCCGTGTGCATGACTCCCAGAAGCCCCAGGACCCAGACAAGCTGTCCAAGGAAGATGTCCTCTCGTTCATCCAGACACACAGCGCCTGAGGGTGTGGGGGGGCCCACCCCTGTTGAATGACCTGTTGTTCTTTGAGTCAGGGCACTCTGCCTGGGGCTCACAGTACCGGTTTTTTCCCCTTCTAGGAAAGGGCCTGGGGAGCACAGTCACTGCAGCCTGGCCATAAGGGGTGGGAGGTGGTGGTGGTCTCTCCATTCTCCCTGAAGAACTCCGTTAGGGACCTTCAGCGGACGCTCATGTTTCTTCTGGGACACCTTTCAGACTTCCCTTCCCAGAGACCTGCCTGGGAACAGTCTTCCCTGCCAGGGCTCAGCCTGAAGGATGCTGCTCCTACAGCGGGTTTGAGGTTAGGGCCCAGGGAAAGTGCGGCCAGTGGAGGACGTGTCAGAGGACAGCAGGGTCTTGGCTCTGCCATTCTCTCTTGTATCCTGTAGACTCACTTTTCTGAGTTCCATGCACTGCCCTGAGGGTGGCCACGCTCCTGCTCTGCCCAACTTTTTATTGGGCCGACCCTGAGTGGGTGTAGGCCAGGGGCAGCTCCTGTACAAATCAAGGTTTTGTTTCTTTGAACTTGCTCTGTTTTGATGCCAACCTGGAGAAGATTTTGTCTCCTCTTTGACCCCTGTCCTGGTCTTCCCTGGAGTTCCTCCCAGCCGGACCTCTGACAGTCCCGCAGGCCGGGAAAGGGAGGCATGTGGGCCACACATCCCTGACACTGCATCATGACACAGGTAGTGTCTTGGTAGTGGGTGTGACTGCCTCCTGGGGTTGTAGAGCTTTCCTGGACCCCATCCCCTCTTGGTCTGAACCTTGGGCAGCTCTAAAAGAGGAAGCAGCCTTGAAGACCTGCCTTTTTCTATGCCCCAGAGAAGGGGCCCCCTGGCAACACGGGGTACCTCTGGGGTGGGGTCACACCTGACCCTTTGGCAATCATGGCACCCCTATTTGCCACAGCCACTTTGCTAACCCTTCCCTTCCCCAATAGGAAGTACAGTCACTTTTGTTTGTCCTTTTGTGGTCACTCCGTTTCCTGTCTTGGCAGGGGGGGAAGAGGGGAAGCTGGGCAGTAGCTTTGGGTGGGGGAGGGCACCTGTGGTTTTTAATGGGAAATACCTCTCAGAGATGCTCCTATGGGCTCCCTAGAGCCCCATCCCAGTGCTAGGGTGGTTTCCATGGAGATAGGGCACTGAGACTCTCCATGAGGTTGGAACGGACTCTACCTCGGGGGTTGGAGGGGGGGGTGTCTCCAGCCAGCATCCAGCCCCTCCCTGCCCCCAGGTTGGCGGCAGCACCGCTGAGAAAGCTGTATTTCCACCCAGTTCTGGGTATATCAGTGTGTCTTGCAGAATCTTGGATCATTAAAGATAAACATATTTTTAATGCCTGTGTGGCTCTGTGCTGGGGCTATTGCTGTTTGTCCTTGGTGCTGTGTGGTCTGGGATTGGCTTGGATGAAACTGCTTGGGCTGGAGAAGGGGGGAAGCTCTGCTTAAGAGGGGAAAAAGCAAAAAAAAGAAAAAGGGAAAAAGCAGGCTGGTTTATTCAGAGCCTGTGCCAAGTTCCTGGGCCCTGCAGGCCCTGCTGCTTGCTGCCAGAGAAGGGTCCAGGAAGAGTCCAGAAACTATGCAGCTCCTGTTGGAAGCAGGAACTGGAGAATGAATGAACCTACAGCCAGTGGGGCAGGGAGGCACCTTCCGCCCCCTTCACATAAATCACATGGCTCACTCCATGGTGGCACTGTGACAGTCCAGGATCAGTCTGTGTGACTAAAATAACAGAGGCGTCAGACCAATTAGTGTCACTAGACTGGAGGAAGAGAGGGAGGGAGACACGGTTTTGCTGACCCCTGGCCTGCCTCCCCTCCGTTCTGGGCCTGCACTGGCGGGGGAGGGTGTCGGGGGGTGCCGTACTTGGGGTGAGGCGGGAAGGTGCTGATGGCACCTCCCTCTCGGCTCAGGGCTAGAGCTTCTCTGCAGCTCCACAGCTCCGGGGCTGGCCGCCTACAGCCTGCCTACGCTCTCGCTCTCGCTCCTTCCTCCACCCTGGCCCCGAGGGTCCTTTCTTTTCACCTTTTTCATTGGTGAATTCTCTGCCAAGCCCTACTGTGATCTGCCTTGCTCTGGGCTCCCACCTCTGGCCTTCTGGGTGCTGGGACAGAGTCCAGGTGGGGTAGGGGGGTGGAGTCTGTTTGCCTCTCCTGCCCCCTCCCTCCCCAGCTCAGGTTGGCTCTGCCCCTACTGCTTCTCCAAGCGAACACTGCCTGATTTACTGGCCACCGTCACTGTAAGTCTGGTCATCACCATGGCTCTGGCTGCCCATTCCCTCTGCCAGGCCTCACCAGCCCTGCTTGCCTCTTGAAGATGGATTAACTCTGTGCTCCCATGGGACCTCCACATGACTTCAACTCCCCAGTCACCCTCTGCACAGGCTGCAGTTTTTCCTGCCATAATTACAGGCAGTGGCACTGACTGGAGGGCAAAGACAGTATGTTTGGTGGGGGCGATGGACAGGTGGCGCAATGCCTAAGCCCTGGAAATGGCTCCCAGAAGAATAGTTTTGGCTTGAAAACTGCTTTCCGCGGTCTCCTTATTCCCCACTTAAGCTGGGGACTCCAAGCACTTCCCCTTGAACATCTTTCCTTCCTGGATTCCCAAGTGCCACCCCCCACTGCCGTCCAGCTGCAGTTAGACCATGACATTTACTCAGCAGACGGGAGCAGTGTGGCTGTTCTTTATTGCCTTTCCCTTGGGCTGAGGGAGGAACCAACACACAGTCCTGGAGACTCAGGCCCCAGAGCGGGACCAGGAGGCAAGAGGGGCTGAAGTCCTGCTCCAGTGTCTGGGTTGAGGAGAAATGCTCCTGTACCTTGGCTGTCTTGAGGCTTGAAGGGCCTGCTTGGTAGTGACCAGGAGGCCCAGGGGACCCTGTGCTGACCGTAGAGAAACCTCAGGCTCACATGGTCCAGCAGGCATAGATGAAGGTCAGGAGGATGAAGATGGCCACCGAGAGCACCATGTTCCTCCGGTTCTCCTGTCGAAGCAACTGTAGCTCCTTCTCTGGGAGAAAAGAGGGCAGTGAACATGTAGTTTGGGCCCATCCGCTGCTCTCCTCTGCCTCTCTGGCAAATGGGTATAGACACTCCGAGAGCAGAGGTCTTCCCTCCCTGCTCCTCCACTTCCTTATCCACGAAAATGACTGTCCTTGATCTGCCCAGATTCTCACAACCTTTTGGCTACAGATCCTGGCCCAAAGGAATCCCACCACCCAATGCTGCTCAACCATTTTTCTTCAAATGCAGTGGAAGTTGACAATGGAGTGTATGAGGGGGTCATCAAAAAGGCCACACCTGAAAGCCAAGCTAGGTGTTGGCTTGGCATCACCAGGTGAGTCCTCTGGCCTGTCACTGTCGGTGGTGGTGAGGGGGCTGCTTTGTGGTGCTCATCCTTTCAGGGGGTCTCATCTGGGCAACTAGAAACTCAGGGCGACTGGGGCTTTTTGAGCCTGACACTGGAGTAGGTATGGGGTGGGGCCACCCCATCAGTGCTTCCAGTTCTGCCCCCTGCTGGAGGCCCAGCTAAGTGGAAACCAGGGATGCTAAGAGCAGACAGTCTGTGCCCAAAGGGTGGTTGGGCTCCCTTCTAGAGGAAGCCAGTCCTATTCTGTGGCCACACTGAATCCATTCATCCCCTTGTGTGACAAGCAGGTGGGTGGTACTGTGGTGCCTCTCAGGTAAACTGAGGGCTGATACTGCAGTTGTGGAAATTGCTAGGCTTGAGAGAGAATGAATATCGCTCCCCTCCTTGTGTAGAGGAGTGGGTAGGTACCTGTAAATCCGCTCTGGGCAGGCCTGACTGAGACCAGGGCCCAGGTAGGGGTATGTGTGCATACACATGTGCTGTGCTTACAATGTTGATTCAAACTGGTCCCTCTGGGAGGTTCCCTGTCACCTGGACTGTTCTAGGGCTGATTCTTGGCAGGTCAGGTCTCTCGGGGAGAACAGAACAGAGAAGTCTGATGAACCTCTGCAGACCGGCTTCCTCTGAGGCTGCTTGGGGCAGGGTTGGGGCAGGGTTGGGGCAGGGTTGGGGTAGGGATGCTAGTAGCCACCCTCCGGCTCTGCACTCTCCTGGCTCTACCTGGCTCTGCCCCCGGCGCCCAGAAGGTGGCAGCATTGCTCCACCCACAGTAGCCCTTCCTTCACCTCCAGGGGTTTTCCTGGGATGGAGTGCAAGGGGGGGAGGGGATGGGAGGTGGATCTCCCAAGTCTGGGTGGACGGGAGTCTCTTCTGGACTGACGGCAACCATTCCCCTTCATCCCACAGAGGAAGAGCAGACCCACAGGCCTCTCCATGTCCCCCAGAACAAAGGAACAAACCTGCTCTCCTTCCAGGCCGCTGGGCTTACAGTGGGTTCCCTATAGCCTCAGCGGGGGACTGGGGGTGGGTGGAGGGGAAGAGGTGGTGAGGTTGACTCCCTTCCCAAGAACCCTCTTGATCCCCAGGACCTGGTGGGTTCCTGGGCTGTTTGTCCTCTCTTGACCCTGGGACTGGAGGATGGGCTTGGTAAAGGAAAGGAACTTTCTTACCATAGTTGGAGGCTTTGCTCATCAGGCTGTTTTTCTCCTTCTCCAGAGACTTCCTATGAGGGGAGAAGGTGTTTTATGGCTCAAGCCCTTTCCCCCCATCTGAGGGGCAGCTGGCACACCAGGGCAACGGACGAGGGAACAAGGGCCCCAATCTCCAGTGGCCAGGGGTAGGGTGAATGGAAGCCCAGGGCCAGGGCCCCAGGCTGAAGATGGGGGCTGGAGGAAGGAGAGGCGGGGGCAGACACAGTACCTGGCCTCTGGGCTCAGCTCCGCCCCGTGGAGCCTGGAGTTTACTGCCTCCAAGTCTTTCCTACACCGTGACAGCTTCTCCTCCAGCCCATCGATCTGCAACACAGCACCCAGCAGAGAGGGATGGGTGGCAGAGCCTTTCAATGTACAAAATAGTTGGGATCCTGGGATGGGGAGGAAGGAGGCTCTCGGAGTCTTCCTGGACAGCACCCTGCTCCCCTGGGCCCCCAGCCTCTCTGTTTTGCTGTCCTCTGCCTCCACACAGTGCAGCCTGAGCCCCACAGAGGCAGCTCTGGGTGCCAGAAGGTTCTCTGAACCACCCTGACCCTCTGGACCGAGCATGGGCTGGGGGCAGACAGGAGCAGTCCCTCATTCCACCCCACCTCCCCAGCACCTGCCCCAGCTGGCCCCACAAAAGGCACCTGCTGCCCAGGCTTAGCCTAGAATGCAGTGAGGCCCTGCCTTTCCCCAGCCCTCCACGTGGGAGGGATTGGGGGGTGCAGTGGTTGGACATCTAGGGGCCAAAAAGCAGAGGTATTTTTTGCATTGACACACTTCTGCCGGTAATCAAGTTAAGAATATATATTTTGCTATAAGAATCAATAAAAATCACTGAGTGTAAAAAAAACACAGCTCAAAAAAACTTGTTTCTTTCTGACTTGGTTCTTGTGCAAAAACATTGCCTATCATCAAGGTAGCTGTAACTTGTAGGGCAAAATAGCTAAGCTCCTCAAAGGCTGGCTGCCAAAAGTATCAGTTTTCCCATTTGTTTTGATTATAGTTTCAGAGCTGTGTTCTTGGGCATATAATGTGAGTTGTGGGAAAATGATTTGTAAAATACTGGACTAGATCGGTCAGGCCTGGTACTCGTATCATACATGTGGCTTTGAAAATTCATGTCCATCTGTCTCCAGGTGTCTGTCTCCTCGGCCACCTCCTGCTGGCAGGAGCCTAGATTTCGGTGGCTGGGAAGGTTCTGAGGGCCCTGTGTTCCTCATGGCAGCTGACTGAATGGTCCCTCAGGTCCCCAGGATGCTCCATCTTCCACCTGACTTCACTCCTCACCACATCCCTGGGTCATAGCAAATATGACCTCTAGTTCACAAATGGGAGACTGGGATCCCCAGAGGGAATGAGTCTTCTGAGAAATCAGCCTGGAGCACCCCTCTCCTTACTGGTCTCTGCCAGTTCTTTATCCAGTCTCTTCCAGAAAGGCCCCTGCGGAGACAGTAATCCATGACTACAAGTGCAGAGGATCCCAGAGTCCCAGGCAGGTGTTCTGGGGCTGGCATCAGGAGAGCTGCACTTGAAGCCACCTGTCCCTCTGCCTGGCCAGCACCTAGCTCAGCCACTTCTGGGTCGGCCGCTTCGCCTTGTCCCAACGCCTGGCCCAAGTGCCACTCCATCTGCCTTTCCTGCAGCCTCAGCTGGCTGCCGACTCCAGCTCTAGAAGCAGGGCCCTGTGGGAGGGAAGAGCCCTGAGTTGACTGCCTGCTTAATTATGTCACTTCTCTGCTAATTGGCACCAAAGGTAGGACTGTCCTAGGGAGCAGCCTCCGCAAGGAGCTGGGGCTGTGCCTGTGGCGGCCAGCGGCCATCCTGAAGCCTGCACTGTCGGGAAGTAAGCACCAAGCAGCCAGGCACAGGGAACAATGACAGTCCAATGTGACGGTCAGTGGGGCTGGGAGAGAACAGCATGTGCTTCAGGCCACTGCGCGGCCCAGCCCCTGGGGACCCTGAGACTTACTGCTGCCATCCCATGGTGTAGACATCACAGGGCACCAATTCCACACCAGATCCCAAAGCTTAATTCTCCAAGCGTCACCTCCTCCATGAGGCCACCTCTGCTGCCCCTGGCTGAAGGGTACCATCTCCTTCCATTGGCAAATTAATTAGCCCTTCTCTCATAAGGCTGACGGCACACTAGGTCATCCCAGCGACAGGTGTCCAACCTCCTCCCCTTCCTGGACTCTGGGGACCTCTACTGACAGTATAAACTTGTGGCCCAAGGATCCTGTATAGCCCAGACTGGCCCATTCCACTTGTGCATGTGACTGCCTGGCTCCTAAGGATGCCTGACTTTGTAGCTGCCATCCTAGGATGGGGGCTGTCTGTCTCCCCTTTGTGGTCACCACAAGGCCCGGCCTGCTGCAGTCTTTGTGTGTGTGTAGCTATGGAGGAATGACTAGGGTTGGACGTGGATGGAGCTGAGGAGCTAGGGGCAGATCTAGACCTCCTGTAGCAACCAGAGCCTGAACTCCTCCCCTCGTGCCCACAGAAGCTCGAGGAAGCTAAAAGGAGAAGCAACTACACAGGCACATAGATTATGTACTTGGTGGAAAACCCTGTGCCAATCTTTGGTCCTAGGTTAGATTTCTTCCTGTCACCCCTTGGGCCAAGTCCCAGTTTGCATGTCACTCTGGGGGGAAGCAGGTTGGGGATTTCCATCCCTAAACACATCTGGAAGGCAACCAGGTGCCCAAATAAGTGGTAATTGGCCCAGAATAAGGCCGGGAACTCATGCTGAGCAAAATCTTTAAATTGAGGCTGGCAAACCATAAGTGGCCAAGCCAATCTGCCATCGTGCTCTGGGCAGGGCCTGTGGAGCTGGCAGTTGGAGGCCTTTATCTGAACAAGCCCAATTTATCTGCAGTTCCACTGAATATCCCCACTTTCATTTACCACTTTTTAATGAGGCTTAAACGGACGAACACAAATCAAGGTTTTAGGGACTCAAGTTCTAACCTCCCTCTATGAATATTTATGTCCTGCTGACAGCTCTCCCTCTGATTCCCTTCTAAATAGCAAGTTCCCCTTTTTTATAACCCAGCTGCTTGATGTGGGCTGAGTGAGGGGAGGCTGAGACTGTCAGGCAGCTCTTCTGTGGGCCACAAACCCGTCCTCAGAAGGTGACCCTGCTGGCAGTCAAACACCCTGCAGCATTTGCTGAAGCAGAAGCCGGCTCTCCAGCAGCTATAATGATGGGTGCAAAGATTCAGGGTGACCTGGCTGTGAGAAGGCGGGGAGGGAAGGTCAGGATGCATCTTTTAGTCAGGAGTGGTGGCTACAGAGTGGGGCTGACTCGGATGGGCCAGGAATGGGGGAGAGGACCCAGAAAATGGGCATTAGAGGACGCCGCTCATTGGGTTTTCAGTCAACTCTGGGTGGCATGCGTGTGGATCATGCACTTTACAGGCTCCCTAGGGTAGATCTATAGTCCTTGATTAGCTTTCCCTCTGTCGCCAGGTTAAAGGCTATAGATGACAGACAATAGAGAGGACACAAGGTTAAGACCAGAGTAAGAAGACAAATGGCCAGAAGAAGATTCTAAAAATATAGGGTCAGAGCCAGGCAAGCAGTTGGGAGCCCAAGTGCCTGGAAGCCTGAGACTGTGGTTCCTGAGAAGTGCAGTAAGGAGTATAGGCTGCCATCAGGTGCCTCAGCTTGTGGATCACTTGCCCTCTGAAGGACTTCCGTAATTCTGGGCCTCATTTTATTCCTGTGTAAAACAAAGTTAATGTTTCGTATTTCATAAAGTTGTGAGGATGATATGAAGCAATACATGTCAGGTGCTTAGAATAGAGCCGAGTACGCACACCGTAAGAGTTAAATAAGGTATGTGCTATCATTATTAGCAGAGAATGGTTTTCACTAGATCTTTAGAGAAAAGAAAAGTGAGTTAATGTGAGGTTAGAGTAAGGGAGGGAGCAGTAGGGGTGTGTGATGGAGAGGAGTCTCCACTTATCACTGGCTGGCAGCAGCTGGAAGGGGAGGCTGTCTAGCTTGGATAGAGCCATCCTTTCGAGTCTATGGAGGGATTCAGCGGTCGAGGTGGGGAGGGAGGGCCTGCAGGGTAACTCATGTCCTACCTGGGGATGAAGCTGGGGTGGGGCTCTGAGGTTGGGCCTGGTGGCACCTGAGGCTGACACCCAGAGCAGTGTCTAAGCGCACAGACTTGGGTGTGGTCTGGGCAGGGATAGGCATCTGAGGGTACATGGAAAGGCAGGTGTAGCCTGGCAGGTGGAGACCATGTCTACCCACACCATGGCTCTACAGGGCCTGGCATCCAGCTGACCTGGGAGAAGGACTGTGAAGCCCCAGGACTAAGGCAGAAAGAGGCCCCATCAAAGAGATTGGACCAACTCTAGTAGGAAGAGAAGGCTGTACTCTGGAGGCCACAGAGGCTCCCAGGACTCCCGCCCAACAGGCTGGATACAAGGGTCAACCAGCAGGAGGAGTGTGGCCGGCCCCAAACTGACTCAGGCACTGAGACTTTCCTAGAGCTACAGAGGGCAGCATTGCTGGCTGTCACCATCACAGGCAAAGTGGGAACAGCCAAGGTGGCCACTGAGATGCGGCACTCATTCAGGCACAGTGTGGGAGCAGAGAATGGATACCCTCAATGTAAAATGTCATTAAAAAAAGTCTATGCACGACCTTTATATTCAGAAGACCAAGTGTCCATTTTTACACAGGAACAAAGAACAGTGTCTACTTGAGATGATGGTCAGCAGGTGAAGTGCAGCTGCAAAGAGACACTAGAAGTCAGAAAGTTGGGGGTGTGAGCTCTCTACCAGTTACAAACTGTGCCTTCTGGCACTTCACACAGGGTTGAGGACTTCGTAGGTGTGAAAAGCTGTGTGCTGCAGTTCAGGGGACCGGGAAGTAGGTGGTGAGTGTGCAGGGTGCCCTGGTGGGACTGCTGGCCTGAGCCCAGAAAGGCAGATGCAGAGCAGGAGGGAAAAAGTATAGAAGGTAGGCAGTGGGAAGGAGCATCCCTTAAGTAGGGGAGGAGCTGAAGGTCCCAGAGGTGGCTCTGGAACTGGGATCCAGGAAATCTGTACTTGATCAGGAAAGGCCTGTGAGTGATTCCACCACAGTGGGGACGAGAACCACTGCCTTTCTGACCTAAGCGTGGACTGAGGAATCAGAGCCTGGAGCCTGGTGGGCGGCTTCAAGAGCGGGCAGAGGAGCAGGCTCAGTGAAATAATTTAGGACCAAGGATTATCCACGGGGTGGTAGTGGCAGGTGGGGGTGGGAGTAGGTTGCATTTCTTGCATAAGAATGTGAAGATCTGGGGATCCCTGGGTGGCGCAGTGGTTTAGCGCCTGCCTTTGGCCAAGGGCGCGATCCTGGAGACCCGGGATCGAATCCCATGTCGGGCTCCCGGTGCATGGAGCCTGCTTCTCTCTCTGCCTCTCTCTCTCTCTCTCTGTGTGTGTGACTATCATAAATAAATTAAAAAAAAAAAAAAAAAAGAATGTGAAGATCTGAAGTCAGCCTGCCAGTCAAGGTCAGCAGAGGCTCCACCCCAGCCAAGTGGGGCCACTGATCCTGTTGGCAGGTGCCAAGGGAAGGGCTTCTTCATTTCTAGTCATCAGGGACAGAGACTTCCTGCAGGCTTCCTCAAGCGCCCTTGGGATGCGGCTCAGAGTGCTGTGGGCACCGTGTGTTGCTCCCGGGGTTCAAGAGCCCCGAGCCAGCTAAGCAAAATCCCCTCTGCCATCTGACGTGGGGAATAACACCTTATTCTCAGAGCTTTAGGGAAGTCTCCCTGGGGCCCTATAACGCCATAAAACCACTGTGTTAAGAGAAACTGTAAAATTCGTCTGGAATCCCCGTGAGGCTTCTTTTCAGGAGTGTGGAGCCTCCTGGAATAGACACCCTGCCTCTTTGGGGACAGTGAACCTGAGTGCCAGCTCACTCACAGATAACTGCCCAGCACACCGGTCAGGTCAGGCCCAGCCCCGTGGGGTTGGGGCGGGGCAGCTCCAGGTCAGGCTGCTGCCAGGCCCTCGTCCACAGCTCATACTCTGACAGGCATGAGCCACGGGCTGTCGCAGGTGCTCCTACCGAGGCTGGCTGAATGGGGCTCCTGTGGCAGCTCGACAGCCTGGGAGGTGGCTCCCCACCCACCTCAAGCCACTGTCTCGGGTCAGGCTTTGCAGAATGCACTCTCAGGACTTAGAACTCTGCGTTACGTAGGCTATTCTACTCTTTGGTTTAGTAAGTTATTTCCGGTTTTCCCAGCCTTGCTCTCAAGAGCTTCTGGCCAGTGACTGCCAGAAGTTGCTGGAACAGGTTAACCTCAGGAGTCAGGCAGTGGTCACGGGGCATATCCCACAGCTGCCTGGTCAGATACCTGCTAATAAAGAGCATGGTGTGGGGGTATCTAGATGGTACAGCACAAGGCAAAGCAGCTTCCAGAAGCCAAAAGCCCATGCAAAACTAAATCACACTACCAGCAGCAGCCAACATTTCTACGGCATGTGCTGTACGCCAGGCCCTGTTCTGAGCACCTCACACACAGAATGCTCACAATAACCCTGTGAGGGGAGAAGTAGTATCGTCAGTTCAGCAGCACCCCCATCTGCTGGGAACACGCCCCAAGAGCCCAGCAGATGCCTGAACCACGGATAGTACTGAACCCTATATATATGATGGTTTTTTCCTGTATGTACATACTTATGATAAAGTTTAATTTATATATTAGGCACAGGAAGAGACTAACAATAATAGCAACAAAATGCTATATAATGAAAGTTATGTGAATGTAGCCTCTCTCTCAAAGTATCTTACTGTCCTGTATTCACCCTTCTTGTGCTGATGTGAGAGGAAAAGGTACCTAAGTGGTGAGACGACACGAGGTGAATGGCGCAGGCACTGTGACACGGTGTTAGGCCGCCATCCGCCTTCTGACAAAATGTCAGATAAGGAAGCTCTGGCCGTGGAGATGAAGTTACTTGTCCAGGGTCACCCAGCCAGGACACGGGGGTGCTGGGCAGTGCAAGGCTGTACTGTTAGCGCCCCCCTCCCAGAGCGCCACCAGCCGGAAGCCACCCGTAGCTACTGGGAGTAACTGCCCTCCTTGTGCCCCAGGCTGGGTGGGCCTGTGGCAGCTTTGTGGACACTACCAACCTCTGCAGCAGCTCTGTAAGGAAGGGGCTGGCCCTGTTTTAGAATTTTTTTTTTAAGATTTTATTTATTTATTCATGAGAGAGAGAGAGAGGCAGAGACAGAGGCAGAAGGAGAAGCAGGCTCCACGCAGGGAGCCCGACGTGGGACTCGATCCCAGGTCTCCAGGATCACGCCCCAGGCCGAAGGCGGCGCTAACCCGCTGGGCCACCTGTGCTGCCCCTGGGCCTGTTTTAGAGAGAAGCAAACTCCCAGGAAGGAGATTTTAAGCAAGGTCACGTAATTGGAAAGTGGCAGAGCTGAGGGTCTAAATCTGAGTCTTTCTGCTTCAAAGCTTATGTTCTTTCCAACACTTCAAGCTCTTTCTCCAAAATCCCTCATGAAAACATTCATGACAAAGAAGGGTTCTGCTGGAACAAAGTCATTCCACATCCCAGTCGAAGCCAATCTAAGCTTGTTGATCTGGTTTCAACAGTCTCTACTCTGAATAATCTCGTACAAGGGCTTTGCCTAGTCTCTGTCCACGTAACAGCTACTCTCCATGAGGGAAGAACCTGACCGAAATCTGCTTGGAGGCAGTGAGACGGGAGTAGAGCGCCCATGCTCTGTGTTGAAGGCAATCACCTCGCAACTTCTAGCTTCTCCAATATCCCTGGCACCCTCCCCCAGATTGCCTAAACGGCCACAGCACCCTCCAAAATCCAGACAAAACAGACCCAGTTTTGAGGAGAAAGGTGAGCCAGGTGGGCCCGATAAGCCCTTCTCTCCCAAGTCGGTAGCAAGGCCTCTTTTCACGTGCCAATTCACAGCCCTGAGAGTGGTGCCAGCTGTTTTATCTCCAGCCCCAGCAGCCTGGGAACTGGATTTCTGGAAATCCACTCATTTTCACATGTCAGGGAGGCCTCGGGACATTTATTATAATGGGTAAGGAGGCCAGAACACCTGCCCAGATGGTCTGTGGCAAGAGTGCTGGGGCTTTCCATCTGAGGCCATCAGGCCACTGGGCCAAGTCACATTGGGGTCAGGAGCCTTGATTTTCCAGGTGACCAGCCTCAAACCCCAAAGGGCCGATTGCCCTGACACTGCTGAAGGGAAGTTTTCCTGTGGAGGAGGCTCAGGGCTCTGTGGGGACAGAAGACAAACACCTCCATGCATGTCTCCCCAAACCATCAGAAGTTTCTCTCCCAGGCCGAGCAGATGAAGACCGTAAACCTTCCCAGTTTTAATCAACCAACAATTTCAGGAAAAGCAGAGAGCTCATCATTTCTCTGGAGAATCACTGCCCCTGCCCCAGGTCAGGAACACAAGAGGCTCTGCTGAAACGCCTGCAAGCTCTGAGGCCTTGTGAGGCCTTCTGGTGTGCTGCTCTACCAGGAGAGCCACATCAGTCCTTGCCTGAAGCCTGCAGCTGTCCCTGGGCCAGGACGTTGTTTGGGGTATGTTTTCTCTTCTTCCCCCCCCCATATATATATTTTTTGATAAATTAGCAAAAGCTTCTTCATCTCTGAAATGCTCAAAGCACTATTCAAGAACTGGCATCCACCCCACGCCTTATGAATTCATTAATTAAGATGCTGGCAAACAGCCACTCCACACATGCTGACATCCAGCCGTGTTAGGTAATGAGGTTTTAGTCTCCTGACCCCCGTCAAGTGGAATGGAGCCAGACACAGGCTGCCGAGAGAAATCACCTGCCCGACGGCAACCTGTCGCTTGTGCCAGGCAGCAGGTGGGGCTCATTTAATGGTCAGTGGCCCTTGTGGTGTTTGCATGCTGTGAGCCCTTCTCCCAGCCCCTGGACGGTGGCTGCCCGGCAAGGTGGTGTCCAACTGCCTGCCCTACAGTGGCCTCCTAACCTCTGACCACTGAACCCCTCAACGGGGCCTGGATGGCAGGGGCGAGGTTCAAGTGCTTCCTCCAGCCATTCAAGCCAATTCGGGAAGTATTAATGCTCCACTAAGCTACTTCTGGCCCTTGTCTCAGAAAATTGGTTCCAGAACTGTGACTGTTCCAGAACTGTGACTGTCTCCACCCTTATGTTGGAGGAGGTAACAGAGAGGACATGACCACTGGTTGACCTGAGTGCGGGACCAGGGCCATCGGAGGCTCCGCCTCCCTCCACTGACCTTGGAATGTACTGTGCTGCCCACTGTTTCCGCAGTGGAGCTGTTCCAAGGACAGAGCCTTGAGAGACCATGTGCTGTGGAGACCATCTGGACTGTAGACGTGACTGAGCCCAGTTACGGCCTCTACCCAAACTCTGAAGATTTGGCGGGCAGGTGCAGAAATCTATTCCTCTTATTTATCGCCCGAGACAAGCCTCACATGTAAGTTCCCTTGCTTAGTAAACCTGCCACCTACCAACCTGGAGTGGTCTGCCTCTTTTTTGGGTATCTCTCTGCCCTCCATGGAAGGAGGCCAGTGTGCAAACCAACAACTTGGTGCTTCTGCCCCTCTATGCCTTCAGAGAGCTTTCAGCAGTGGTCTATACTAAGCAGATAATTATAATGTCAACGTTCTTTCCTCCTGGTGCTCATCTGCCTAGGCCATTTTCTCCCCTCAATTTACCACCTCTTTTTCTGGTAAGGATTCTGAATTTAAATGACTCCCATTTGCTTTTATTCCTTCTAGTAGATGTTTAGTTAGCCAACACAACATTAATTCCCAACCCCTCTTCCTTTGCCCACCTCCACTACTTAGAAAAGCTCAAGAGAAGATTTCCCATACTCACTGCAGCAAGGCATGGTCATGATCCAGTTCTGGCCAACGAGATGTTCCAGAAGTCAGCTGGAAGACTCCTGGGACAGCTAATGCTTTGTTGATAAAAGGGACAGTATTGTAGTTCCTTTATCCTTCTTTCTGACTTAAAGTTGGATATGATGACTGGAGCGGTGGCAGCCATCTTGTGACTATGAGGAAACAGCTAAGAGAATGCAGAAATACTGGCCTTGACTTAGCGTTTGAACCAATGTCAATAGCTTACCTCCAAATTTGTTATGGGGAAGAAAGTATATTCCTTTTTACTTAGATCAGTTTTCTGTACCTTGTAGGCCAAAGTTTCCAAACTGGTAGATTTTTGTACTAGGGACCAAATCTAATCCAGTTAACCCCCTTAAGATGTCAGCTAAGACACCACAGACCTGTTAAGACCCACTGGCTGTTGAAACATCTAAAGACACCAAGCTGGATGGTCTAGCTGTGAAAGAAAAATACAATGACCAAGTAACAGCTCATTACTATCAGAGGTTACAAAAGCAGAAACAGGATTTACATCAGCCAAAATCCTGCATTAGACTGAAATGCAGACTTTCCCTCCTTCCACACATTAAAATCAGTAGCAGAGCTGGTGATTTCTCATCTGAGTGTTCTCTCGTTAATCAGAATTAACTCTCAGAAGCTAAACTCATAGCCAGTTTTTTCCAACTCTGAGGTCTTACAGGGTGGCAAATGAGTTAGAGAAAAAGACCTTGAGAGGAGACATGAGTGGAGGCAGCTAAGGGTGCTTTGGTTATCCTGGGAGGTGACTGCCCTGTACAGCTGGTGCAAGCCAGCCCTCAGGGTGAGTGCTGCCTGCTTGGTAATTGCTTCATTACAACAAGTAGAGACTGTTTGCAGGTGCTGAGATCACTCACTTGTGGGGGTTTTATTGCACTCGTCAGATTAACAAACATTTTGATTAAATCACTACTTTATTGGCTCTGAGCGTACGACTTTTAATAAGAGGACAATATCCACTGCTATTGAGCATCAGTGCACATTCAATACTCAGATCCGCTGGGGGCAGAGGAACAGGTGGGGAGACAGCCAGATGCCAAGCTTTTCCTAAGGTGCACAGTTATAGATCTCGAATCTTAGAATATCCAAGCAAAAGTAACCTTAGATCACAAATATAAGTATCTACATTGGTATTGACAGGATAAAAAAAAAAAAAAAAAAAAGAGTGAATGTGACCGGTAAAGGCACTCAGAGAGCATATGCCCACCAAATTTAAACCATTTTAGGAACCTCTATGTCAGCCAAACAAAAGATATCTGATCTGTATTTGGATCACAGTCAATGAACTTATAACCCCTATTGAAATCCAAGGTCTTCATGTTTCAGAAAAAGAAACTAAGTCTGAACAAGGGGATTGGGCTTAGCCATGATGGAAGACGGACTGCCAAAGAACTATAAAGGCTACTAATAAGGGTATTGTTTGTTGATTTTCTCCACCTTGAGCCAGGCACATGCTAGGTATTTCACACAGATGGTCTCCTCAAAGCCACACTTCAGTCTGGGAAAGCATCTCTTGAGCTTTTCTAACCTCGGTAGTGGAGATGGGCAAAGGAAGAGGGGTTGGAGACCCACTGGCTGGTATTTCACACATATGGTAACTTCAAACCACACCTGAGGTTACAAATCAAAACCATAATGAGATATCACCTCATGCCATTCAGAATAGCTAAAATTAACAACATAGGAAATAAGAGACATTGGTAAGGATGCAGAGAAAGGGGAACCCACTTACACTGTTGGTGACAATGCAAACTGGTGCAGCCACTTGGAAAACAGTACGGAAGTTCCTCAAAAAAGTTAAAAATAGGGCAGCCTGGGTGGCTCAGCAGTTTAGTGCCAACTTTAGCCCAGGGTGTGATCCTGGAGACCCGGGATTGAGTCCCACATCGGGCTCCCTGCATGGAGCCTGCTTGTCCCTCTGCCTGTGTCTCTGCCTCTCATGAATAAATAAAATCTTTTTAAAAAAAATTTTTTAAAGTTAAAAATAAAACTACTCTACAACACAGCAACTGCACTACTAGGTATTTAGCCAAAGGATACAAACATAGTGATTTAAGGGGCACATGTACCCCAACATTTACAGCAGCAATGTCCATAATAGCCAAAATATGGAAAAAGCCCAGATGTCCATCGATAGATGAATGCATAAAGATGGGCTTTATATATATATATATATATATATATATATATATATATATATATATATATATATGGAATATATGTATAATGGAATACATGTATAATGGAATATTATATATACATAATGGAATATTATATATAATGGAGTATTACTTAGCCATCAAAAATAATGAAATCTTGCCATTTGCAATGACATGAATGGAACTAGAGGGTATTATGCTGAGTAAAATAAGTCAGCCAGAGAAAGACAAATACCATATGATTTCACTCATATGTAGAATTTAAGAAACAAAACATGAACATAGGGGAAAGGAAGGAAAAATAAATAAGATAAAAACAGAGGGAGGCAAATCATAAGAGATGTTGTACTCTAAGAAACTAAGGATTGCTGGAGGGGAGGTGGGGGATGGGGTAACAGGGTGATGGGCATTAAGGAGGGCACTTGATGTACGGAGCACAGGGTGTTATATGCAGTGGATGAATCACTAAATTCTGCCCTTGAAACAAAAAATACAGTATATGTTAACTAAATTGAGTTTAGAAAAGAACTGAAACCCACCACACTTGAGGTAAATTGCAATCTGCAGTAGAGATTGCAGGTTGTCCACTAGACAGGCTAGGCCCTTCTTCCGCAGTGATGCAGTTATAGCTGGCCATGTGGCCTTCTCCTAGCCAATGAATGCATTTCCCAGCAGCCCCTTGCAGGTGGGTGAGGTCTCAAGTCTTAGCTCACATTGCTGCCAATGGAAAGTAGGCACACTGGGTCCACGACTCTTTTTTTTTTCTTAAGATTTATTTATTTGAAAAGAGAGAGACTGCAAGCAAGTGAGCGTGTGAGTGGGGGGAGGGGCAGAGGAAGAGAAAGAATCTCAAGCAGACTCTCCGCTGAGCCAGGAGCCCAACATGGGGCACTATCCCAAAACCTATGAGATCATGATCTGAGCCGAAATCAGGACTCGGATACTTAACCAACTGAGCCACCCAGGTGCCCCCGGGCCCGTGACTTTTAAGACAGTGATGCTTATGCTTCCTCTACTCTCTCTCTGCCAGGGTACACATCAATGGGATATGACTTAGTTTCATTCAGGAGGTGACATTAAGGTACTGAGGGATGGCAGCACCACGAGATGAGGGAAATATGGCAGAGCCACTGCCGCTCTGGTACTTCTAGACTAGGGACTGGCAAACTATAAGCTGGGGGCCAAATACAGGCCACTGCCTTTTTCTCGTAAATAAAGTTTTACTGGGGGAGCGCCTGGGTGGCTCCGTGGTTAAGCGTCTGCCTTTGGCTCAGGGCGTGATCCTGGGGTTCTGGGATCGAGTCCCACATCTGCTTCTCCCTCTGCCTGTGTCTCTGCCTCTCTCGGTCTCTCATGAATAAATAAATAAAAATCTTTTACAAAAAGTAATATTTATTGGAACACAGTTACACCCATTAATTCTATGTTAATTCTATTGCCCATGGCTGCTTTTGTGCTGAGATAGCCTATCTAAGCATAGCTGATGCTCCTTATTCATGATAGTTATGTTCTATAAAGTTGCTGCCAAAAATGAATTATCAAATACTGAACCAGGTTAGATTCCTATGAGCCTCTGGTCACAACAGTTTTATCAAGTGATCAATACAAAACCTTGTTTCTTGTGTGTTTCTGTTTAGAGACCTTATTTAATATATATTATTGATTCATTAACATTGAACTCCTAGCCAACAGCGCTATAACTCATTTCTGAACAAAGCCTATCTAACATATTTTCTCTGTAAGGCAAATACAGCCTTCTTGCAGTTTAGGAAAACAAGTATCACTTCAGCACTACACTTGAGGGCTGTTTTTAGCAACAAAATCACCAACAAAAAGCACAGAGACACCCAAAAAAAAATGTGGCACTAAATGGACACCTGTTTACGGTATAAGCTGAAATAAGACAGCAGAGCAATGCTTTGTTCGACCTTGGCTGCACCTCAGGTGACTCTAATTTTTTACTGGTTTGTTTGAGGCTTACTGCAAAAGCACTGCAAGTACTGATCTGGAGGCTACAAAA
The DNA here is from genome assembly GCF_048164855.1 of Canis lupus baileyi. Lineage (NCBI taxonomy): Eukaryota > Metazoa > Chordata > Mammalia > Carnivora > Canidae > Canis > Canis lupus. Next base: position 66,058,624 of record NC_132844.1, on the reverse strand, counting down.
ACATTTTAGCAAGAAGGCAAATTCACAAATACAAAATCCATGAATAATTAGGATCAACTGTAGTTGCAACAGAGATCACAAAGCCTAGAAATGTACTATCTGGTCATTTATGGACAACTTCTGTCAATTCCTGGTCTGCCTTATTAGAATAAAATAAACTTTCTGAAGCCACTGAATTTTAGGATTTCACTGTTACAGCAGCTTATTGTGTCCTAATCAGGTTATAAAGTCTATGCTTTTCCCATCACCCAGTGCCACCTCATTTTACCACTCATATTCTCTTTTATTTTACTTTTTAGATTTTATTAATTCATGAGAGAGAGAGAGAAAGAGAGAGAGAGGAGAGAGGGGCAGAGACACAGGCAGAGGGAGAAGCAGGCTCCATGCAGGGAGCCTGATGTGGGACCCGATCCCAGGTCTCCAGGATCAGGCCCTGGGCTGAAGGTGGCGCTAAACCACTGAGCCACCCGGGCTGCCCTCATATTCTCTTTTAGAGGGAGGGTCATATTTCCATCAACCACTTTTCTGTACCAAGTAAGCCAATATTTCTCAAGGGGTGATACTAAAACCTGTGTCAGAATGGGTGTGTGTAGCTGGTTAAAAATCTGCATTTTTAACCAGGGGGTGCCTGGCTGGCTCAGTCGGTAGGGCATGGGACTCTGTCTCAGGTTTATGACTTCAAGCTCCACGATGCGCATGTAGCCCACTTTAAAAAAAAAAGAGAGGGGGACGGGGAGCAGTAGGTTGAGCATGTGCCTTCGGCTCAGGTCATGATCCCGGGGTCCTAGGATTGAGTTCTAGCGTCGGGCTCCCACAGGGAGCCTGCTTCTCCCTCGGCCTGTGTCTCTGCCTCTCTCTATGTGTTTCATGAATAAATAAATAAAACCTTTTTTAAAAAAATGCTTATTTCTTATTGAAAAGGTACACTCAAATGTTACTGAATTACTCGGGGTGGGAGACAATTCAACTTTCCATTTGCAACAAGCTCTACAAATTATTCTTCATTCATTCTGAAGTTTGAGAATTCCGTTACCGGCAGTAAGCTCCTGAAGACCACTCCCCGTATCTGTCTGGTAACCCCCGGCAGCCATCGAGGGACTGGAACACAGAGGAGAGGCGCCAGAGGGCAAATCGCCGGTGCTGCCTCTCACCCCCCCCGCCCCGCCCCAGCCTGGGCTCTGCCTGAAACCTGTTTCCCCATCGCTTTAGGCTTGTGGTGAGGGCTGAGCACGCGAAGGGAGCAGCACAAGAAGCCTTAATGTTCTTTCCCTTCCATGTGCAGTATATTATTTTTAAGCTCTTTGGGAACTTCATCATTCCAGAATCCCCCACAAATTCCCAGAGATTCCCAAAGTAATTTTCAAGCCACGAGCTTCAATCCCCCAGACGAGAAATTCCCCACCTCAGGGGACGTTTACGCCATTCAGCAATATCCTCAGCAGTTCGGGTTCCCTCACTTCGGGGGGCTCCCCCGCAGGCGTCGGAGCTCTGGGGTGCCCCTCCCCTCCGGGGCCCGCCCGCTCGCGTCCGCGGCCGTTACACGCCTCCCCTCGGGGCTTCATGTCCGCGTCCCGCCCTCCTCGCGGCTTCCCCTTCCCCTGCACGCGTGCTGCCCCGCGGAGGCCCCGGCTCCCCCGTTCCCACCGCCGGTGCCCCCGCGGGATCTCCAGACGCCGTTTCCCCCACGCTGCCCCTCATCTCCGGGGGCCCCGTCGGCCGCCCGCAGGCCCCTAGCGCCCCCCCCCCCCGGCCCAGCGCGCGTCGCCCTCGTCTCCTCCCCTCGGCCCCTCCCCCGCCAGCCTGCAGCCAGGCCGCCCCACAGCTGGCGACGCGGCCCAGCCCCACCAGTCGCCTCACCTCTAGAGCGACGCCCAGACTCTCCCGCTTCTTTTTGGTCATGTTACTTGCGGGGATCCCCCGGTCACTTATTGGACGCACCCGCCGGCGGCACCACGCATGCGCAAACGCCGTACTCCGCTCCCGCGGCCGCGGAGGGGGCGGGGCCGGGCCTCCCGGAGGTCACCATCTTGCCGAGGGGCGTGGCCTTGGCGGGGCGGGGCGGGGCGGGGCGGGGCGGGTGGCCGGGTGGGCCTGGGAGGCCCCGTGGCCGCCGTGCGGAGGTGCGGCTGCTCCTCCCCTCCGTAGCCCAAAACCGCTTTACACCCTGAGACGGTTTTCCACTCCATCTTCTCCTTCTGTACCCTTCATCCCTTCTTGTCACCAACTATTTTGAGGCCATCCCGCCTTCAAATTCTGTCCACGGCGCCTGAAGCACTGCTCCTCCAGGGAGCCCCACCTCGAGGCCCTGGGCCCCCGGGCTCTAATAATGACCTGTTGGTATGCCCCTCCCCCCCCCCTTTTTTTTGGCCAGGTGTTCTCACTCATTTTTATTGTTTTATTGTGAGAACCGTCTACAGGGGCTCCTGGCTGGCCCAGTAGGTGGAACACGTGACTCTTGATCTTGGGGTTGTGAGTGAGCCTCACCTTGGGTGTAGGCATTACTTAAAAATAAAAATCTTAAAAAACAAACACAAAATCCGCAAAGCTGCCTACAAACATCGCAGAAAACTTAAAATGGAAAGCAACACCCTTTACCCTACCTACCACTCTTAGCATGGTTCCTGTCTTAGTTCCTATGTATTCCCTTCCAGGCCTGGTCTCAGATATAGTATCTTACACTATTGTGATCCTATTGTACAGTACACTGTAGACCTGTGCCCTTCGAGATGTTTCCTGACCCTGTGATAAAAAAATGCTATGGGTATTTTGGCCCAGTTACCCAATATAACCGAAACTGGTTTCCTGATAAACACCTTTACCACCTGTGATGTACTCTGATATTTTCTCTTCTAGTCCATTTCATTTGTAAAAAGAGTTGGTGGCAGGAAACCTATTAAGTTTATTTCATGATCCATTAATGGATATTGAATTGCAATTTGAAAACCAGTCATAGACACTTCCTCAGATCTTTCCAATCGTCATTTGTGCTAGCTGTATATACCACCAGGTGAGTACATACCATTCTTGTATTGGACATTATTCTGTTGCACATTACTTCCAAATGCCAAAGCAAACATTTTTGTGTGCATGGCTCTTTAAGATAAGTTTGCACAAGTGGGATTACCAGAATCAAATTCCTTATTTTCTGTCCAGTTACCTTTTGGAGCTTGTGTTTCTGTGTGTGAATGATAACCCTGACTCAACGTTTGGGGGAGAAAGGGTGTTTTCAGATCTGTGTTCTCTTCTTGATAGAGTCATTGAGTAATGGAGCTGGAGGGAACCTTAGATATCATCTTGCCTGGCCGCCTGACTGAAGTCCACAGAGGGAAAGTGTAGTAAATTCTGTCTAAACAGGAAGCAGGCTGTGGAGTGGTTGTTTTGAGCAGTTCTCAACTTAACACCCAGCACAGGAAAAACTTGTTCAAGAACATTGTCCATCAACTGTCACTCAACAGCATTTATTGTCAGAACACTCTTCACAGCATTGGTTCCAATCCCAGAAAAACCAGACTTTGTACTTCCCAATTATCACAGCCCCAGGCCCAGGGGAGGTGAGAAGAGAGGGGAAAAACACTGTGTTCTTTTAAAAGTGGCTCCTTATGCATTTGTTTGGCACCAAGAAAAAGCCACAGAGATCAAAGTGGGCTTCGATCCCTTGTCTCTCTCCCCTACTCCCTTGTGAAATGATGGGCAAGCTGTCCTCTTTCTCTGGAATAGCCTCAAATTTTCCGCATCAGACCTTGTCCCATGGTTCTAGTAAAGGTACAAATACTTGAAATGGGGCTGGAATAAGAGCATATGTGGGTTGTAGCATCAGGGCGGGGGGGGGGGGGGAGGCTGACCTGGACTCTAGTCCCCAGCTCTGCCCCTTAGTGCTGTGATTTGGGACAAGACGCTTAAATTTCCTGACACCATGTTTTCCGTGCTTGCAAAATGAAATGAGCTCAAGAGGCTGGGCTTGTAGGGTCGTTGTGAGAATTACTAAGCGGTCAGTGCTGTGCTTTGTGAATGACCAGCAGAGGCTCAGCAGGATTGATGCGTCAGCCACCAGCTTTCCACTGTAGGGGTTTGCTTAGCAACTGTTGCCATTTGTATTTTTTTGTTATTGTTTTGATATCAGTGTCCATCAGCTTTGACACTGCTGTAGACTATCTGTTGTTAGGAGTTTGGGGCGAATAGTTGGGTTGTTGCCTGCTATCAAGTGGTTCCCTGCAAAAGGCAGCTCCCAACCTACACAAGTGTCCCTTTGTGACGCTCTCTGCTTTCTCCACCTCTCTACTCCTCCTTCCTGCTGAGCCAGCCCATCAATCATGGGTTTCTTGTGCTCGGACGTTACAGACAGCATGATCCGGTGGTGCTGGGGAGGCTGAAAAGCCCCAGGTGACCGCTGAGGCTGCTACATACAAAGACCAGCTTTGAGTCCCATGGGGGCTGACTGGTGAGCCTACTGCAGCTTGGCTTTGGCTTTGTGCTGGAAACTCTGCCCGCATGCAGATGGATTACTAGGGACCAGTTGTCTGTCTTTGTTTTCTAGTGGGCTGTGGTTCTGAACTGTCTATCTGTGAGTTTTAGAGCTAAGTGCTTAAGTGAAATAGGGCACCGCATTGGCAGGCTGGATAATGGGTTCATTCCTGGCTAGGCCAGATGCTCACTGCATGACTTGGGCGGATAGAGCCCCCTCTTTGACTTTCAATTTCCTCATCTGTGAAATGGGCATGGGGACGGGGGCGGGGGGCAGGGGGAAACTAGACAGCTTGGACACCCTGAGATTCTGTTTTAATGACCTCATTATATGTAAAGCATTTAGACATAAGGCACCCTCCTTGGCTGTAAGGTAGATATGTGAAATAAGAACCAATCACTACCCTCAAGATATCTTCGATCTAGTTAGAGAGACAGACTGACAACATGAAATAGTGAATGCCAGACATCATATAATTAAATACCATCTGTCTGGTATGTACTGTGGATGTATTAAGAGCTCAGAAAAAAAAGAGAATGCCGTGGGCTTTGTGGAGGCTACGGGTCTCAGAGGATAGACGAGATTAGGTTAGTTGAAGATGGGGAAGAGGGCCCCCTAGGTGGGACCCCAAAGGGCTTCCTCTGCCTACAGGGTAACCCTTTCAACTTTGCACAAAATCACTGTGTAGGCTACCCACAGTCCTGGCTTATTTATCACGGAGGCCTTTGGGTGCATTCTTCTACCCCTTGTTCCATCCTGGGCTTGCCTGACCTGTGGGGCCCAGACCTTGTCCTCAGGCCTCTCCTTCCCACCACTGCCTTGAGGGCACCTTCTCAGAGCAGGAGTGGGGGAGAGTGGAATCGTTCACTGTCAGAAGCATTTCAGGCAGGAAATGAAGAATTTCGTAGGTGGTTAAAAATACAGTGGAGGCTGATTTATGTTTGAATTTTGTTCCAGGACAGCAGATTATAGCCCAAGTTCTAAGGCAAAGGCAGCGGTGTCTTTATGGCCTGCTTGGATCAGTTTTATGTCTTGGTGATTTTTGTATGTTTCAGCTAAGCCAAGATGCTCGAACTTTTTTGTCCTGTACTTCGCTGGGGAACTCATGTACCACTCCTTGCACCCAATCTCATTTTACCATAAAAACAGAGCCAAAAGAGATGGAAGGGAGGTTTTTGCTTGCTATTTGATTGGTATCTAGTTTTTAGCTAAATTAAATCAAATCATAAATGATGACTCCAGAGGAACCTGGGTAGCTCAGTGGTTTGAGCATCTGCCTTTGGCTCAAGTCATGATCCTGGGGTCTTGGGATCGATTCCCGCATCGGGCTCCTGCTTCTCCCTCTGCCTATGTCTTTGCCTCTCTCTGTGTCTCTCATGAATAAATAAATAAATTCTTAAAAAAAAAAAAAAAAAAGATGAATCCCCATGAGACCCTGAAGTAGATGTCAAGTGATATTGTGAAAAAGGACAGAGATCTAAATATTTGAATATGCAAATCCATAATATATTGATATCCATAATATCCATTTGATCAGATACTAATGGTTACTATACTTTTCATAACTGATTACGCTTCCCACATTTTTGTTCATGAGGAAGCTCAGATCTGAACTGAACTTGTTCAGGGATTTTGAGCATAGGTTTCCATGTACCAGCATTTTCCCTGGCTTTATTCTTCTACCCTTGTTTTCCCTTTGCTCTATCACTTTATCTATTTTTATCTCACTGTATTGTGTGCGTCTTGGTAAACCACTTCAAATCCTTTTTTGGAACACAAAGGAGCATAAGTAAGTCAATAAATACACCCTGTGTTTGTAAATATGGCACTTTATTCTTTCTAAAGCAATTTTCACATCCATTAGCTCTGTGGGTCCTCCCACACCCCTTCCTGTAAGGGAAGTTGGGCAGAGGCTCCATCAGCCCCATTTTGCAGGCAAGGACGCTGAGGTACATCCATGATGAAGTGGCTTGCAGGAAAGGACAGACCCACCCCTCCATCTATCTAGAAGACCACCTGAATACCTTTTGAAGAAAAAGGCAAGAATATGGAACTAACAGCCATCAGGTGACTTTTATTTTATACATGTGGATTGAGAAGGAGGAAACCAAGTTTGGAGTCATCAGCTGGAGAGGACACAAACTGGGGTGACCACTGGCTTCAGAGATCCACCCCCTTCCCCCAAAATCCTTATCGGTGCAGCTATCTCCACTGTCCCCTCCTTTCTGATAACAGACCCACTCCCACTGCTCATGTGGGTGGCATGTGATTCAAGATGGGCAGCCAATCACAGACTCACATGCTCCTGGCCATGTAGTGACTGGTTCAGAGGAGAGGACACATGATCTGAACTGAGCCAATGGAGTTCTTCACTGAGATTTTTAACCTCTAGCTGGGAAATGAAATCCCATCTCACCTCTGAGGTTGTAGAGCTGTTGGGATATGATCCTGGAATTAGCTGTACTCTCTTCCAGAAGAAGGTACATTAGCTGTACTCTCTTCCAGAAGAAAAAGCTCATGTGAAGGATGGGAGAAGGTGGGCAGCATGCACAATGTAGCAGCTATGAAAGACAGAGAGAGAGAGTGCCCAGCAGATGTTTGGAGCTCAGGTTCCAGGGTCCTCACCCTTGCCCCCTCCCAAGATGGAAGCCAGTAAATTTCCTTTCTTGAGGAAGCTAGTTTGAGCTGAGTTTCTTTCATTTAACCTAGAGATTTCTTAATTCATATATATTTTAGACTTTTTTTCTTTTCTGAGGGAAGAAACCCCAAAGTTCTGTTTCTCTGGAGTCCAAGTTTTGGTTTCCTAGGTCCCATGTCCGGGAACTCAATGTGTAGCTTGACCAAGGGGCTTAGGCTCTGGTAATAATAATTATCACCACATTTTCATGCATCTGTCTATAGCTGGGCCATAGAGAAAGGCCGTGGAGCTTAGTAGTTCAGAATGGCTCTGAACCTGGTTCTGTTGCTCATCAACTGTGTGAACTTGGGCAAGTTACTTAACATCTGAGCCTCAGTTCTCTCATTTGCAAAAAAAAAACAAAAAAAAAAAAAACAAAAAAAACCACAGGAATAATAATACCAGGTACCTACTAAAATTCTTGTGAGGATTATACAAAATCATCCATTTTAGCATATAATGCTATCCCTAGCATCTAACTAGCACATCATAAATGTGGTTCAGTTATTTTGGATAATTTTACGTGCAATATCTCTATGAGTGAGGCAGAACAAATATTCTCATATCTGTGTGGCTGATGAAGACTTCGATGTTCACAGTGGTTAAGTGACCCACCCAGGTCATATAATAACTAGAAGAGCCTAGACAATGGAGTCAAATCCAGGGGAAAAAAAAAAAAAAAAAGACCATGTTTACCAAATGACACTGTGCTGGCTATTGTCGGGAAGCCAATTTAACTTATAAAGAGCACTATCCCTCCAAGGGCAGAGTCCATTAGAGAAGCCAAATTCTGTCCAGAAGGCTGCTTGGTGAGGACAGAGGATTGACACTGGAAAGATGCCCAGAGAAAGGACTGCTTAAATTGGCTTCCCTAGGCACCTCTGGCCAGCGTCTGTCTACCTTCCTCTCCCTCTTCTTCCTCATTGTCAGCTCGCAGAACTCCCACAGCTCACATATAAGCATTCTAGAAGACAGACTCTCACAATCAGAAAGTAACATAGAGATTGCTTGACCCTAGTCATTCATTCAACAAACATTTGTTAAATGTCTACTATGTGCCAGGCATAGCAAATATAATGGTAAACAAGACACAAATGAGGAAACTGAGTCCCAGGAAGGAAGATGGCTTCTTGAAGGTCTACAGTGAATTTGCAACTTTATTAGACACTTTCCAGAGATATCTGCCTAGCTCACAATGATCTCCCTTTCCTGAGGTGTTCGTGATCTTACCTCCGTCACTACAGCTGATTGAACCTGAGGAAAACACCTAACTGAAGCTGGACTGATCAGATTTCATCACCCAAGAATTTTACCCTGGAATGGGATGCTGGTCTTAAGCCCAGAGAGAAAGGCACAGAATGAACGCATGGTCCTATCAGTGCACCACTCTTTGGTTCAACGGGTGGATGTCCCACCAGCACCACCCATCCTTTATAATACAGCTTTCCTCTTCATTTTGGGAATTTTGAAGTTTTTTTTTTTTTTCTTCTTGCAACAAAAATAACCTAAACTAAGACTGTGGCCAAGAGTGGATTAAAACCCAAGTCTCCTGGCTCCCAGGTCTGTGTTCTTTCCATCACTCTGACTGGCAGCAGAGATGCATTTTCAAGGATGGCTCAGAACACTGACCTTTGATTATGATCTTAGATATATCAAAACCATGCCATCCAAAGGGGTTCTCAGAGTTTCAGGGAAGGGATTTCTGGGAGGTGCCAAGTTCCATGATCTCTAAAGCAATTGCCTTGGGGGTATGTGTGATGGTTTCCAGAACAGCTGCAGAGAATGGTGATTAAAAGTTCAGGCTCTGAAGCCGGGCTGCCTGAGTTCAAACCAGTCGAGGTCCTCACTCACCAGCTGTGTACCTCAGGCAAGTTGCTTTTCTCAGTTTCTTCCTCTGATAGTTACCCCCCTTGGGTTGTATAAGCCTCCATATATGTATAAGGTGTTTAGAACAGTGTGCAACAATAGTAAATTCTAGCTATTTACTATTATCTGCTTTTTTTAGATCGCATTTTCCCACAAAACATTCCCAGACCCTTAGGGTTTAGCTTTCACTCACTTCTGTAGCTGTTGCTAGTCCCCTGAGATCCACCTTGGTCTGATCACATTTTCAGCATAAAAATCAGCAGCATTCAAAGCCCAAATCAGATACCCACATGAAAAGCAATCAGTCTCTGACATTTTACACACCTTGATGTGTGTATTGTACCTGTGATGAGTCAGTTGTCTCAACTCTAAGACTCAGGAGCTGACCAGCTTGATTAAAGTTTCTCATCAAACATTCATTCAACAGTTTTTGACTAAGTGCCTACTAAGTGCTGATCTGTATGCTGGGACTGGTGAGACAGGGGCTCTCTGTCTGGTGACAGACTAAACATAAATACAGTGCCATGTTACCAGCTCTGTGAGAGAGGAAAGCATAAGGAGCTAGGGAATCTCAACACTGAGAATGTGGGCCTAGTTCAGGCTGGGGAGTTAGGGAAGGGAAAGATGAGTAAGAGACAGACAATGCAATTTTACATCCCATCAGGTCAGCAGACATCTGACAAAACCAACTGTTGTCAAGAATGTGGAGCCATGGAAACTCTGATACTTTGCTGGTGGAGTGTAAATTAGTCCAAAATTTTGGAAAACAAATCAGCATTACTAGAAAACTTGAAGATACACTGTTGCACCCAGTGACATATTATAAGCATGTACCTTGTTGCAATAGCCAAGAACTGGAAACAACTTAAATGTCCATTATATTAGTCAGCTACTGCTGCAGTAATGCTGTGTAACAAATAATCCTTAAAAAATTTCAGTGACTTACAGCAATAAACATTTACTTCTTCTCATAGGATTTGAGGTTAGCTGAGGTGATTCTGCTCATATTCACATCTGATCCATGTCTCTCTCATTTGGGGACTCAGGCTGAAGAGGTAACAGCTTGCTGGGAACGTGCTCTTCTTGCAAAAAATGGCAAGGCTGCAAGAGGCCAAGCTAAACCATACAAGTACATTTAAAAACTGTTTGAATCACATTCATTACATTAGTAATGTAATGCTAATGCAGTATGGAACTGGTGTACTGGTTGATATATTAAGCATGAAATTCTGTCTTAGACCAGTGGATGCTGTTGCCATTTGCTGGGACAGGAAAACCAAGCAGAGTGGCTAATTTTGGAATAACAATGATGGGTTCAATGGACTGGTAATCCTGAGGGCTGGACTCCAGCTGGAGGGATCTTAGATGGGCTGGGAGTGCAGACATGTGGCTGAAGGAGCCTGAAGGTCATTGTTTTCTTTGTGCTCCAGAAGGAGTGTAGTAGGGACTGGGATGGGCAAGGCAGACACTACACATCACCTACCCCACAGCATTCCTCCTCCCTTCTAAAAGAGCCCCAATTTTCTCCACCAGTCCATGTGCTGAGGCCCAAGATGAACCATGATTGGTACAAATCAACAATGATCATCCATTGCCTTCTACTAGTGATTGGGTTAGGAGTAGACATGAGACCCATTCTGGCCAATGAGACAAAAGGTCTTCTGGGAAACTGTTTTCTCTATGATAAGAGACATATGTGAGAGTAAAGTCTTCTTGTCCTCTCACTGTACATATACATTTTTCTCTGCCTCAGGCTTTCATTTCTACTTGGGAAGCTGTTGAGAGGGGATGTAAGGCTTAGAGCAGCAGAGGGTAGCAGAACGAAAAAACAGGAAAAGGCTGGGGGCCTGGATGACATCTGTGAACTGTTAAACTAGTTTTGGGACCCACTACCTTTAGACGCTTGTCCAGTACATAATATAGATCCTTATGATCTGAGCCAGTGACTGTTGGTTCTTCAAATGTAACCTAATTGCCAAATGCACCCTAATTGATACAGGGGTTTTGAAGTTTTGAAATAACTCAAGTGTGGCTTGAAAGAGGGAAACTAAATGCAGTGTTAAGGGCCTGGTTGAGGGTGAGGATCTTGCAATAGCCTCCAAGACCTCCACAACTGGAACCCCCCAACTAACTCTGATGTTACCTCTTCTTACTCTCCTTTGCTCACTCTCAGTGCTACATTGGCTCTTTGCCGTTGCTTAGATATTCCAGGCACACTCCCACCTCAATGTCTGTGCCTGCTGTTTGCACTGCTTGGAATGCTCTCCCTCCAGGTGCCTACATGGCTTCCTCTCTCATTCCCTTACTCAGAAGTCACTTTCCTGATGAGATCCTCTCTGGCTACTTTCTTCAAATTGACCCCCCTCCCAAGTCCCCTTATTCTGCTTCCTTTTCCTCCATAGCACCTCCTATGTATTTTGCTTATTTATTTTGTTTGTTGTTTCTCTACCTTAGGACATGGCTCCATTTCATTCCCTGATGTATCCCCCGGGGCTTGAAATATTGAACATAAGTAGTAGATGTTCAGTAAATATTTATTGAACAAATAAATGTGTGAGTGAATGAATGAATGAATGAATTTGTAGGGACTCCAGGACTAACAAGAAGAAATTACTTTCTCTGGCAGACATCAGCAGTCTGGAGAATAAAAGAGGATGGCTGGCCTAATTCAGGGTTGGGGCTTTGCTCAGAGGGAATAGCAAAAAAACAAGAGGAACACAAGTTTGAAGAGGCTTCTCTGGGGTAGGGTCTCTACATCTATGCTGCTCAAGACACATGGTGTGCTGGGGTGCCTGGGTGGCTCAGCCAGTTAAGTGTCTGATTCTTGGTTTTGGCTCAGGTCGCGACCTCAGGGTGGTGAGATCAAGCCTAGTGCTGGGGTGGGCTCCGTGCTCAGCTGGGAGTCTGCTTGAAGATTCTCTCTCTCTGCCCATCCCGCCCCCGCTCAAATAAATAAATAAACTTTTACACATACAAAAAAAGGCACGTGGTGTGGTGTTGAGAGTATGCTCACCCCAGCACACAGAGCTCCCTGTCTTGCTTCCCTTCCCGGGTGCTGTTCCTACTCCACGCTCCTGCTTCTACCTGAGTGACTCCTCTCACCTGGAATTCTGACTCTAGCACTGCTTAGGCACACTCCCTGCCTCCTCTGGCCTGGTTCCCCCCTTCCCAGAATCGCCACACACAGAACTTGTGTCCCCACCACCCCCAGAGTTCCCTCCTTTTATGTCTGTTTGATCTCCAGCCCAGCTGCCAGCCCCCCAACCTCTCGGGCACTCCCAGGCAGCCCACCAAGCAGGGTGGGGGGAGAGTGGGGGAGTGGGGGCAGGAAGACACTCAGTAAACCCATAGGGGGTGGGAGGGGGGTATCCTGTTATTTCAACAAGACGCATTTAGAGATGAGTATTCCTTTTGGGTATTCCATAAAATGGCACTTGCCCACCATCCTCCGTTTCTTCTGGTGAGGAACATATGCTTGCACACGTGTTGTCGCATTTACTCCTCCAAGAACCCTGGGAAGAGGGTGCTATGATTGCCACTTTCCAGATGAGGACACTGCGGCCCAGAGAAATGCAGGAACCTGCCCAGAGCTACACGGTTAGAAAGATGTTAGCCGCTGGCCAGGTCTGGGGGGAGATGGGGTCTGAGGTTTCCCAGGAATGAGAGCCAACTAACTCCCTCCCCCTTCTCTGCCAGCTGTCTTTCCCCTTCTCCCCCCTCCCCTCTCCTACCCTGCCATAAACACCAGAACCCTTGCTCCAGGGGAAGCGGGAACCAGCTCTTTATATTCGCAGTGAACAAAGGCTCAGAAGCTCTTCTTAAATGGCTTGCTGGAGGCAGCAGCATTTTTATCTCGGGCTCCCCTCTCCCTCACCTCCTCTCTTTGAGGCTGCGAGGAATCAGAGAGATTCCATCAGTGCTGGGTGCCGGCTCAGGCAAGAGTTAGCTAGATCACTGCTCAGCTGCCTCCACCTGTCTGCCAGGAAGGCTCAGACTTCTTCCTCCAACCTTCCACGTGCCAGGATCCCCCCACTCACTCATCCAGCCTCTGCTTAGGGTGAGAGCCCCTCCTGCTCCATACCTGGAGGGCTATATGGAGGCTGGCTGGGGTCATGCTGAGCACCTGGGGGACCAGGGGCCCTGGGGGTCTCGGCAAAGCCTTTTGGGAACAGAGGTCACTTCTGGTGCTGGCAGGAAACTTCCTCTTTGTCCTCCCAGATCCGAGCCCCACTTTTCCACACCTTGCTGCCTGGCCCAGAAAGCTGTTGTCTCTGGACACATCCAAGGGCTCCCCTGACCTCCAGCCTCCTATTGGGTTTGGAGGCAGGGAAGAAGTGAGGACAGGAAATCTATGACCCTAGTTCTCTCTTGGCGAGGTCACCATGGGCTGGTTACGTCCCTCTACCTGCAGTTACCCATGTCAGGCGGCCCCTTCCACACTGCTACTCTCAGGGGTCTCCACTTACACCAGCCTTAGTCCCCCACAGTACCCCTCGTGGGTTTCCCTAAGCCCTGCCTACACCGTTGTAAGCAAACTATTAAGCTCCCTTCACCAATGGGAAATAAGGACTGAGAGGCAGCCAGGTGAGCCGGAGGAGGCTCCTAGGCCAGGTATCCCAAAGGGAGGAACCCCTGCAGAGCCACAAGTGGGTATTCAGTCAACTCCATCTCCACAGCGGACTGGACACCTGCTGCTCCTGAGTGGGGAGGGGGAAGCAAGTGCTGGAAACCTGCTGCCTTCACCTCTGCCCTAGGAAGAGGAAGACTGCCCCGTGGGGTCCAGATTTCTGGGCAGACTACGCAGTGAACAACGATCTCCAAATGTTTTGATCACATACCCCTGTGGGTAAATAATTTTTGACAATGTGCATGTGTATCAGCTGGGGTCTCAGCAGGAAAGACGTCATGTTCAAATTAGGGTCATCCAAGGAAGTTTATATACAAAGGAACCACAAGGGACTGTGCAGTAAGCAGAGCAAGGGCCACCCTTCTGTCCACAGGGTAGGGGGAGGGAATGAGTATCAAAATTTGGAGGGAGAGAGCCAACCTGTGAGGAGCTGCCAGTAAGAGACACAGCCATCTGAGGTGGCCGTGCAGGGAGGGAGGCCTGAGAATAAATTCCCTCACTGGACTATCCTCCTGCCAGCCCTCCTATTAGCCAAATCTTACCTGAAACCCCAGGGCAGGTAGCTGCTGGGTGGAGCAGAAGAAGGCCAAGGAAGCCTACGGGACGCGCAGGAGAGATATTCAGCTAGATCCCCAGCAAATGTACATTTATCTATTAATTCTAAACATGCACAACTATGCTAATGTATTACATGCATTATAAACTACACACAAAAAGCCAAATTGAAAAGGATGAGGTAAAAAAGAAGTGGCACCCCAATAGATTCATGCCTCCTTGGGGTGTGGGCTCCCTGCCTTGACGAAGACTGTATTAAAGGCCATTGTCCCTATAGGAACCTTCTGGGGTGATGGAAATATTACCCTGACCTGCAGAGTGATTCTACTCGTGTACACATATGTAAAAACTGACCATGCTGTACACTTCAGATTAGTGCATTTGACTGTACAGATCTCTCTCTCTCTCTCTTTCTCTCTCTCTCTCTCTCTCACACACACACACACACGCACGCTTGGGCACACACATGTTGGAGCCCAGTGGGTTCCCACCTGTCCTCCAAGGTCCATCCAAAAGGCTGAAGTAGCCTGTTATTCCAGGGCTACTTCTCCTCCTTTCTTTCTTTTCTCCCTTTGCCCACATGGTCCAAGTGGCTGGGCCCAATGTAGCTTCCTCAGGAGGAGACCCAGCCACCTTGTTCTCTCAGACTAACGAGGCACGCTTCCATAGCTCTCACGAGGCACTGGGAGCTGCTCTAGGCACTTCATATACATGAACGTATCTAGTCCCCACAACAACCTATGAACACTGGTATTATTTTTACCTTCATATTACAGATGAGGAGACTGAGGCACAGAGAGTGGAAGTGACTCACCCAAGGCCACACAGCTAGCAAGAGGCAGAGCTAGGATTTGGCCCTTGGGTCTGTGCTCCACAGCTAGGCAGCTTCTGTTGGCTTCCCTGGGGCCAGCAAGGAAGCTGTCTTGGGCCTCATCTCTTTTTCCTCTCTCATTTCCTTTAAACCCCACTCTCTTCCTCTCATGTGGTGATTGGTATGGGACCAGTCCGGGCTGGGTGGGCAGTGGTGTGCCAATTAGGGAGGAGCCCCTCAGGACAAGTGGCCTGGGAGGCAGGGCTTGGGCCCAGGGCCTGGGCCCTCTGTGCTTCCCCTGGTCTGGAAGAAGGAGAGGTTTGTTTGCCCCACACCCTCACTCTCTGGGCAGGCTGGCTTCCTCTTCTCTCTGACTGGTTGATTCTGGCCTCTGCCCTCTGCCAGCCTCCTCCCCACCCTGTGCAATGCATTCTGCCCCCAGCCCAGCCCGGTTCAGCCCGCCCAGCCTGCCTCTGAGTCCTGTTAAAATCTGGGACGCCTAAGTGGCTCAGTGGTTGAGCGTCTGCCTTTGGCTCAGGTCGTGATCCTGGGGTCCCGAGATCTAGTCCCGCATCTGCTTCTCTCTCTGCCTGTGTCTCTGCCTCTCTCTGTGTATCTCTCATGAATAAATAAATAAAATCTTAAAAAAAAAAAAGAAAAGAAAGAAAAGAAAAGAAAAGAAAAGAAAAGAAAAGAAAAGAAAAGAAAAGAAAAAGAAATCCCACCTTCCCTCAGGAGAGTGCCCTGCCCACCCCACCCTGTCCTCTGAATCTGGAAGCTGGGCCTCCTCCAGGGAGGGTAGGAGCCATGTCTGTCTTGCTCACTGTCACCCCCTGGACACCTTCCTTCCTCACAGGTGCTTAGGAGGGAGCTGGCACGTGTGACTGAATCAGCAGAGGGATGCTGGGAGGTTCGTGAATCTTGTGGTTCTGTGAGCCAACGGCAGGCAGATCAAGATCACAGGCGTTTTGTGAGCCCGTGCATCAGGCGAGCAGAATTCTCCCATCGCCCAGGGGTGTTTGGGGGCCCCCTCCCTGCCTTCTGAGTGCAGGAGGGGTCTTGCCGAGGCCCCTCCTGGTGGCTGTGAAGGAAACGCTGACTCCTTAGCAGCGCGAGCCACAGGCAAGCAGGCAGGGCGGCGGCCACGCGGGCCTCCTGGCGGCAGCCTCCCGGCACAGGGCCCCCGGCAGCCTGAACTCTGTCCCTTCACAAGACAGGTCACTTCCCTCCCCGGCTTCCAAGCCTTTACCGGAGCTGTTTTCTTGTCGCTCAGCTCTGTGGGCATTGAAGTCTGGGCGGCCTGACAGCCCTGGCAGACAGCCCAGAGGCCGGCGCCCCAGGCAGACACTCTCGCTGCCTTATTATTCAGCTTCAGTGGCCTCGCGGCGATTGGGTGGCATTTGTGAGCACAAAAGAGGAGACACGAGCATTCTGGAGGCCCTTTCAGAGAAGGGCGCCGCAGGCCTCCTGGCTGGAGGCTCTCTGGAGGTCCGGTTGAGTCTATTTTCAGCCGTCCAGGCATTTCTGTCTGCATCCTAACCCTGGCCCCTGGGCACTGCGGGGGGGGGGGGGACGTGGGGGGGAGCGCCTGGCACGCCTGGCACGCCTGGAGGACCTGCTGCGGGCTGCCCAGCCCTGGGGGTACCGTCTTCCCCAGGCGCCGGCTACTTGTACACTTTCTCACAAATGGGGTGATGGGGGTGGCGTCCACGGGGGTCGGGGCCCTGCTGCAGGCACATGCATCCACCTGGCTTCCCTCCTGCCTCTAGGGGACCCGTTCCTCCTCCCTCTGCGGGCCCCTCTAGGAAGTGAACAGCCCCCCCCCCCCCCCACGCTGCAGCGTGTAGCTGGAGTCAGCAGTAGAGGGCCGAGTCCCTTAATTGGTGCCTTCTGTGATTCAGGGCTCCTTTGTCACCCACATCATCATCTGTGGTACCCAGATCAAAGCTGCTGCCAGCTGTGCACTGAGCCTCCCTCTGGGCGGGGAACAGCGGACGGCCCAGGTGAGGATGAAGGTGAGCTGTGAGCTCAGGATGGGAGGGTGCTCTCCTCACAACAGCCTCTGTCGGGCTCCACTCCCGCCCCCAGCCTTGTTTCTGGTCCTGGAAGCAAGGTGTGTGTGGGGGGGTGTTGCGCTTTGAAAATCCCACCCCGGAATGCTGCCCTGGTTCCCAGCATGCCCTGTGGCCGTCTGTTGTTGATTTGAAATCTGTTCGCCGGGAGTCCCAGTTCGGCTCAGCAGACAGCAGTATTTGCTTATTAATTTGTTTATTGATTTACTGGGCTGTACTTGGGGCTTCTCCCGGGAAGAACTCCAGACGTGTGGGCCGCCCGGCAGCCAGCCACCGTGAGCCTCAGGTGGGGGCTTAAAATGCCAAGGGTCTAGAGCAGGCCGGCCCCTGAGCCCTGCGGAGCCCTAGAGGGCCACTGGCCGGTCAGTGGGGCCCCCAGGGACGGAGGGGTCCAGGCCAGCTGGTGAGGGGTGGCCTGCCACCCACTGAGCTCAGGGCCTGTCCCTGCGGGGAGGTGATTACAAATCCTTGGCTGGAGCTCAGCAGGGTGGGGGGGTTGGAGGGGGTGCACATCGCTGCCGCCAGAGGGGCCCTTCCCAGGCTCAGCACCTATCTTAGAGGCCTCTTTCCCTGAGGCAGGGGATGGAGGGGGACTAGTTCAAGGTCTTCGGTGCCCCAAGGCACTCACATTCTCATTTTAGGACGGGTTTTCCAAACGTGCCAGGACTGAGTAAGGCAAGAGGTGTTTCTAGCAAAGATTCTTTCAGCTCTTGCATAATAATACTACTTTTTTTTTTTTTTTAAGTCTCTGAGGATGTCTGTGGCTTTGTCGCCTTTTCCAGGCATATGTTGACTACAGATTGTGGTAGCAGGATGGGAGGGAGGGGGAGGGGAGGGCGGGGAGGGAGGAGGCAGCAGCAGCTGAACGGAATTCTGTCCCTGAAATAAAGATCTCTGACAGCGAACTTGGTAAGAGCCAGGAGACCAAGAGCGGGCTTGCGGGCTTGGGGTCACACAGAAGGGCTCTATCGTTTAGGAGTCGGGCAACCTCAGACAAGTTACTTACCATGTCTGTGCCTCACCTTGTCCATAAAACGAGGGTGAGAGTGTGAACTTTTTTTTTAAGATTTTATTTATTCATGAGAGACAGAGAGAGAGAGAGAGAGAGAGAGAGGCAGAGACAGAGGCAGAAGCAGGCTCCATGCAGGGCGCCCGACATGCGTCTCCTGGGATCCCAGGGTCATGACCTGAGCCAAAGACAGACGCTCAACCATGAAGCCACCCAGGGGCCCCAAGAGGATGAACTTCATAGAGTTGATGTGAGGGGTAAATGAGAACACATAAGAAAAGGGTTAACACATAGATGGTTGTTACCTCTCTATTGCACAAACGAGATTAGAGATTAGATACTTGATGTTTCCTTTGGGAAATATCCCCCCTAAAATGAAACTAGGACCCTGGAGAGTTCCCCTTTTCAGATGTGCCACTCTCGGGCTGTTCTGGATTTTGCGGGCCTCCCTGGAGCCCCTTCTCTCCCTTTCCATTCAGGACCAAGACCAAAATCTCGTGGCATTGCTATAAGCGGGACGGGGGCAGATGTGAGCCTTCAGAGGATGCCAGGTGTGGATGGGGCAGGGTGTGCCAGGGCAGGTGGAGGCAGAAGGCTGAGAGTACCAACCGCGTGAAGTCCACGACTCTGAGAGAGTGTGTAGAGTCTCGGGGAGCACGCGGGCTGAGGGGTCCTACTGCCCAGACTCCTATCTGAAGCCTGCCATTCACTGCTGGACAGTCTGGAGCAAGGGGTTTAAGTCTGTCTGCACCTGGTTTCTGCAGCTGCAAAGGAGATTGTAAGAGTGCTCGCCTTGTTGGGTTGTAGTGAGGTTGAGGAGTTTACACATGTTACACAACACTTGAAACACTCGCCACCTGGTACACAGCTTTCCAGTCTTACTCCAACCAAGGTTTAAGACACTTGTGACTCATCCTCCATGATTCCTACCCCATCCCTATGCACACTGTGCTCGAACCACACCAGATGAGCCCTGTCCCTCAGCTGTGGCCTCTCTGCCTTTGCACTTGCTGTTCCTCAGCCAAGAATGTCCTTCCTCCCAACCTTGGCCTGACAAAATCCCTTTGCTCAGTCTGGTTCCACTCACTCTGGGAAACCTTCCCTGGTCTCTTGGGACAAAAGTCCACTGCTCCTCCCCCCAGAGTTCTCTCCGCTCTCCCATTCAGCATCCCCCCCCGTCCTTCCCACTCCCCCCACCTCCCACCATCTTGAAAACTCCTCCTCATTCCCTGAAATCCCTTTCCCCCACATCCTCCTCCCAGGTGGGTTGTGGTCTCCCATCCTCTGCGTACTTCCTGTAATAAGTACCCTCGGTATGTCCCTTACCACCTCACTGGGCAGAGTTGGTCTGTTTCCTGTGTATTTCCCCTAGTTGACCATGACCTTCCAGTGATGGGAGAGATATTCAGCTAGGATTGAGATGAGCTGCAGGTAATAGTAAACCCCCAAATGTTGGCTTATACAATTTAGAGGTTTGAGTTCTTTGTCGCCGGAAAATCTGGCATCCAGGGCTAGTATGATGGCTCTGCTCCATTTGATCCTCTGAGATCCAGGCTCCTACCATCTTGTTGCTCTGTGACAGATGGCTTTCATCACCAATGTCCCCTCACAGTCTAACATGGCTGCTCCAATTTCAGTCATTACATTCACTTTCCGGTCAACCGAGGGAAGAGTGAGCGCCACCTATCTATTAAGGAGACTTCCAGAAGCTGTCATTTGACTCTTCCCTTTAACATTATTGGTCAAACTTTAGCCATATGAGTATGTCTAGCTGCAAGGGAGGCTGGGACATCTAGTCTTTGTTCTATTTGGCCTTATGATCTTCCAAAAATTCTAGGACTAGGGAAGAAGGAGAGAAAGGAATGAAGATAACTAGCAGTCTTTGGCATAGGGCCCTGGCTTCCTTTATCCCCATGTGGTACCCCTGCCACCCCGTAGCACATTGACTGGCAAAGAGTGAATGTTCAGTGTTTGTGGAAAGATAGACTCCTATAGACTGTAACAGAGTGTACATTTGTTTCCCTCAAGTGTGGGTGTGTGGCAGCCTCTGATTGATCTGTGTGTCTACTCTCACCACCAACATTCATTCATTCATATATAATTTGTTGATGCCTCCCATGTGCTAGGTGGTATGCTAGGTGCAGGGATAAAGCAGTAGATCAAAGAGGTGAAAGTCTGCACCCTTCTGAGCCAGTGGCTTCTACTGTGATATGAAGCACTGTGCTAAGTGCTTTCTGAAGATTAACTCACTGTAGGGTGTCATATTAGTCATCTCTATTTTACAGATGAGGAAACTGAAGCTTAGAAAGGTCAAGCACCTTGTCAAGGTCATGCAGCTTGGAAGAGACAGAGCAGGGAATTAAACCCAGGTGGTCTGGCTCTAGAGCCTGTTCTCCTAGTGTCAGCTGGATATCACTTCTTAACATTATTCACACTATGGTACTCTCACTGCACATTTGGTACTCTCACTGCACATACTGTGCTGTGTCCTGCTTTCTGCACTTAGCTGTGCCACAGATATTTTCCCATAATTTTTGTAATCACCATTTGTAGTGACCACCTGGGGGAAGGTGGGGACAGAATAGCTGTGGTCTACTTGTAGGGGAAGAGGGGGGCCCCTGTCTGGGGCCAAGAAGGATCTATGTGTATCCGATTGGGAGGGGCCTGTGACTAGTAGGCCTAGGGCCCTGCTGGCTTGGAGGACCTCTGCTCTCTATCCTTCTTTGACCCTCCAACTGGGATCTGTCTTCTCAGTCGTTCTCCACTTGACCCAGCTTCTCAGGGAGGCTGCTGGGCCTTCGGCCTTCCCTATCTCCCTTGACTTGTCCTATGACTGACTTCTAGGCCTCAGGGTCGTTTTCTGCCTTCAGCTAGTAGAGGCCTGAGGGCTTCCCTGACCCCTACCCTATGGACTCTGTAGAACATGTCTGTCTTCTCAAACCCTTCCCTAGACAAAGGAGAGATGGAGGGAATAAGGGAACTCTGGGAGAGATGGAGGGAATAAGGGAACTCTGGGCTCAGTTGGTTAAACATCTGACTCCTGATTTTGGCTCAGGTCATGATCTCAGAATCGTGAGATCAAGCCCTGCAAAGGGCTCCATGCTGGGTGTTGAGCCTGCTTAAGATTCTTTCTCTCCCTCTCCCTCTCTCTCTGCCCCTCTCCACCTTCCTCCTCTCAACAACAACAGAAGAAAAAAGAAAGAGAGAGAGAGAGAGAGAGAGAACTCTGGAGTAAGGCAAGTAGTACCAAAGGCAAGACGCTAGGCCCTGTATCTCTCCCACCTCCCCCTTCCTTACCTCCTCCCCAGTTTCCCTCCACTGTGCTTCAGGAAGTAGGACCAGAGAAGGGAGCAAACCCTTTCTGAAGTCCTGTTCTCCTTTGAGGATGTTACTGGGGAGGACCTGGAGCTTGAGGAGGCCTGGTTCCTAGCCCCTTGTTTCTGGCTTGTCGGTAGCAGGCTGAGAAGTTGAAACTCTGCCCCTGGCCTAGTGGGCAGGGTGAGAGGGGGGCAAAAAGTGGCTTCCTGTTTTGCAAATAGCACATCAAAGCCCAGAAATTTGGTTAAGCTGTGCCCAGGCCACAGGTTACACAGTGAGTCAAGGATGGAATTTGGGTCAAGGGGACTCCCAGTCCAGGGTGAGCCACTCTGACTCCATCTTTGGCCCTATGGGTTTGGCTTCTAAGACCCCAGAGATCTCAAAGCGCTTGTTCAAACCTGTAAAAGGCCTCATAATCAGCAAGTGCTATGACTAGGCTGGGTCTTGGCCATAATCGTGTGAAGTGCTATGGGGGGTACAAGGACAAATTAAGATGTGATTCTTATTTGGAGGTAATGGTGGGGTGAGGGTTCCAATCATGTTGGGGAGATGAGCATTTGGAAATAGAAAACATGCTTAAGACATAGATATTTCAATATGCGGTAGTGCCCTTGGGTGCCTTGAGAGCCAGCACAGTTTGAAGCAGATAAGAAAGCTGAATGGGAGAAAGGGGTTTGAATTGGACCATAGGAAGTAGTAGGAATTGAACTCATAGCAAGGGATGGAGAGATGGCAGGAGGCTGGCAGTGCCATCTGGAGTAAAGGCACAGAAGCTAGACCAAGGTTGCCCACACGAGGTACAGTGTGAAGCCTGGCGTGAGACAGGTGGCCTTGTTGGAGAAAAGCAGGTGACAACACAAGAGAGGGGCCAGCCAGTGGAGGGATTTGAAAAAGCAGCAGAGGCATTTGGATTTAATTCTGGAATCCAGGGAAGACAGCTCTTCAGCACGGGTGCTTCCCATCTCCCACCTTCATCCATGGCAGATGCTGCCAATCAATCATTATACTCTCCCTGCTGAGCCACGCTGGGCCTTGGATCTCTATCCCTGCCTATGGTTTGCAATGGAGAAGAAGCTTAGCCGCTGTGGGTAACTGGGACCCACTGTAGGTTCTTGAGCAAGAGAATGAGTGTCAGAATGAGTTTTGTGTTTCTGGAGCCTGCGTGGACTGCTTGCCATGATCCCAATCAGCCTGGAGTCACCACTGCAGCGGGGTCAGAGCCTCTGAAGATCACAGGGCAGTGGGGCCTCTGCCTTTACCCTTATAAACCCACCTGGTCGAGGCTTGCCTCTTGGGGAGAGGGTCCAGCTTTTCTCATTATGGAAACTGAGCAGAGGGAGAAGCAGTCACACCACTCAGGTGAGATTGAATTCTGAACAAAGCCCTGGTTGGCTGCCCCCCTGCTGAGGGAGAGCGGAGGCCAGGCCAGGGCTGGGTGGGTGCCACCACCAACCCAGATTCTAATTTAGCGAGTTTAAATGCACCCTTAAAATGCATAGAGGTCCGAACAAAACTCATCTGTCATGGTTTTCAGGGTGAGAGAGATCCATCCATCCACCATGGCTATATATGTGTGTGCGTGTGTGGAGCGCGTGCCCGTGGGTGCACGTGGTGTGTGTATTTCTTTCTCAAAAGTAAGTATTGATTCTCAGTGACTGTAAACAGGCCATAAGAATGCTCTCATGCATCTCACCCTCTGATTTCAGCCATGCAGATATGACTCTGAGGTGACATTCTTCCTGTGGTTCTGGTTTGTTTGTCATTGCTGGTGGTGTGTGTGTGTGTGTGTGTGTGTGTGTGTGTGTGTGTGTGTGTAGGGATTGGTAAGAAGTACAAAGACTGCAAAGGTGGAGATAAAAAGGGAGCCATTCTGCCTGCCTGGAGCTGCTGTGGGCATGGAGTGCAGGTGTTTGTCATGAGTCTAAAAGCTGGTGAATGGGAGGGGACCTCTGACACCCCTGGAGTGGGGAGCTGCAGGTCCCCAGCTTTGCAGAACCCCAGGCCCCTAGGCTGCAACTTCATCCTTGGCTGGGGAGGCTTGTTGATAACCCAGCTCCCTGGTGAGTGCCAGGTCCGTGAGCAGCTGAGAGATATGTTTATTTCCTTTTAATGTTGTTCAGGGTTCAATTTACCCAGTGGCATGCTAGTAAATAAATAACAAAACCAAACCTTTGACAGGGGGAAATATGGACTTTTCCTCCTACATTCCTGAGTAATATCTCAAAACTTTTGTGACTCACGAGGGCCTGCAGTATTTGGCTAAAGGAAAAAAAAATAAGAGAAAGAAAACCATTTTGTTTCTTATATATTTGTCAACAGCTTTACAGCAAGTGGAGAATATTCTATATAATGTGGCCCCATGCACCATACGTGCTCACGCCAGTTTCCCTGAGGTCTGTGGCTGTGTCTGAAGCCAGGGAAGTGTAACCTGCATAATTGTATCTCTGTAAAGGGGGCCGTTTGCTACTGCCCAGAACCCATTACCCACCAAATCTCCTGACACTAATCTCCCAGGCCTCCAAGATCTGGGCGTTGGGGGTGGGGAGTTATTGCACAAAAATCGTTCAAATGCTCCAGCTCGGAACACAGCAGCAGTTAAGGAAAAAAAAAAAAAAAAGGCAAATGAGGGAGAAGCTGTTACAGGCGAATGAGGCAGTAGGAGGCGAGACCAGCGAGGTGAGAACGACAACTCTGCATCCTGTTATGTGTTTATCTGCAAGGCTTTGAGACCCTGTGTGCCAGGTATTGGGCAGGGCACAAGGAAAGGAGGGCACAATAACACTAACAATGCAATCATAACACTGGTGATGATAAAAGGGGCCATTTCCTGAGCAGGTACTAGGTGCTAGGCACTGTGCAGAGCATATTACCCCAGAGTTGAGTAGCAGAGCTCCTTGTTCTCCGAGAGTTTATAGTCTGGTGGAGGAGAGGGGAGTGGGATCAGCTGCCCACTGAAAGTCCAAGGATATTTCTGGGCTTGCAGGATAGTCTGGAAAACTCCAAATTAGAGAATTCTTATAAATTTTTTAAATTCAGGCTCTGATTGATGTTGGAAACCTCAGGCTCATCTCTGAGGGATTTAGGGTCCAGGTAACCAGGAACCTTGGTAAGTTAGGTTTTCATGGGAGAGCTGGCCAAATTTAGCACAAAGGCAAGGGAAAAGGGGTGCAGAGGGGAGGAATCTGGGGGGAACTGACAGGGAGAGAAGTGGAAATCAGGGCACAGAGAAAGGCAGGGGGTAGGAAGAGAGGAAAGGGGTGAGGAGATGTCTGACCATTAGGATGTGAAATGAATAAAGTCTATGACATGCAGATGAAGCTGGGGGACTTAGAATCCCCCAGGCCTAGGCACAGTTTTGAGAAGGAAGGGAGATGAGGGCTGTCGGCTGGCCGAATGGGAACTGTGTTCAGTAGTGACTGAGGTCTTCTGCATCCTGCAAGGAATCAATGAAAGCGACTGAGAGTGAAATTGCTCCTTCATTTGCAGGACAGAGTTCTAAGATATGCCTCCCAGGGAGGGAGGGAGGAGGAAGGGGTTGTGAGTGGAATTCAAGGGGAAGCTGATGGAGAGAGATGGTGGGGAAATCACCATTCTCACCTGTTCTCAGCAGGCTCCCCGTCTCACGCCTGGGTGGAAGAGAAAAACACTGAAGGGAGATGCCAGGAACTGTCCAGGACCCCACGGGCTGATATGGATTCCTGGAACCAGATCTTTTTGGTTCACAGAAGCTGACAGCCTCCTTCCCAGTGGTTCTCAAAGTGTACTCCCTGGACCAGCAGGATGGGCATCACCTGGAAACTGGCTAGAAATGCAAATTCCCAGGCCCCACTCCAGATTCGATGAATCAGAAACTGTGTGTGTGTGTGTGTGGGGGGGGTGCAACAGCAATCTATTTTTAGCAACCCCTACAGGCTATTTGGAAGCCATCAATTTGCAGAACAACTGCTCTAACCAATAGCTTTTTCTGTTCCCAATCTCAGGCCTCTGGCTTCTCTACAGTCAAACCCTGCATATAGCTCTACCTTGGCACTTGCCACCCTGCCTTTAAGACATCTCTTTGTCTATTTCTTCATCACTGCTGAGTGTTAGGAGAGGAGAGTAAAGTCCTACTCAATTCTGAACTGCCAGTTCCTGACACAGACTGGCACACAGTAGATGAATGATAAATCTTGTTAATGAATGGATGGAAGGATGAGTGGGTGAATTCTAGAGAGGTGGCTAAGGTGACTCTTTTTAAAGATTATTTATTTATTTGAGAGAGAGAGATTGTGAGAGAACACACATGCACGAGTGAGCAGAGTGGCAGAGGGAGAGGGGCAAGCAGACTGAGCAGGTTGCCCAACATGGGGCTCTATCCCAGGTCCCTGAGATCATGACCTGAACAGAAGTCAGGCACTTAACTGACTGAGCCACTCAGGCACCCCTAAGATGACCTTTAAAAACAAACGAGATTGGATCACTTTCTTGCTTAAAATCTTTCAATGGTTCACAGTGCATTTAGAGTGAAATTCAGCTCCTTGCCATGGCCTGTGAGACCCTTTAGTTTAGACTTGGTGGCCTTGTGACCCTGATTTATCCTGTTGTCCCCCTCAGCCTCTGCTCTCAGTCTTCCAAACAGCCCAAGTTCATTCCTATCTCAGGGTCTTTTGTGACTGTGCCCTCTATCTGGAGTGCTCATCACCTGATGGTAATATAAAGGGCTTCCTCTCATTTCTCAGGGGTTGTCTCATATGACACCTTCTTAGAGAGGCCTTCCCTGACTACCCATCTAAAGCATCACTTCCTTTCCCATCCCATTACTTTCCTGGTTGTTGACTGGTTAGTTTTTTTTTTTTAAATAAATTTATTTTATTTAATTTATTCATGATAGGCACACAGTGAGAGAGAGAGAGAGAGAGAGAGAGAGAGAGAGGCAGAGACACAGGCAGAGGGAGAAGCAGGCTCCATGCACCGGGAGCCCAACATGGGACTCTATCCCGGGTCTCCGGGATCGCGCCCTGGGCCAAAGGTAGGCGCTAAACTGCTGCGCCACCCAGGGATCCCCTGATTGGTTAGTTTTATTTCTTCATGGCACTAGTACAGTTTTCAAGGTGTATTAGGAGAGATTCTCCTCCACCATTTCCATATGTTCCTTCCAATGTCCCTTCATATAAAGGAAAATCATCATTCATAATAGACAACTGACAGTGTCTCAATTAAAAAGAAACTTTCCAATATTTATTTAGATTTTAAGTAAAATCATTGTGAATACTTAGCAAATTCAGCTTCAAGATGAGTTCCCTTCTTATCTTGCTGCCTCTAAGTCTCTTTGGATAGGAGTCTCTTTGGATAGGACTTCTGGAACAGGCATGGACCTAGCCCCTTTAATTCCACTGTGGTGGGAGTTATAGACTTAGAGCAAGATGGGTCCTATAATCTGGAGTGTTCCATTGAACAGAAGGCAAAAATGGGCCAACCAAAGAGGACATAGAGATTAAGGCTAAAGGCTTCAGTGTATTCAGAAAAATGAGAGAAGGATGGGTGCTTTGTGACTGGGGTGCAAGTTTCATTATAGTTAATCAGAGAAGGCTTCCTGCCTAACTGGGCAGTTGTGTCGCACTGGGAAGATTTTAAAGGGATGAAGATGACTAAGATAATAATAATAATAATAATAATAATAATAATAATAATAATAAATAATTTTCTTTAGTGCTTGATTCTATGCTTAAGCACTATTCTAAACACTCATATTTGGGGTGCCTGAGTGGTTCAGTCAGTTAGGCATTCAACTATTGATCTCAGCTAAGGTCTTGATCTCAGAGTCAAGAGTTCAAGTCCCATGTTGGGCTCCATGCTAGGTATGGAGCCTACTTTGAAAAAAAAAGTTAAAAACTCATATTCATTTAGTCCTTATAAGGTAGGTGCTCTTTTCACCTCTATTTTACAGGTATGGAAACTGAGGTACAGAGAGGTGCAATAACCCTTCCAAAGGTACCCAGATAGTTAGAGGTTGAGGCAAAAAATCTAGTTTGAGTCTTAACTATCACCCTCTACTGCCTCTCTGCTAATGATGCCAGCTGTACTTTGTTTCTGTAGTTTCCCAAGCCTGTCCCCCGTACTCTAGCTGGGTTTGAGAGCCCATGAGGTAACCAGGGCAGGTGTTTCATCTCCATTTTCTAGGTGAGGATGCAGAAGTTGGTGAGGTTAAGCAAACCACCCAACAATCCACAAAAAGAAGAGAAAGAAGTGGGACTCACATCCATGCCACCAAGCCTGACTGTAAGAAAGCCTTGGGGGTGTTTGTCCTCCCACCAACCTCCATCCATAAGCGCTGGCCCCAGGCAAGCAAAGGGCATTTAGGAGATGACTTTGAAAGCCAGCAGGCGGGCAGCGTTCCTGCTCTTTTCCCCAGCCCACCCTCTCCCAGCCGTAAGATATATATAGCGCCAACGGAGAAATGAATCGTGTGTTTGTCTGCAGCCCCTTCTGCAGATCCATCACAGAGCAGCGCTCGGTGCAGATTTTGCAAACAGCTTGAGATTACTGAATTAATTAGAATAAAATTAATCAAAACACCCACCACAAAGGAACCTGAGCGTGTGGAGTGTGACTTGGGTGAAGGAGGAGGTGCAGCAGAGAGATGGCACCACAGCCTGCACTGGCTGTCCGCCCAGAGCCCACTGGGGCAGGCCAAAAGCCACTGGGGTGGGGCTCAGATTCCTGCAGGCACTTCCACATGCTCCCCTGCCCCCGTTTCTTCACACTGGATCTAGAAAAGGAGAGGGCTGTGCCCTTTCTGTCCAGGCTGTACATTTTGTAGGAGCCGAAGCTTGGGTCCCATAGGAGTGTTTGAGGTGACAAATGAGAGGGAGGTGGGAAGGCAGGGACAATGCAACAGATCAGAGGTCAGAAGAGCTGGGGTCTCTGGGCATCAGAGCTTAGTTCTACCACTTGCTAGCTGTGTGACCTCAAGCACTTACTGGCTGTATAATTTCTCTGACCCTTGTGTCTTCATCTGTCAAATAAGGGTAATAATAGTACCTCCCTTCTGGGGTCTGGTATACAGTAAGTGCTAGATAAGTGTAAGCTGTTATTATTATATCTAACCAGTCGAGAGGCCCTGTCCGTCTTCCTTCAACTTGGCTTCATATTTCCTTTTTCTTCCTGGTGTCACTCTCCCAGTCAGGCCTTCATTCATTCACTCATTCATTCCATAAGCATTTATGGAGCTCCCACTATGTATGTACCTGACATTGGACCAGAGCCTGGGAATGACAAAGATAAGACCCAGCCACTGCTTTCAGGGGTTCTCCATCTAACAAAGGGGTGTGGATGCACCTGGTCAGACTCCCATGGGTCAGAAAACGCTTTCCAGAGAATTTTCAGCTATAATTCTCCAGGTGTATGAGGGAGGAAAGGCCTTCCAAACAGGAGGAATAGCATATGCAAAGCATTGCCACCAGAGTTAGCGTGCTAAAACACATATTTGATGAAGTCACATCCTGGTTCAAGAATCTCTAATCAGCCCTGTTGGCTCACTGCTGTCCATGTTGTCGGTGGCATGCCCGTCTGCTTGGGTTTCAGGCTTCTCCCCAAATCCGCCTCCACTTACTCATCCCTGAGTTCCTAGTGCTCCCCTTCAGCTGGAGATGTAAAATGATAAGATTATTGTGCAACTTAAATGATTATGTGTATGCAGCAGGTGCTTAATAAATAAGCCCCTCCACACATACTAAGCTGCTGAATCTGGTTCTCTTTATTTAAGTGTGTGCAGGAGGCAGTGCATTGGGGCATTCAGAGCACCAAACTCTAGCCTGGAGATCAGCAGAGCAATTTCTAGTCTTGGCTCTGCCTCTATCTGGATCGGCCGTACTCCTTTTCCTGCCTCCAGATGAATCCTCCCTTTATTTCCTCATTTGCTGAATGAAAGGTCCCAGATTTTCTTAATAGGGGTGCTATGGGCATTTTGGTGAATATTTCTTTGTGAGATCCTCCCATGCAGCGCATCACACTCAGTAGTATCCCCAGGCATTGAAGCAACCAGAAACCACCATTTTTTCAAAAAAAAGATTTTTATTTATTTATTTATTTATTTATTTATTTATTTATTTATTTATTTAAGAGAGAGAGAATACAAGTCATGGGGAGAGGTAGAGGGAGAGGGAGAAGCAGACTCTTTGCTGAACAGGGAGCCCAAGGACTCCAGGATCATGACCTGAGCCAAAGGCCGATGCTTAACTGACAGCTACCCAGGTGCCCCCAGAAATCACTCATTACCACCACATTTCTAACCCCTCCCTTCCCGAGGCAGAGATCTCCTTTTGAATAGCATTTCCATGGTCCTTTCTAGCTCTGACCTTCTATCTGTCTCTGGCTACTCAATTATATGTCTAATGCCTTGAGGGTACTCTATTGTGTATCCCCACAGTGCCTAGAGGAGTTCAGAGCACATGATAAGGCATCAAATAGGGTGTCTGTGAGTGTCTCCCGGGAGGCAGACCAGGCTCTGGAACCAGAGAGGTTTCTTTCTTTCTTTTTTTTTTTTTTTTAAGATTTTATTTATTTATTCATGAGAAACACAGAGATGTGAGAAAGAGAGACAGACACAGGCAGAGGGAGAAGCAGGCTCCATGCAGGGAGCCCGACATGGGACTTGATCCTGGGACTCCAGGATCATGCCCTGGGCCGAAGGCAGGGGCTAAACCGTTGAGCCACCCAGGGATCCCCACCAGAGAGGTTTCAAATCTGGTTCTGTCACTTACTAGCTATGTGATGCTGGGAAAAAACTTAACTTCTCTGAGCTCAAATACTTGGTTCATCTGTAAAATGAATGATGATGGTAAAAGGACCTGCCTCATAGCATTATTGGGAGTGTTAAATATGATAATGAATGTAAAGCACTTAGCACAGCGCCTGCCATGCAATTAAATGCTCAATAAAAGGTTTATTGGGTCATTTTAGGCAAAGTTGAATCTCTGTCAATTTCCTCATCAAACAAGGATGATCATGCCACCCTCCCAGGGATGTTGTGAGATCAAAGTCAACAATGCACACACATGCCTGGCACAGTTGGCCCTCAGCAGGGCATGTGGCTGGCGGGAGTGTCAATGATTCGCCATATTTGGAGGCCAGTTTGGCAGCATCTTTCAAAATTACAAATGTGCTATCCCTAGTCCCAGCAATTCCATCCCTAGTTAATTTTCCTCTATACTCCCAAGTGTGCAAAATAAGGTACATACAAGGTTTGAATGAGCAAAGGATTGCAAATGGATGGGCATATCCATCCGCTGGGGATTGGTTAAATCAATTATGGGACATAAATACACTGGGTTGCTAACAGCTGTAAAAGGGAACGAGAAAGTTCTTTATGTACTCATATAGAAAGATCTCCGAGATATATGGTTCTGGAGAAAAAAGAACAATGTGCTATAATGCCTACATTTGTGTGCTTGTCTATCCGTAGACTATCTCTGAGAGGATGCACAGTAAATCAGCAACAGTGGCTGTTGTCTTCAGGGAGGGAAAGTGAATGCGAAGAAGGGAGGAAGTCTTTTTGAATTTGGAACCATGTGCATATAAAAGCTATTGATAAGTATAAAACTTGACTTAAAACATCACAGCCTGTAATGAGTCTCAGTCTGAAGTGTGGTCTTCTGCTGGGGGATGGCTGTGAGGCTCGGTTCCTCCTGTTTCAGGCATATGGCCCATTGCTCTTGCCTTCAGCACGCACTTCTGAGGCCAAGAGGGAGGCTCAGCTGGGGGCCAGGAAACATGACGCCCCCTCCAGGCAGGCAGCCCCTGGGTCCATCCCCAGCACCCTGGGAGGCCACTTTCATTCCCCTAAGGGTCTCCACATGTTTACACTTAAACTGGCGCCGCAG
The DNA here is from genome assembly GCF_048164855.1 of Canis lupus baileyi. NCBI lineage: Eukaryota > Metazoa > Chordata > Mammalia > Carnivora > Canidae > Canis > Canis lupus. The sequence goes on along the minus strand of NC_132844.1, from coordinate 66,027,367 downwards.
TACCAAGCGCCTGATTGCTCTGCCCAGGACTGCGCCACCCAAGGGCTCCGTGGGTGTCCGTGTGATTGGAAAACAAGTCCTTGGGTGGCCTCTCAGTGGCTGCCAAGGAGGAAATTTCACAGATGGTCCTGGCCCTGTGCCCCATTTCCCTGCTTGGAGCAAAGGAGCAGCCTCTGTAGCTCTGAAGGAATGAGGTGTCTGTCCCTGGAGCAGGATTCAGAGGCAGGCAGATGGAAATATAGAGTCTATGGAGTCAGACACACTTGAGTTCAAATCCCAGCTGGGCCACTTACTTACTTGTGTGATCTCGGGCAGGGCATTTAACTTTTGTGAGCCTCAGTTTCCATATCTGTAATAGAACGATCACACTCACTTCACAGAGTTGTGGCAGTGAGTGAAGTAATGTCTGTAAAGTGCCTTAGTGCAGAGTAATAACTGAGGGAAGGATTTGTGTGCAAGCAGCTTATCTGGAGGCTGATCTTGGGAAGCCCTGGGAGGGAGGCAGAGAAAGGAGGAAAGCCAATAAAGTGTGAGTTGAAGAGCAGTTCCCACCCTGCATACCGGGTTCAGTCCTCTGGGAAACTGCGTAGAACAAGCTTCAGGGTCGCCCCAGTGAAGGACAAGGTTGCCAGGTTCCCGCTCCCTACTGTCGGTGGGTGAGGGCTGCTCTGGGGTGCTGAAGCTTCCTTGCACTTCCAGCTGGCCTGGAGCTCAGGGCAAGCAGTGTAGGGGTGGGGGTGAGGGTATCACAGAAAGCTATCAGGCACAGAGACACAGGTCCTTGGAACTGGAGCAAAAGTCCAAGGGCTCCCCATGGGACTGGTGAGTGCGGAGGGCATATGGTAGGGGTGCCAATATCTCTGTCACAAGTGCTTCAGCATGTGCTTGGTACTATTTTAAGGACTTTACAAATACTAGCGCACTTAAACCTTACTACAACCCAATGAGATGGATGAAGATACTGAGGCAGAGAAAGTTAATAAGCAACTTGTCCAAGTTCACCCACCGAGAAAGGGAAACCTGGATTTAAGCTGTGGAAGTTCAGTTTATTAGGCTTCCAGGGACTTTAGAGACCACCTAGGTCAACCCCTTTATTTTATGGCTGAAGACCAGAGAAGGGAAACAATTTGTCCAAAGTCACACAGCTAGCTAGTGACAGAACCAGCACTTGATCTCGGATCTCTCGTTTCTTCTCTGACATCCCCTTGCTTAGCCTTACCCTTTTCTCCTCTGGGTTATCAATCTCAAGTAGGGCCCAAGACAGGTGGGTGGTATGTGGGAGGTGGTATTCTGCAGACCTCTGGGTGCTGCCGCACAGAAGTCAGGGTGCCATTAATCGGCTGGGAAGGGGAGCATGGCAAAATCAGATTATGATCTTGAAGATGCGTGCTTTGAATCTCGAAACCAGCAAAGGACTCAGGACTCAGAGGAGGTGTGTGCTGCGTGTCCCTGCTTTTTAACCCCAGGCTGGCATCAAAAAGGAAAAGACGAGCTGGGCTCACTAGGGTGTGAAATTTCCTTTTTGTCTCCTGAGGTGGGGAGGGAGAGATGAGAAATTGCAACGCACCCCGAGTGTAATTAAAAGCTCTAGAATTTCTGGGGGATTATGTTACTCAGAGACACATGGGGGCTCTGGGTGGTATAGCTGGGGCCTGGCTGATGTGCCTCTGCACAGACTCAGAAGTAAAGAGGGGTTTTGTGTATGTGCCTGTGTGTGTACACACATCTGCTTGCACGTACTTGAACTGAGGAGAAATAACAACTGACAAGACACAAATTCACTCTTACAGCTTCATACTTCTCAGAAAAGCCAGAACAGGTGCTGGCTGTCCTTGCCTGGAGATAACCTAGAATCTTCACCTTTGGGTTGCCAAAGGGTGTCCTTGCCAAACTCTCATGGGTTGCTGCTGACTTGGCTAGCACAAGGGTGTCCCCGTCCCAGTGTGCGTGGGACGGTCTCAATTTTAGCACCGAGAGTCCTGCATTCTGAGCACCCTCTCAGTTCTGGACAAGGCAAGACGGTTGGACACTCTAGGCATGACCCTTCAGTTCCCATCCTTGCTAAGGCTTGACCAAGAGAAGCCAGCTGGGTCAGAGGACTGGGTGAAAGCAAGGCCACAGGCAAGTGTCTAAATCTGTCACCACCCTGGCTCGGTGTCCAAATCTGTCTCCAACTCTTGTCTTTGGTTCCTCCTGCCCGTATGGGGCTGCTCCCTCAAATCAGGTCACACTCCTGTCGGAGACCCTTTCTGCTCTGGGAAAGGAGTCCATGATTCCCTCGTGGGCCCATTGAGCCTGACCAGCAGGGCCGTGTGCCTAGGAAGGAGACTGCTTCGGGAACAGTCTAGGACAGGGGCTGAGGCCAGGCTGTGAGCACCGCGCAACCTGACAGTCCCTTTCCCTCTCTGGGCCCAGTTTCAAATGAAGGGGTTAGGCTGGAAAATTTCTTTGTTTTTTCTTTTCTTTCTTTTTTTGAGAAAGATTTATGTTTAAATTAAGAGAGCAAAGCAATAGTTTGTTGGAAAAAATTGAACAGCACAAAAATTCAAGAGTGAGAGGTTAAAGTCCCTTTCTCCTCATCCCATGGGACAACCACTGGTAACAGTCTTTTTTATCTTCTCATTTTCTATGCATATGCAAGCATGTGAGTATATATAGCCTTTATTTAAAATGTAACACAAATAAGATGGTTCTCTACATGCTATTCTGCAACTTGCTTTTTCTGTTTAACGATATAGCCTGAACATCTTTACACACAGACACACACAGAAATCTCCTCCATTGTTTTTTTTTTAAAGATATTTTAATTGGAGTGTAATAAACACACAATGTTAGGTTAGTTTCAGGTGTACCATGTGTTGATTCTTGCCAGCTGTCAAATGTTCTACTGTAAGCGTGCACCATGGCTTGTTTAACCAGAACTGCTGGTGTGTGAGAGCCCCACCAGCTCCCAAGCTCCCTGCCCAGGCAAAAAAGAGAAAAAGGAGAGGGTGGAATGGGGGTGGGGAACACCAGCACATCGTCAGTCCAGGAAAGCTTGGTGTATGTCACACGTCTTCAGGGAGAGATGGAAATGATTTGGGGAAGGGTGAGGAGGGAAGAGAACTCCCGAGTCCAGACAATTAGGCATGGGCTGGGGGGCTTTGGAAGATACCCGAAACAGCCCCTCTGGCGCCTGTGCGGAAGGAGCAGGGCCACATACACAGGCTCTCTGCTAATGCAATGTGACAGGGCTGCGGGGCCTGATAAGTTTTTCCATTTCTTTGTCTTTCCTGAGAGAAGCTCATGATTATCACCTTCTAGGTCACCAGAAGCGGAGCGCAGAGGGACAGCGCGGCTCGTGCGCTTCCAGCTGGCTCCCATCTAGAAGTTAGAAGGGAGCCTGCAAATACATTTCCTATTATCATCTTGCCACCCCACGATGACTCTTCCTGGCGGGGCTGGGCGAGGGGAGGCGGGCAGCACACCCCTCGGGAGGGCCTGGGAGGAAATATTCATGCCCGGAGACTTCCCAGCTCCGGGAGGACGAGCGGCAGCCCCGCCGGGTCCTAGGAGGGTCTGGAAGCCGGCTGCCCAGCAGCCCCGCGGGAGCGGCGGATCCGCCCGGCCGGCCGCAGGGGCCGCCCGGGCCCTGATGAAAACCTCTCCTGGCTCCCGGCAGGGCGCCCCGGACGCACCGCGCGGCCTCTCTGGGCCCCCTGGGACACACCCCCGCGTGGCTGGGTGTGCGCGCACCGCCGCCGCGCTCTCCCCCCGGCCCGCAGCCGTCTCGCGGGTCTGCAGACAATGCAATGCCGTCTCTCTGCCCGCACCCCACTCGCCAGGAGACAGCCCGGGCTTCTGAATTTTTTATGGCCTCACTTTAGCTTGGAGGAAATCCAGAGGTCAAAGCAGGCGCAGACGCTCCAGTCACCTTGCCCGTCCGGAAGCGCAGCCTTTCCCAAACGGGCTCACCCATGGGGCCCTAAATTACGGCGATTACACTGCAATTCGCGGCGCGGTATTACTTGGATACACTACCTGCTGCGGCCGCGACCGGGAGGCAGGCGTGCATTATTTACCACGGAGGCTGCGGGAGCGGCGCCCCGGAGCACCCAGCGCCCCACGGGGTCCCTCCTGCCCCTGCGGTCCCGGCCCCGCTCCGCCCGGCTCGCAGGGTGCGGGGGCTCGGCGGGGAGGGGACCCGAGCAGACACCCTCTCGCGCAGTGACCCTCTCCTGACTGCGGAGTAGGCGGGGAGAGGGGAGCGAGTGACAGGCGGCGGCTTGCCAGGAGACTGGGGTGGGTTGGTGGGGAGAGGTGCTGAGCCCCCGCGGCGGGCCCCCTCTAGCCAGCCCACAGGAGCCCGTGCAGCCGGCTTCTGGGGAACCGCCCCGAGGGCGCGCCCAGGGCGCACAGCTGGCTCCCGGGCCCTGGCCAGGCGCCAGCAGCCCATTAACCCCTCGGCCAGCCCAGCCCGGCCGCTCGGCGCGCCTCGGCGGGTGGCAGAGATGGAGGGAGACGGAGCTACTCCCTTTCTCTAGGTCCGTGGAAGCGGAGTCGGCCGCAGCGGAAGCCTGGCTCCATCCTCGCTGGGGGCTGGGGACCGGAGTTGGGCAGCTGGCCTCTCTCCGGCTCCCCCATTATGACTTGGCATCAGCATCTAGATTGCAGGTTACTTCTGCTTTTATCCAAAGCGGTCCTTAAGGGAGATGGATTTCTGATTGAAATCCAGTCAATTGGCGCTGAGGCTCGAAGGGCGCAGCGTGAGCACACTTCAGGGGAAATTGGCCTGGGTCTGGGAGGAGGGGTGGGGGAGGGATCAGGGGCCGCGGGCCCTGCTCCGGCTCTGCTCTGGTGCCCCTGAACAAGCTCCCTTTGGCCAGTATCCCTAGGAGTCCCAGTTCCACTGCCCTGGGATTGATGGAGCTAGAAACCTCCAGCGGGGACCCCCAGAAGTCGCTGCATCCAGCCTCCGGCATGCCGTGTATGATTAATGAGCTTCAAGAGGGGGCCCAAGTCAGTGAGATGAGGGTGTGTTTTGCGGAGGGGTGAAGGAGGATGGTCCGTAGTGGGTCGTGGTGGTTGGTTGGTTCAGGTGTGGATTAGTGTTGAACATCTTAGTTTCTGTTCTCTGGGATTTAGCAACAAATAGGGAGAGGTGATTGATCTCTGCAGGATATACCTGGCTGGGGACAGCCCTGCCATCAGTGCCCGGTGGAGAGGGCAGCCCCCAACCCTCAGTGATGTGTCCAGGCTCCTTGTTATGTGCCTCGCCTCCCAGATAATGCCCCCACCTCCACCTCAGCCTTCTTGCCCCATTCAGGGAGGAGCTAAGGACCCCCCAGAAAGCATCTTTGATTCCCACTCCCCATCTCTCCCTGTCATCCTGAAAGTCCGTGATGTCCAGCTTCTGGACCCTAGATTAAGCCTTCTCCTCAAGCAGAGCCTGACTTAATATGTAAATTCTCCCGGGAGGGGCAACACTTTGAATCTCTATTATCTCCTAGTGGAGGAGTTTATCAGCCATCAGCAGCCTGGAGGAACTAGATGTGAAGGGGCTCTAGGAAGGAAGTGAGAGACACAAAAAATTTTCCATGCTTCCCACCTGCTTGGGAGAGAACAGGGCTGGGGGAGGAAATGAGACAGTGTAACATGTTTCCTTCCGTTGGAATCCCAGAAATGTCAGGAGCTCCCCCTACCTGCTCTTCCTGGGCCAGCAAAGAACATATATATCATCTCTGTCCACTTTGGGACTTGCCTGAGATGAACATATTTTTCAAAAGGAATCCCAGCTGCTGCAGGAGCATATGGCACTGTGGGGGCAGCCAAGAGTGGGAGACAGAGCACCCGCTTGTGAGTAAGGAGCCCCAGGGCTGTGCCCTGCCCCCGCCCCTTGCAAGTCGGAGCCAGTAGCCTGGGACTTTTGGGCAAGTGACTCCCTGGCTCTGGCCCAGGTTCGCTTGTGAAGAACGAGCAGGTGCCCTGCAGCGTGCTAGGTGACTGGAGGTATCACTCCTCTGCAGGAGTGAGGATGGTGTACTATCCTGGCTGGCAAGGCAAGTTCATTTTCCTATTTATTTGGCTGTGCAGCTGCAGACCAAGGGCCATCTTCCAGCCCTGCAGCAGCCACCACGGTGTTCATGCTTCCCTGCAGTCTCTCTTTGCCTGACTGATTCAGTGGCCTGGTTGGCTGGGGCCGGGTCCCTGTGTCCTCCTGTCCATTGCCTCTGACCCATCCTTGGAGTTATTAGGAGGAGCTGCCCTAGGTGTGGGGGTGGATGAGACTAGGATATCCACTGTCACTGGCTGACCCTTGGATTTGGAGAGGACCTTAAAGGTACTGGGTCCAGCTGCCACCTGGAGCTTCAGACCCCTCCTCAGATGTTTGGCCTTTCATGGGGGGGAGTGGGGTGGCTTTCATACCTCTTGCCCATCCATGCTCTTAGAGAGTTCATTCTCTTCTGGAGCCAAAGTCCAGTCTCCTGTGTCATCTCCCCTTAATTCTAGCCTTCTTCTTGGGGGCAACACTGAGGAGGAGTGGATTTGGGGGCATCCATCCTGTCCAACTCCACCCTGTCTTCTCCAGTGACCAGCACACAGCTGTAGTCCTCACACCCCTGCTTCCAAATCCCCTCACCATCTTAGCTCTGACAAGAATTGATTGAATTCCCAGCCTGATGGCACAGCCCCTGGTCTTCAGGGAGCTCCCAGTCTGGCAGGTAAGTCTACCTAGGACCAAAAACAGAATCATGAAATTACAGACATTTGGGACTGTTGAATTTCTGACTGGTGTGGCTGCTGGTCTGGAAACCTCCTCAGAGGTGAGTGACTTGAGTTATCTTCCAGGGAGAGAAATTTTCCAATTCTAAAAAAGCCGTCCTGCCTTTTCTCTGGGATTAGCAGGTGCTCTAAGGGGGGCTGGGGCCTGCTCCAGTGGCCCCACCCTCCACCGAGAGGGAGAAAGAGAGCTGTGGGAGAGAATGTGCTTCAATTTTTCAGTCCCTCACCTGACCATCCTAGGTGATGGTGATGGTGGGTTTGGTACCACAAAGATCTGGTGTCCAGTGGCCATGTGACCTTGGGGATGCCATCTCAGCATCTCAGACCCCAGAGCTCCCATTGTTTTTCCTAGAAGATGTTCCCAGAGGGCCCGGTCTACACTGGCAGGGAGTGGGCCCTCTGCATCTAGTCCCCTTCCACCCGCCCCCAGCTCTTAATTTATTATTAACTCTGGAACTGACTTTGAAATTATGGAAGACCATGTTGTTTCTTTCCTCAGCGTCTCTTATGGTCCCCGAGGGGAGGCGAGCCGAGAGCGCCAGCTACACAAATATGCTGTGAAAACCCTGTGGATTTGTGGTTCTAGCAAGGGGAAGGAAATTAGCTGTAATAAGCTGCTGTCGCCTCACATGAAAGCCTCCAACGCAGACCCGTAGAGGAGCTCCTGGCCCTCTTCCTCTGCTCTGCCTGCTTCCCTGTCACCTGGCTGGAGACCTCTGTCTTCACGTCCCCTGCAGAGCAGTGGCTTCCTCCCCACCTAGTCCTGTGACATCACTGATGGGCATTATTTATACCCCTGGGCCACTGAGGAGGAGGAAGAGGAGGAGGAGGAGGAGACCACAGCACACAAAGAAGCTGTCCCTGCCTCTCCCTGAGTGATTAGCTTGAATGGTGGTAGGAGAAGCAGGTGGGAGTCAAGTTTCATTCTCCTAGAATTACTGGAAGGGACAGGGTTATTTGGAAGTTTCTGAGAGGTGAGAGGGATTCATTGGCTCCCAAATAAAAGGAGCAGTAGGCATCTGGCCTTTCCTTTTTCCTCTCCTGAGGAGAACCAAGGTCTAAAACCTTTAAGTGACTATCCCATAGTGGCAGCTGTGTGCTAAGGCAGAAAATAGCCCCAGGCCATCCATGGCTCAGGCCAGGGAAGAGTGTTCTAGCCCTTGGCGGGCTAACAAGGGGGCCTGCCGTGATCTGGCCTCCACATTCCCCTTTGACTTCTAGTCCAAGGAACATAATCACATAGCAGGTATTATACAAATGTTCATTGAATTTTGTAGGATAGGTTCTCCAGCTAACTTGCTGTGTGACTTCTGGGAAATCACTTAACCTCTCTCTGGGCTTTGGGGTTTTACATGTAAAAGAAGAACGGAGGTGAGATGAGTGTGTCATTCCTGAAATGCAGAAGTGGTAGTTAACAGTGTGTTTTATAACCGTGACCCAAACTCACTTTCTACCACGTCCAGCAGCCAATGCGGGCACGCTAGCTGCTGCAGCCTCGCTCACTGATAATGATATTATAAGGTAAGTTTTACACCCAGTGTGATAATCATAATTTTTCACTGCTAACCATCATCTTTGTGATTTAAAACCTTGGTAATAAAATGATTTTTACCAATATTGCTGTACCTTTTTACCTCTTTAAAACTTACTAAGGTTTTTTCTTTTTCCCTTGGAGAGATAGCAGGATTCCATGGTAAAAAGCATAAGTTCAAGAGTCTATTTGGATATGAATCCTGGGTCTGCGATTTACCAGCTGTGTGAGCTTGAGCATGTTCCTTGACATCTCTGTACCTAGGTTTTCTCATCTATAAAGTGGGGGAAAGGATATGTTTGAAGGTTGTGACCTGAAGGTCTTAGAACAGTGCCTGGAACATAGTAAGTGAGTACTTGGTTGGGTATTTTTACTGTAATAAGAGAATGCCCTTAAATGCTTCTCAGGAAAGGTAGACTTTTGTTTTTATCATGCTGAGTCCTGAATCTTTGCTAGGGTGATCAATTAGAAATATTTAATTTCTGGGGTCCCTGGGTGACTCAGTGGGTTAAGCATCCAACTCTTGATTTCTGCTCAGGTCATTAGGGCTCTGAGATGAGCCCTGCGTTGGGCTTCGCGCTCAGCACAGAGTCTGCTTGTCCCTTGCCCTTCCCCTCTGCCCCTCCACCTGCTGGCACACCTTTCCTTCAAATAAGTAAATAAATAAGGGCAGCCCCGGTGGCTCAGTGGTTTAGCACCGCCTTCAGCCCAGGGTGTGATCCTGGAGACCCGGGATCGAGTCCCATGTTGGGCTCCCTGCATGGAGCCTGCTTCTCCCTCTCTCTCTCTCTCAATCTCTCTCTCTGTCTCTCATGAATAAATAAACAAAATTTTTAAAAAATTAAAAAAAAATAAGATCTTAAAAAAGAAATATGTAATTTCTCAAATCCTGAGAAGCACCCAACAGGATGATCTTTAAGCTATGCTTCTAGCTAGCATGTTGGGGGCTGGGGGAGTGGGCATGCTCCTGGTTAATAGAATATTCTGGTTAATGGGCTATTCTGAGAGTAGCCCATTCCTTTCAGTTTCATTCCCCTTGTAGGTGAAAATTTATTTGATATGGACAAACTCCCTTCCTTGCATTAGTCAGCAGGGGAATTAACATTCCTTTCTGCAGAGGCCTCCAGGTATCATCAGAAAGAGCCCCGGCCAGACTGTGAACGGCTGGCCAGTCCGCCCTGCCCCCACACACTGGCTTCTGCATCTGTAAAATGGGGGTTGTGACCTCTAGAGAGAGTACATACTTTCCCTTCTGACAAGGAGATATCAGGTGGGATGGAGGCTTCAAGAGAATTTTCTAGACTGTAAAGCCCGGGGCACCCGAAAGGGTGCATGACCCTCAACTGGGAGCCTCTGCTGGAGACCCATTTCCAGGACAAGAAGTTATCTTATCCCAGACCCCTGGAGGGAAGGCCCCGGTGATGGCTCAAGGCTGCTGGGTCTGGGACTTCCTCCTGAGGAATAGGATGTGCTTTCGTGCATTCTTTTCTGATCTTGCTTTAACCTAAAAGTCAAAATGCAAATCCAACTCCCGGACAGTCCCACGAACTGGGACTTCAGAGGCTGGCTGTGTGTGTCTAAAACACGCAGTGCACGTTTGTGGAGTCCATGCGGAACCCGATCTTGACCAGTGGTTTCCAGAGTTCATCCTCAGGTCTGGCAGCCACTGCAGGCTTGGTGCACGCACCCCATGTTCATTCCCCGGAGGAGAACTTGTGGAGAACCAGTCAGATGCCATTCTAGGCCCTGGAAAGACAGTCACGAATAAGACTGACACGGTCCATGCCCATGGACCTTGGGGAGACCATACTGAGGAGAGAGAGACCAACATAAACAGAGGGATGAATAAGAAGGGGCGTTTAGGTTGTGATGAGCAACCCATGGGGCCGAGGCCATTCCTTGGGCATGGATAGGACGGGACAGGCTCTGCTGAATGGGCAACTATATGAATCAGAGATTGTCCTAGTCCTTTTTCTTTAATACAAATATTACTGCCATGCATAAAAGAATGGCAGTAGTTAGCAACGAGCCCTACTCCACATGCTTTGAGAGAGTCAACTCATCTAACCCCCATGATGGCCCCATGAGAAGGGTATCATTATTCCTCCACTTCCTGGAGGAGCAAACTGAGGCACGGAGAGGTAAAGTAACTTGCCCAACATCACACAGCTTAAAACGAGTGAAACTGGGATTCGAGGGTCCTGGTGGATTTATGAATTTTGTCACTTTTGGGGACTCCAGTGTAAGTATTTGTAACTGTCGCTTGAATAGTTATGCTCCATTAAGTATTCTTCATTCAATTTGACCCATTTTCAAAATGCATTTGGTAATTTGTAGTTTTATTTCATCTTAGCGAAGAGGGCTTCCCTTGGGAATCGGGAAGCTGGTGATTCAGGGAGGTTTGTAGCTCTGAGGGTGGTAGAGAACTCACAAAGCCTTGGGATAGGAAAGCTGCAAAGGCCATGGAGACCATCTGGTCCAAGGTTGTTGTTGTGTAGATTGGAAAGGTAAGTCCAGAGAGGGGCATGAGTCTCCCAGACGTGCGCGCACGCGCACATACACACACACAGGCACACACTGCACACTACACACCCCATACATTTTGCATCCCCCTCCCCTTGGCCTCCCGCACATTTTGAGAAACATGTCAGATTCTATTAAGAGTAACCAAGCACAGTGTTCAAACACATTTCAGCCTATTTATCCAGGGACACCACAGCTTTGGAGGCAGCAAACATGCCCATTTGTTACTATTTGCAAAGATGGTGTACACCAAACATGGGCTTTCTGTAAACAAATTAAAAAGTAATAAAGTGGCCCCATCTGCATACTAGAGCACCACGCTTCCATTTTAATGAAGCTTGCTATTGCAAAGCCGTTTTGATGGCTTGTCAAACGTGCTGAAGTCCATGGCTGCACATGGAAATGTGCTGTCATTCCTTCCTGTGGTCCTTTCTTCAGCGTGTACGGGGCACCTGTAGGAGCTGGGCCCGGCCCCTGGACTGCCTGCTATGCTATGGAGACCTGACGTGTGCATATGATGCCATTAAATATCCGAGTCGGATGTCTCAGAATGGTCCACACGAGTCATCTGAACAGTAACAAGAGTAATACTATTCCATCCGTGGTTCCCATATGTCAAGGGCTGGGTATCATCTGTCCATTCTTCCGAACCCATTCTCTGCCTCTTTCCCCCTGCACTGTGGCCCTGGCAGGCTGGCCTCTGGATTGCTTCCTCTGGGCTCCATGACCTCCCCGGCTTGGTGTTGCTCCAACAGGAGGCCATGCTTGGAGGTGGAGGAGGAAGGGGAGGAAGGTGGAGGCAGGTGTTTGAGGATGCGGTGGCCCCTTCCTCATGCCCATGGTGCCTGTCTCGGCCCCTCCCCTACAGCATAGTTTTGCCTCCGGCTCCCCATCCTCCTCTAGGCCTAGGGGTGCTAAAATGTCCCAGTGTTGTGAGCCCAGAGGTTCTGTAGCATTCCTTGCTGCTTGCCTCAACCTTGCCCACATCTTTGCAAACAACCTCTTTGATTGACTCTGCTGGGTGGTTTGAATGAACCATCTGTTTCCCGCCAGGACCCAGATGAACACAAAGAGCCTGAGCTAAGCCTTTGCAGATGTGCATCCATCCTCCTCAGAACAGCTCTGTGAGGGTAGCTGGCTGTCATCAGCCTGGTTACAGATGAGGAGACGGAGGTTCAGCTTGCCCAAGGCTGAGGAGGTAGCAGAATCCGAACCTAGTTTGTCAGTCAACAGAGATAAGCTCCGACTCCCTGTCTCACCTCAAGGAACGGGGTCAGCCCACCTGGCAGTAAATCATTTATCAGCAAACTTTTATTGAGCATCTGCTATGTTCCAACCATGGTGCTAGGCTTTGAGATTTAGGTTTTGTTTTAGATTTTATTTATTTATTCACGAAAGACACAGAGAGAGAGGGGCAGAGACACAGGCAGAGGGAGAAGCAGGCTCCATGCAGGGAGCCCGATGTGGGACTCGATTCCTGGTCTCCAGGATCACGCCCTGAGCTAAAGGCAGATGCTCAACCGCTGAGCCACCCAGGGATCCCTGGCCCTGGGATTTAGTGATAAACAAAAGCTCCCTCTTCCTCTGGAGGACACTATGGCCTGGTCTCTTGATCCCATGGTGCTCAACCTTGCAACATGTTAGCATCACCTGGGGATTCTGTTTAGCACGGAATCAATGCCCTGCAGCCCCACACCCAGGCGATTAAATCAGAATCCCTGATGGTGCAGCCTGGGCGTTAGCATTTTAGGAAGCGCCCCTGGTGAGTCGAATGAGAGCCAGGGTCGTGGAGCCCAGTCTAGGGCCAAGCTTGGATGTAACAGGGAGTCCAAGAAGGCTGAGAGTCTGTGCCTGGGCTGTTTGGGATGCCGGCTGGCCTGGAGGGCTTGGGGAGGTGGAGGCTGGGAGAAGGGAGCCGACTAGGCTGCGGGAATACCTGGCCAGCATATTTGCAATTATTCATTCAACAAACACTAGATGGGCAGCAACTCAAACTTAAGCAATCCGTGCAGCTCACGTGTAGAGACGGGCCTTTTGGCTGTCACGGCACAGGAGCTTCCCTCCGGGGCTCCGGAGAGGGCCGGCACTGGGGAGCTGTCCCCCGCCTCCCTGCCCCTAAGCCACAGATCAGCTCTGGGAAAGCTGCGAGCCTGGCCGCGGCGGGATCAGGGAACAGGTGCACCCTGGGCGCGGGCTCCGTGGGCCCCACCGCCGCCGCGGACTCGGCTCTCACCGCCCTTTCCACTTCCCGCCGGACCTTTAATTCTCATCTCACTGCCCTGAAGAGGATGAAAGGGATTTTGAGGTAAATAGAACATCATCCATTATTCCCTCGCTAGAGCACCTTCCAGTCTTGCTCCAGGAGACAAATGAGGTGATACCTATGAAGGAGAAACGGCCCTGGCCCCAGGGAGCCCCGGTGTGAGGGAGACACAGCCCTGCCCCCAGGGAGCCCCAGCCTGAGGGAGACACAGCTCTGCCCTCGGGGAGCCCCTAAACAAGGGAACAGAACAGTGACCATTTCTTCAGACAGCTGGATATCAGAGGCCGTACCACACGTGACGGAGCCTCTCCCCCGTGTACACTTGGGACAGAGACTTTCTTATCTGAGGCCCTCGCTAGAGATCCCTGAAGACAAAAGAGCCTCCTGGTTCCTCGTCAACACTCTGCTACAGTGGTGACCACACGGACCTGATGGAGTCCTAGGCCAACGGGGGGGCAGAGATCCTAAAGGAATGCCTGGTAGCCTGAGGCCCCCTGGGTGATGGGGGGATGACCAACAACAGATAGGTTCTCTCTGTTTCTCTCTCTGGACTGGAGTGGGAAGTGAAGAAAGTAAAGAATGAAGGAGGGCAAGGCATGAGCCAGGCCAGGTAGCTTAAGCTCAGAGTTCCAGTCCCTTCCGTAAAGACCCCCGCGCGCTTCTGCCGCTGCCCTTTGGGGATCCCCTCTGTATTGCCCCTCCCCCCTCCACTGCGAGGCCCTTCTCCAGCTAGGGGACCTGTTGCATATCAAATGCCTCCCCTGCGCCCCAGGGAGGCCTGAGTTACATCTGCCTCACTATCATACCTAGGCCCCTGGTGCCCATGATGACCCAGCTGGCCCAGCAGCTGATAGTGACAGTTGAGCGGTTCCCATGGGCCTGTGATTGTTCGAGACTTTTATCCATATTATTACTTAATCCTTCCAACAGCACTAGGAGGTGGCTTCTAGTATGGCCTCCAGTTTGTAGGTGAGGAAACGGAGGCCCAGAGAGCATAAACAACTTGTCCCAGGTTGCAGAGCTGGTGAGCAGGGGGCTTGGATCCAGGCAGTCCGGCTGCTGCTCACTCACCCCCCTGCCTCTCAGTAAAGCGCGCAGATTAACGAGGTGCGGCTGTGAGACCGCAGCTTTGATAGATGGAGTTAAAGGCAGGAGGCCTCACCTCCGTGCTCACCTCCATGCCCCTTTGTCTGCCCGTCCCTGGGGAGCAAGGAATTGAGGCTGGAACTTCCTCGGAATTCTGCTCCCTCCTCCTCCTCCTGCTGAGAGGCTGGGCTGAGGGCTTACAGCCCTTCTGGCTCCATATAAATGGGGAGCAGGGCAGGTTACAAATGAACTGCCCTCTGAGACCGGCAGGTCCGGCACCCCCCCTACACCCCCCTCCCCCGCCTATCCCCCCCCCACACAGATGGCAGCCCAGGGCGGGGGGCAGGAAACTCTATTAGCAGCTCTGGCTCAGCTGCATCTGGAGCCAGGGGCGGCCTCCTTTTTGCTTCCCTCCTGGAGAGGAAGGTGAGTCATGCTGGCTTCAAGGTGGCCCAGGGTGGGCCAGGAGGAGTGGATTAGCCCTCAGGGAGCTTCTGGGTAGTATACCCAACTCCTGTTGACGGTGGGGCGGGGGGGGGGGGGGGGGGGGGGCAAGGGGGGCAGTGGGGAGGTTGTCATCCAGGGCTGGGTCTGTAGGAGGCTAAACTACCACCCACCCAGGGATCCCTGTGCTAGGATGTGTACATTAACTCACTCCTCACAAAAACCTGTTTTTTTTATAGGTTTAAAGAGGCCAAATCACTTGCCCAAGGTCACACAGTCCCTGCTAACTGCAGAGCCAGTGTCCTTGACCACTGGGCACTTCTGCTGCCTTGCCCAGGCAGTCTACATAGCTGTGCCTATGCCTCAGTTTCTTCTCCGAGCCTCCAGCCTTCAGTGGAAACAGAACGCTGCCTGGAAGGCCTACCTCTGTGTATGGGGTCCTGACTCTTTTTGCCTAGCTCTGGCCACTTGCTCCCCCGAGGGATTAGTTGTGGCTTCCTCGGATGCCTATGCCTTAGCCTGAGACAGAGTCTGACACTGTGGTTCAGGGCTTGGGCCCTAGAGTTTCATTCCAGCTCTGTTGTGTGGTCCTGAGCAAGTTACTAGCCTCTCTGAGCCTTAGTTCCTGCACCTGCCAAATGGGGATGATAACTGCTGGTGGGACTGGCCCAGGGATCTGAATTTCTATATTAGCTTCCCGGGTGGATCTGATGTCCACTGAAATATGGAGCCTTTTTGCGGGGTGAAAGGGTCGGGTCACAGATTTGTTTGGCTGGATGTCAGTCATGGGAGACCAGATGGGCTAACCCTAAGGTTCTCTGACCTCTCACACCTTCTTATTGAACTCCTGCTGAGGAAAATTCTAGAAAGCCCCTCTCCCCTCACTATAGTGCTGCCTGTGAGTTATACTTTCCATGTTCATCCAAATTTGTCTCATGACAAGGGGCCCCCAGCATCCCTGGCACCACACCGAACCTCCCTGCTGGGGTGGTTCCTTCTGGCACGGCTTTGCAGGGGAGTGAGAGGGTATGTGTGTGAGAGCATGTGTACACACCTGTGTGTGTGCGTGTGTGGGTGTGCATGTGTGTGTCTGTGGATCTGTGTGTACCTATCGCCACGTATCTGGTTCTGTGAGCACACAGTCTCTCACAGCGGCAGCATCACTCTGGTGATGAAGGGGTTCAGGCTGTTTCCTTGTCTGAGTGGCGGCAGCTGCCCTCCACAGCTCAGATTCCTCTTAGCCTCCTGGCACCACATCCCAGAGGCCTGCAGACCTGGATCTGGCTTCGGGCTTCTGTGCCCTCCCTGGAATTGTACTTTACCTTAACTATTTCCCTGCCTGAAGCCTGCAGTAGCATCTTCAACAATTTACTGCCCAAAAGGCCAGCACGGAGCCACAGGCTGAAGGAGCAGAACTGGGAGCCCCTAGATATCACCCAGACTGAGGCCCTGGGACCAAAATATATGGGCCACGGAGTCTCATTTTGAGATTTGTTCCCTGTCTGGTGCCAGCTGTGTGACTTAGGGGTAGGTGGTCACTTAATTGCTTTGCATTTCAGCATCATTATATTTAAAATGAGGCCAATAGAAACTATGTCATGAGGTTGTTATGAGGACAGAAGTCTAGGGTCCCTGGTCTAGTTGGGGACTCATCATCAAATTATAATATACTACAGTGAGGGCCTAAGTGGTCTTTTTTTTTTTTAAGATTTTATTTATTTATTCATGAGAGACACAGAGAGAGAGGCAGAGACATTGGTAGAGGGAGAAGCAGGCTCTCTGCGGAGAGCCTGATATGGGGCTCAATCCCAAGACCCCGGGATCACAATCTGAGCTCAACCACTGAGCCACCCAGGTGCCCTAAACTGGTCTTAATAATAATTTAAAAATGCATTTATTGAGTGCTTACACAGTGTCAAACTCCAGGCTAAGCACTTACAAGCCTCATTTAATCACCCCACTGATCCCATGAAGTAGTTTCTGTTATTATGCACATTTCACAGATGATGGCACCAAAGCCCAGAGAGGTGAAGCGACTTGCCCAGGAGCACACAGTCAGTAAGTGGCAGAGCTGGGATTTGAACCCCGGCAGCCCTAGCACTAGGAAAGACAGAAGAAGGTAGGAGTAACTCTGCTAAGGACAGAGGACAGCCGAAGTCAAGAAGCCCATTTTGGCTTTTGCTTTTGGGGTAGAACATAGACATGTCTCCAGAAACACAAGGATGGGGAGCAGAGGCTCTGCTGAGTCTGATTCATCTCCCCATCTGTGTTGGTGGAGGGTTGCAGCCCCAAGACTCCGTCTTCTGTCATCGGGATGGGAGTCCCGGCTCTGAGTGTCCCTCTTTACTGAAGGTAATAAACCTACCTCCTTATGCCCCCTTGCTAAGAGGTCCTTTTGTTACCGCTCAGTTCCCCTCTCACCATTGTGCCAATAAACTGCGTCTTTATGACCAACAGCAGACACATTGAGCTGGTTAGGGATGCTCCCTCGCCTCGTGTTTGCCCAGCATCTAAGAGGAGACCTGGGCCCCATTCCCATTTCTCGTTGCAGAGCTCAGTGGCTTCTTTCTTTTTTAATAGTTCCACTCCAGGAGTCAAGTCTCCTAATCTCTTTTCCAATCTTTGGTTACAACACTTTATTAATTCTATAGCCATATGGTGTGTAATAGGCCTCCTGGTTCCTGGGAGTCTTGGCTGTGCTGACAGGTTCCTAGAAGGTGCTGACTAGACTGCGTCTGGAGGTGGGGGCACTGTGCTTACCGAGTGCCAGGCCCACTGTGTGCCTGGCACTGGCATATACAGTGGACATCCAATCCTTCCCGGTGATAGCCCCAAGGAAGGCGGATGACTCTGGGCAAGTTATTTGACCTCTGTGGGCCTCAGTGGTCTCATCTATAAACTGGGGGTAATAATACGACTCACCCCCCAGCATTGTCGTCAGGTATAGATGAGTCCATCTGGGTAAAGCAACTTAGAATAAATAGGGTCTGCACACAGCAAGCCCTATAGCGAGGGTGAGCCGTGTTGGCAGTGGTAGTAAGCATGGCGACAGATGAGGCTCGGGGACTTGCCCAGGTGACACAGCAAGGATTCGGATCCAGGCCTCCCTGGTTCTTTTTTTTTTTTTTTTTTTTTTTTAAGATTTTATTTATTCATGAAAGACACACAGAGAGAGGGAGAGACATTGGTAGAGGGAGAAGCAGGCTCCCCATAGGGAGCCTGACGTGGGACTCGATCCCAGGATGCCAGAATCACAACCTGAGCCAAAGGCAGCCGCTCAACCACTGAGCCACCCAGGTACTCCTAGGCCTTCTGGTTCTTAAACTCACACTCGTTTCCCCACATTGTTTTGGCATCCAATCCAAGCCCTTCCTTCTAGGTGGAAGAAAATGCCGAGCCTGAAGAGGAGCAAGAGCTTCCCCAAGAGCACATAGCAGCCAGCCTGGAAGGTGTGTGGGAAGGTGCCCTGCATGGGTGACAGATGGCCTGGCTTGGAATCCCGCCCACACATGCAACTCACAAGGCATTTCCCCTCCCTGGACCTCCATTTTCTCATCTGTAAAATGGGTGAGAGAGTTGGTCAGACTGGATGGGCTCCAAGGCACCTTCAGTTCTATGTCTGAGTGCTGGAGGCTGGGTCTGTATCATAGATTTTTAGTGGGAGAAGGGACCGTAAAGCTCAGCCAAGTTGTAACAGGTGGTCCCGGAGCTGTGTGCAGCCCACAGACCCAGTTCATTTGGCTTGTGGAGTATTTTTTTTTTTTCAATTTACATTTGAATTTGTTTACATAGGCTGCAGTTTTGCCAAAGACTGCTCCACTCCCTATGGCCTCACACCCTGTCTCCCTCCTCACACACTTATCTCCTTGGTCCCTGAGCTGTTCGAAACCCCTCCTGGTTCATAAAATAATAACTGTTATTATGGCTAAATTAATTGAGCTCTTCTCTGTGTCAGACCCTGCTCTGAGCCCATTTATATGAACTCACAACATCGTTGTACTGTAGGTATCATTATGAGCCCCATTTTCCAGAGGAGGAACAAGAAGCCCAACACCCCTGGCAAGACTGAAGCCTGGATATGGAGCATAATTCGCCCACACTGGCAAAACAGAATTGTCCAGATTCATTGTTCTATGCTCTTTGCACAAAACTGCACCTCAGCCAGGGCAGAGGTTGTTTTGGGGGGCTCCCTCTGGCTCTGCCCTTGAAGAGAATTGGTTGAAGGAGGGAGAAGAAGGGGTGTGCCCCCACCTCTACTCTTTCTTTCCACCAGGCAAGCACCCCCCACCCCACTCTCTCCAGGGGTCCTACATCCTGGTGGCTGGGAAGGATCAAAACAGCCAGTTAAAAGCAAAAACCCACAGCATTTTCTTCACAATTCCCTCTGCTCCTGAGGAAGGAGGCACGCGTGTTCGCGGAGCTTTCAAGTTGTCGGGAACAGAAATGGGACCCTTTCATGGCTCCTCCTGTGTTTTTGAGGCGCTCGGTGCAAAGTGCTATTATTAGCATCGCCTTCACTATCTGCCAAACAGGCTTTCCCTGGAAGAAGTAATTAAATGCGTTATTTGGTGTAAAATAAAAGCGCATACCCACATTTGCAGCCTCAGACACCATCACATATTCATTTTTGCAATTTTTACAGTTAAGCCTTGTGGCTACATCACATCTAAATAAGGAAGTTAGCTGTGGGGGAGGATAGGATGGAGGGTAGAGGGCAGGCCCTGGCGAAGTTTGTAGCAGCCGAATGAGGCGGTTTGGTTTTGGGTCATTTGTCTGGAAAGGGGGGTTCCTTGGGGAGCAGGAAGTACTGGGGTGCCTGGGTTTGAGCCAGGTAGGGCAGGGCCAGTCCCTGTGGCTAGGTGGAAGGCAGGGATTAGAGGGTGTGGCCACTGGCCTCCAGATGACCTGGAGCCCCCAGGGGACTTGTTCTTGGCCTTTGGGGGTATCTGCCTCTTCTGAGCTGGAGTGATCCCCAGCGAGAAGTCTCTTTGCTGAATCTTACCTACTGGAGCCAGAATCTGGGCTTCTTTCAGCTTCCATATAAAATCTGTTTCCTAAGCCCTGCCGGTTTGATTTACAAAATAGTCTCAAATCCATCTGCTTCTTTTGCTGGCACCAGGTCCTTAGCACAGATCCCAATGGAGCAGAGGTGAGCTGGGGTTTGAATCGGACTCCACCATTACTTGCTGGGTGACCTTGGACTAGGGTTGGCAGATTGAGAAAATCAGAAATGCAAGATGCCCATTTGAATTTGATATGCAACATTTGGGACATATTTATACTTAAAAAAAATTGTTTATCTGAAATTCAAATTTAACTGCTCATTCTGAATTTTATCTGGCAACTCTGCCTTGGACAAGCTCCTTAGCTTCTTAGCTCCCTCCTTATCAAGGATGGATAATAATGGTACCTGCTGCAGAGGTGGTTCTCAGGGTTAAATGAGTTAAAAATGTAAAATGCTTGGAACAGAATGACAGTCACTATCCACACTCAGTGTATTAGGAAGCGCTTCCTATATTACAAAGCAGCTGATGTGTTATTTTTATATCTCCTCTCTGCCCCGGCTCCATCAGAGCCAGCAGAGCAGCAACATGGGGGTGGGGTGGGGTGGGGTTGGGGGTGAGAGAGGGAAGGTGAGGGGGATGGGGTGAGAGCTAAGGGATCTTTCCAGGCAGGAAGGGCTGGAGAGATCTGCAACAAGTGACCAGGAGCCGTCCCGGAGCTTGCCGTTATTCCGTTATTGCGTGTAGAGCGGTTAATCTCACCGGGAGGGAGGGCAGGAGGGAGATTATGAGTCTAGGAGGATCCTGCCGGCCCACAGAGTCTTAGAGAGATGCTAGTGTTAAGAGCTGGTGCGGTTGGCTGCTGGGAGGAAGGGCAGAAAGGCTGGCCACCTAGACGCATGGTTTGATCCTGGGAGGACGGTCATTCATTCACTCAGCAAACACCTGCCAGGCAACAATTAGGCACTACATGTCATTTCAGGTTCTCTCCCTAGCTACTGCCAATGACACCATTAGAACTTCTCTCCATGGAGGCCAAAGTCTCCTAGGCTCCCCATTAGCACCCAGCACTCCCAGGACGGTGGGCGAGCTTGGGTGCAGGGCCCAGAGGTTGGGGTTCACTCACTGTGCAGTTGGGACAAGCCTGTCTGCAGGGGCTGCAGAGGACTTTGGCTGGTTGCTGCAAGGATCAGCCTGGTCCCCACCGTGCAGGTAGCCTGAAGCACTAAGGTGCTGCAGCTGGTGACACCAGGGCCGGGCAGAGGGGTGGTGGGCCTGGGGCACGGAGCCAACAACAATTCTCCATGACAATGAGACTGAATGAACTGTGACTACACCATGCACGACGGGGCTGAGGTGCACAAACACCACCAGCTTGGTTGAATCAAGCCAAAAACAAGAGAAGACATAACATACGATTCTATTTGTGTAAAGTTCAGAAATAGGCAAAACAACACTGGATTGCTGAGGGAGCACACCAACTCTAAGGAACAGTTGGAAGTGACTGCCTGGGACCTCCCGGGGACGAGGGAGGTGGACTGGGAAGGGGTCCGAGGGGTTGCTAGAGCTGGTGATGTTCTGGTCCTTGGCTGGGGTGGTGGTTACCCTGGTGATTGCTTTAAAATAATTTATGGTGGGGGATCCCTGGGTGGCTCAGCGGTTTAGCGCCTGCCTTTGGCCCAGGGCACGATCCTGGAGTCATGGGATCGAGTCCCACGTCGGGCTCCCGGCATGGAGCCCTTCTCCCTCTGCCTGTGTCTCTGCCTCTCTCTCTCTCTCTCTCTCTCTCTATCATGAATAAATAAATAAATAAATCTTTAAAATAAAATAAAATAATTTATGGTGGATGGAACTAGAGGGTATTATGCTGAGTCAATCAGAGAAAGACAATCGTAGAAAGACAATTATCATATGGTTTCACTCACATGCGGAATTAGGCTATAGTGAAAGAGACCCTAAAGGGAAGGAGGGAAATTGAGGGGGGAAAATTAGAAAGGAAGACAAACCATGAGAGACTCCTAACTCTGGGAAACAAAGGGGCACAGAAGGGGAGGTGGGGGGGGTGGGTAACTGGGTGACAGGTGCTAAGGAGGGCACTGGATGAGATGAACACTGAGTGTTATACTACATGTTGGCAGATTGAAATTAAATAAAACATTAAAAAATAAAATAAAATAAAAATAATTTATGAACTGGAACCTTTGTTTCATGCCCTTTTCTGGATGTGAGATTTATTTTGCAATGAAAAAAAAAAAAGGTTATGGGACAGAGAGGAGACATGAAGGGTCACTGCTGGGAGGACCTGAGACTCGCGGTCTAACTTCTTCCAGAGAAGAGCCTCCAAGGAAAAGCTGGAAGCTGACCTCTCCTTGGCCCAGAAGTTAGAAAGTGGAGCTGGTGTGGCACCCCCAACCATGGCCCTCTGGCCTGGGTCAGACTCATTAAGATTCCTCCTCGATTTTGTGCTTAGAGCCCACCCACTGGGGCAAAGAGAAACACGTGAACCATGCAGACCTCTGGGGGGAGAGGGGGAAGAGAGCTAAGAAAGAAAGGGTAGGGGAGAGAGAGGGTTTGGGAGAGAGGGAGAGAGGGAGAGAGAGAGAGAGAGAGATAAAGGAAGCAGGTGAGTATGAGAACCCCAAGCCCACCATGCCAGGTCGATATTCTTAGCCCGTTCAGTCTAAGAGAGCTTTTCAAGCCTCCCCCTGCCCTTGCCTCCACCACAGGAGCAGGGATAATTATTGGAGATAATGATCACTCAGGGATGGGGAAGGCACTTTTCATTAACCCCAGCCCACTGCCCTTCCAGAGAAGGCTGACCCCCACCTCGTCAGCCCCCTCATCGGGCTGTGCCAATGCAGGTCCCTCTGTCCGTGTTTACTTTAATTCCTAGGTAAGTGACATTTAAGGGTGACCCCTTCATTGGACCATAACGATTTACAAGCTGTGCAGCGGCAGGTTGTTCTGGGGCTGGTGAGGGGGAGCAGGGACCCTCCATCATCTGCTAAGGTGAGGGGTCAAGTGATGCATGGTCCCTCATTGAAGTCCTCACACCAACAGTGATGGTGCAGCCAGGGAAGTAAAACATTTTAGCAACCCATTCACTTTTCATTTCCTGAGTCACCGTCCCTGTCAGGAAAGCTGCTCCTGACTTAGGGCAGCTGGGCAACACAGTGGCCTTCAAATGCCTTATTTCCATCCTTTCCTCCATCCCGCACCGGCCAGGGTGGGGAAGCTGGCAGGGCTTCATGCTGCTGTCCTAGTGCCCAGACTGTTCCCCCAGGCTTGCCACTCTTTCAGGGGCCCCTTTCTTGTTGGCGTTTATAAAGAGTTTTAGTCTGCCGAATCTTCACGGAGCCCTCAGCCATTTAAGAGCTGGTGTGCTAGCACATGCTGAGGTGTGTGGGGGACAGCTAAAGCCAGGTCTTTCCTAACAGGGGTGAGGTCAATCAGAGAAAACTCACAAAGGAGGTGGCCTTAAGGGTCCCTGGAAGCTGCAGAGGCATGGGGAGGACAGAGGACTGGCCCACACCATCTGCGAAACTAGATAGCTCCTTTTGGTCAGAGGAGGTGAGAGAGTCTGTGATGGGTGACTCCCTTCTGGACCAGGGTCTTCCTGGAATCTCCTTCTAGCTCTTTCTCCACTCAACCTTCCCACTTGCTCCCTTCTGTGGGAATCTTTTTATTATGCCTCTCTCTATCCTATCCTCTCTCCCTCCCTCATCCTTTCCTTTATTCTTCCTCACTGCCTGCACTGCTTCCCTCTTTTTTTTTTCTTCCCTCTTGTTGATCTGTCTCCAGCTCTCAGACATTTTCTAGAGAAACAGCTTGGCAAGTTAGGAACACCAAATGCCACGGGCCCTGACACACTAGTCCCTGGGTTCAAATCCAGGAGTCCCCACTGAGGGCTAAGCCTCTTAACCTCTCTGAGCTTTGGTTTCTCCTTGTATAAAAGGATTAGCAGTCTTCAGTTTTCAAGGCTTGCTGTGAAGACTAGAATAAATTGCACTTTATAAGAGGCCTGGCCCAGAATAAATGCCCAATAAAAGCCAACAACCTAGGCAGGGCTAGCCAGCAGTCTGCCACAGTGGTTCAGGACCCCCTTTCCAGGGTGTGGAGTCTTTGGCTGAAAAGCAGATGCCCTGTCAGGGACCCCAGGCTTTCGACCCCTTTCCATCTAGATGGGGCCATATTGCCAGTTCTGGCCAATGCAATGTGGGCAGGGTGTTGTTGGGTGACACTTTCAGGCAGAAGAATCAAGAATTGGGTGCACCTTCCTGGGTGTCTGTCCCACTCTCCTGGCTGAACAAGGAGCAGTCAGAGATCTTAAGGGGGGTGGAGACACAAGAGAAAGAAGCATGGGCCCTTAGCAGCCTCGTGGCAGGCCACCCCCATGCTTGCATTGGGCCGTGACTGAGGAAGTGAACTTTTATAGCTAACCTATATGTGGGGTTTTGCCTGTTACAGCAACTAGCATTGCCTCTTGTTTTTCCTCCATTCCCCACAACCCCCAGTCCCTGTGTCTATCCCTATATGTCTTTCTGTCTGGGTTCATGCTCTGGAGTGAGTCTGTGTCTCCTTCCCTGCCTCCCCCACCTCCAGGGCCACTGCCACCCTGCTGTTCATCAGGGACCAGAGGCAGTTGTCTTTGTTGTTGGGCTCAGGGCAGAGTGGGGGCTGCTTTCTAGGTGTCAGGTGCAGCCCCAGCCTCAGTAGATGCTGACAGGATGGGCTGGCCACCCAGGGATCTCCCTTAGTTGTATGGTCTCCTGGGGACCAGTTTATGGGAATCTAATAACTTCAGAAATCTCCCTTTCCCTTTAGTAGTGCTCAGGAAGAGAGGAGCCAAGAGCCAGGGGACCAGTTAGCCGTGGCCTCCAATCTTTGCTCCCTAGTTCTCCATCTTTCAGGGGCAGGACCTCCATGGGCCCCCCCTCCTGCTGCCTCCCTGGTGGTGGGCTGGGGGCCCTGTGAATTTGTACCATTTTCTGTGACAGTTCCTTCTGCCTGGATCCCTAGCTCCTGCCTTGCTTCTCCTGACTCCTCTCCCTGACTTTTTTAGCCCTCACCACCTACCCCCAGTCCTCCCGGGGGTGCTGTGGCACAGACACCTGTGTCCTTCTTGAAATAGAAGCGTGGCAAGAGTCTTGGAGAGGTCATCTCTGGGGCACAGGATTTCTCTTTGCCTCCTTCCTGGCAGCCTGTGAAGTCCCGGGAGGACACATGGCAAATTGGATAAGCATCTCCATGCGGCAGGTGTACTTACATGGGGTTAGGCAGAGCTTTGTGCCAGCACTTCCGGATGCTGCCTCTCGAGTCACGTGCACCTGACAGGGGAGGTGGAGAGTATCTCCCCTCCCCACCCTCCTCCCCAGGTCCCCGCCTCAATTACTCAGAGTCCTCAGCAAGCCCCTGGCCACTTGGCCCACCTCACCCCCCAGCTCAGAGCCCCTCACCCCCACCACCAAACCTCAATCCTGTCTTCTCTCCTGAACTCTGACCCACATTCATTATCCAAAAACATTTCTTTTTTATTTTTATTTTTTTATTTTTTAAAGATTTTATTTATTTATTCATGAGAAACATAGAGAGAGAAGCAGAGACACAGGCAGAGGGAGAAGCAGGCTCCATGCAGGGAGCCTGAAGCAGGATTCGATCCCAGGACCCCGGGGGATCACTCTTTGAGTAGAAGGCAGATGCTCAACCACTGAGCCACCCAGTCATCTCAAAACATTTCTTTTTTTAGAGCCTTAAAGATTTTACAGAGAGCTAGCACTCCTTCAGTTGTTGGCAAGATGTCTTGAACGATCCATTCAGGGAAGGTCACACTGATGCAACCTCACGAAGCCTGTGTCCTCCGTGTTGAGGGACACATGAGCGGCACTTATCAAGGCCCTGTTTCCAGATCAGACTGCAGGTTTGAGCAGATGTGGCAAGAGCAAGAACTCTGGCCGCATTTTCCCAGATGGCTCTGGGAGAGCAGCCGGTGACCCATCTTGCTTTCACGGATGCACGGAGGCAAAGGGATTGAGACATTTTGTAGACTCATCTCCCAAACTCTGGTTCCTGGCCTCTTCTCCCCAGGAACAAGCATTCGGCTCTGATTTTCCTGAGGAGGTGCTGGGGTGCGGAAATTCGAAAACCGCTTTGGACAAAGAGCTCTGTCTCTAATGAGCTGCATGACCACAGGTGGGCAATTTGCCTGGGGATCCTGAGCTGGCCTGCAGAGCTGTGAGACCTCTGGGACTCCGTCCAGGAAACAGACACACAGGCAAAGGCAGGAGATTGTTCCTGAGTCCCTGATTCTGTGAAGCCCAAAGTGGGGGGTGGTGTGTTTTGTTGGGGAAGGGCCAAGTTCATGAAAACCTTCACCAGAAGGAAGGAGACTGGAGCTAGTCTTGAGGGACGGCTAGGAGTGGGCAAGTGGAGGGAGAGAGCAACAGGAAGAGGGTTCCCCGGAGGGCATGGCATGTGCAAAGGGCCTGGTGGGGAGTGTGGAGTCCGAGGCAGAGGAATGGCAGGGGAGGAAGACAGGGACAAGATGGCAGGGCATTGCTAGTCCTGCTAAGGGGTCTGGACTTCATTCTGTGGGTGGTGGGAGCGAAACAAAGCAAAGGAGCAATGTGATCACATGTGTTGGCTTGCCCGCTCCGCAGTCCTCGGACTCCTACCCCAACACCTTAGCTGGGTCTAGAGCTGACAAATGGTAGAGGTCAGTACAAGAATGGTTGGAAACCACTCACGGCTCTCCTCTCTTCCTATGAATCCAATCCACATTCCAAGAAGGGCTTGCCCTGGACACTTCTGCCCCCACTTGGCTGTTCCCACTCCTGACACTGCCCCGGCGCACTGCTCCCACCATACCAGCCCTCCTCAGGTCTTGGTATAGTGCCCATGCTTGGTATTGCTTTACGGCCTCTGCTGGGGCTGTTCCTTCCAATGGGGCCCAGTTTCCTTGCTCCCCGTCCCATGCCGCACCCATGCTTCTTCTTGGTTGGCCCCTTCTCATTAGGAAGGTCTTTTTTTTTTTTTTTTTTTTTTTTTTTCATTAGGAAGGTCTTGATCACAATGTCACCTCTTGGAAAGACTTTCCTGAGCACCCAGGCTAAAGAAGCCCCTTCACCATCATTCCCTTGCATTTTGTAGCATTGAATCCGATTTGTCATTATGCATTTGCAGTTTGTTTGGAGTCTGCTGTACTAGACTATACAGGGAGTCTGTGGCTTTTTTTCCCCCACTGCATCTCTGGGGGCCTGGCACTGAGCCTGGCACAGGTTCCTGATCATTTGGTGAAGGAATGAATGAAAACCAAGTCTCTCCTCAGACCCAGGGTTCCCCGAAGGCAGGAATCTGCCTCTCTTCTCAGCCTGGGATGCCTCCACCTCCTGCACAGAATGGGGACCATATTGCTCCCCTGTTTTCCTTCTAGGCTCGCCTCACCAGGCCACAGCTGAAGCAGGTGGCAGGGGTGGGGCGGAGAGAGCTGGGGATGTATTCACAGCTCAGACCCCGAGGCTCCTCCAACCCACAGAGCCAGCATGATTGAGCTGAATGTTAGAAATCTCCAAGGAAACCCCTGCCAGTGCCCTGAGCTTACTGCCTGGCCCACACCCGGCCACTTGCTTGAAAATGGCCACATCTTCTCCCCATCTCTAAAGATATCTCAGAGCCCAGTTGCATAGTCCATTTCAACCGATGATAACATAGCTGCAAAACCAGGGCTATATGGTAATACACACACACACACACACACACATTCACCCTGGACACATCCCTAGCTCCACCCTGTAGCTCAATAAACTTTTCCATCCTGCTCCTTTTCTGCAGTCATCTCTCTTGTCCAGACTCTGTCTCTGTTTCCACCTATTTCTGTTATCTCTCTGTCTCTGTTTTTGTCTCTGTCAATCTGTGTCTCTTTCCATCTGCCTCTGTTCCTCTGATGTGTCTTTATGTCTCTCTGCCACATTTTCCATCTTTTGCCCATCTCTGCCCATTTGTGTCTGTCTCCCTGCATCTGGGGCCTTCTCAGGGCCTTTGTTACAAGCCTGCTGCACTTCTCTCCCCACCCCCATGCCCTCTAGGCCTCCCCTTCTCTGTCTCTCCACCTCCTAGCAGCCTGCCTCTCCTGTGCCACTAGCTCACACTCAGGAAGCTCTCAAGGCAATGGCAGAAAGAAGAAAGGGAGCAAGTGGCGGGATGTCCGTGTGAAGTATGTGAAGTAGAAGTAGCGCTGCATAAACAGGCAGCTGTCCCTTTTATCTCTTCCCGAGCAGGAGGGAGAAAGCGCAGGGCAGGGCAGGCTAGGAAGTGTGGGCTCAGAGGGGAGATGGGTGGCAGCACCCAGGAGCGAACCAGAGAGCTGGGAACAGCAGACCCAGCCTGGAGGGAAAGAGGGTGAGAGGTTTGCATGACCTCAGGCTCCCAGGGAGGGGGCTTTGACCCTGGTTGCTGGGAACAGGGAGTTGTGAGAGTCTGGGAAACAAAAGGATTTGAGAAATTAGAAAGCCAGGGATGAGTGGTGAGTTGTGTGTGTGTGTTTGTGTGTGTGTGAGCACACACCTGTGTTGTGGTCAGCATTGGCACTACCTGTAAAAAGGTTCCAGGTCCCCAGCTTCCTTGGGTGGGGCCCTATGACCAGTTTCTGGCCCCATGAACAGAAGAGGAAGTGTCATTTCCAGGCATCAGTGGCCAGTGCAAGACCTTCCAGAGATCATTCTTTCCCTCTGGCTCAGGGACCTGCAGGGTTTGGAGTGATTCAGGTCCTGGAGTGCCTGTGATGAGCAGAGGCTGTGATGGACACGTCATGTGAGCAAGAATGAAGCCTTTGTGGTGTTAAGCCACTGAGAGTTTGGGGGCTTGTTTGTTAGTGCGGCATAACCTCACCCATCCTGACTGATACGGTATAAATATCGGTGACTATGTCACTGTCCGTACATGAGTGCAAAGTGAGCAAGCATGTTTGTATAAGCGTGTGCCTGAGCCTATGTGTATATTTATGGTGATATATACGCCAGCATGTGTGTTTATGGGTGTGTGGGAGTACAAATCTCTGGGTATTTTTGGTGCCCGCCCAGCAGGACACAAGGAAGGAAAGCTTCCCTCTGCTGCCTTCTCACCTCCTGTCTCATTTAGAAACACAAAGGGCTATATCTTGGTCCCAGCCTGCCTCCTCCTCACTCTCTCAGCTTCAGTCTACAAGTGTCTGCTTCCCAGCAACTGTCACCCTCTTCTCTGTCTCAGTGCTCCCAGTGTGGCGCCTAGGGCGGCTCCTGTGGTGGGCTGCCTGGTGCCATTTTCCTCTTCCCTAACCCAGGCAGGGTGACTGCTTCTGGGCTGGGCCTGTGACCCAGGCCAGACCGCTCACACACCTTCTCTGAGATTTGCTGTTGGGTGACAAGCAACTTTCCTTTTGGGTCACCCCTGTGGAAAGAAGCAGAGCTGAGAGAAAGGTCCAGGGGAGCCTGGAGCCAGTGCCACCCTGTGTGTCTGGTTACATGGGGTCAGTCTGGTTACATGGGGTCATTCATCTCTTTGCTCAACCACAGTTGTGTGGCCTGATGGAGTGTGTGGGCTCCATGGAGTGTGTGGGCTCCATGGCAGACCTCTGTGGGCCCCACAGGAGATGAAGGGAAGGAGGAGAGTGAGGCTGAGGGATTTCCTGACCTGCTTACTGTGAGCTGTGGGGGGCTGGCTGTGTCCTTTCACCCCTGCCTGTATCTCCTGGCAAGTGGCCCCCTCCACATGGCTCCCCCTCCAGGGCTCTTCTGGCCTGGCTCTCCCATTCCTAGCCCTGGAGCTTCACCACACCCTCTTGGTTTCCTTACACCCTCTCCATGCCTCTGTACCTTGCCAGCACCTTGTTTAAACTCTGAACCAATCCTGAGTTTCCTGCTAGACCCTGATTATGCCAAGTGCCATGTCTTTGGGGCATGCTCGATGTTTTTCTCATAAGCACCTTCTGTCACCCCTCATTCACTCCTTCCCTCCCTCCCTCCCTCAGCTTCCCCTCTCCCTCCCCCAGCCTTCTACAAATTTCCTTTTCTCTTTGACAGTTTCGTCTTGATCCTTTCTTTTCCATTTTTATTTAAAAAAATTTATTATCGAGCTATAGTTGACATACAGTGTTATATTAGTTTCAAGTCAAGTGTGCAACGTAATAATTTGACAATTCTATACATTGCTTAATGCTCACCACAAGTGTGGTCACCATCTGTCACTGTGCAACGTTCTTACAATATGATTGACTATGTTCCCTATGCTGTACTTTTCATCTCTCTGACTTATTTAATTTATAACTGGAACATTTTTTAAAAAGATTTTATTTATTTACTCATGAGAGACAGAGAGAGAGAGAGAGGCAGAGACATAGGCAGAGGGAGAAGCAGGCTCCCTGTGGGGAGCCCTATGTGGGACTCGATCCCAGGACTCAGGGATCATGACCTGAGCCAAAGGCAGGCACTCAACTGCTGAGCCACCCAGGCGTCCCTATAACTAGAAATTTGTACTTCTTAATCGCCTTCACCTCTTTTGCCCATCTCTCCCACCCACCTTCCCTCTGGCAACCACCAGTTTGTTCTCTGTATTTGAGTCCATTTGTTTTTTTTTGTTTGTTTGTTTTGGTTTTTAGATTCCACATATAAGTGAAATCATATGGTATTGGTCTTTCTCTGACTTACTTTACTTGGGATGATTCCTTCTAGGTCCATTCATGTTGTTGTAAATGGCAAGATATCATATTTTTTTGGCTGAGTAATATTGCATTGTATATGTATCATGTCTTCTTTACCCATTTATCTAGTGATGGACAGTTGGCTTGCTTCCATATCTTGGCTATTGTAAATAATGCTGCAATGAACATAGAAGTGCTAATTCTTTTGAATTAGTGTTTTCCTTTTCTTTGGGTGCATACCCAGTAGTGGAATTACTGCGTGCCCACCCCCAGTGCATGAGGGTTCCCTTTTCTCCACATCCTCGCCAACACTTATTGTTTCTTGTCTTTTTGATGATATCCATTCTGACAGGTGTGCGGTGATATCTCCCTGCCGTTTTGATTTGCATTTCCCTGAGGATGAGTGATGCTGAGCATCTTTTCGTGTGTCTGTTGCTGGGCTCCCTGGCTCTTCCCTCTCCCCTGGGGCAGTCCCCTCCATGCCCCTTTGGGGACCTACCATGCATTGTGAGTCCAGACTTCACCCACTGGGCTCAGGGCAGAATATTCAACTACCCCTTAAGAGTTGGTCTGCACATCCTCAAGCTCAGCATGCTCCAACTGGCCCAGTTTTCCCTGAGTCTCTTCTGATAGCACCATTCAGAGAGAGTGGCTTTACCTTCACCACAACCAAGCCAGACACCCGGGGTCAGCCTCAACTTCAGTTCTGTTCACTCTGTCTCTATCCTTTTAGGTCCTGATACTTTGACTTCCAAAATATTCCTTGACTCTGCCTTCCCTCCTAACCCAATTCTTACTGCTCAAATGTGGTTCCCCATCATCTCCCCCTCCCAGTGGACTCTCGCAGTAGCTCGCTGATTGGCCTCCCCGACTCCAACACCCACTGCCTGCAATCCACCTGCCACATTGCAAATCTCAACTTACTACTCCTTTGTGCACAACCCTTCAGTGACTCCCTACCGGCAGCTTCTTAGACGGAGAACAAGATCTCCAGATCTGAGCTCTGCCTCTTTCTCCTGAAATCTCTTTGTACTCCTGCTGAACCTTCACCCCAGGAACACAGAGCTGTCTCTAGTCACCTCACACTCCAAGGCTCTCTGCCTTTGCTCTGCCACCCCTTCTGCCTGGATTTCCCTCTCTGTTCCTCTAGACTCTCGCTAATCCTGAATGACCCCTACTGCTTCTTAAAGACTGTTTTGGTATCACTTCCTCCAGGCAGAGGCAAAGAGGCAAAGTAGTTGGATTTTTTTTTTTTTTTTTTTTAACTCAAGGGCAAAGAACTGGAGAGTGTTCATGAAGCAAGGGGGAGTGGGGGGACTCGGCCATTATTTGGAGGGGAAACCAGTTCATGAAAAAGGAGCCACGCTCCTTTTTTCTACTTTCTCTGTATGTCTCACATTCCTTCCTTGCTGCTTTCTCTAATTCTTCATGACTGAGAGTTTCTGGCCACAAGCCTGCGGTGCGCTGAGCTAGTCACTTGACCTCTCTGTGCCTCCCTGGCTGGCCTCTCTGCAGAAGGTTCCCCAAGGTTTCCTGTTTCCAGGGGCCCTAGGGTAGAGTAATAAGTGGTTATTGAGAAGCCACGCGAAGGCATGGCTTGCCTCTGTGCTTCCAATTCCCAGTGGACACGACGCAAGGATGGGTCTAGGCAAGGGGTCCTTTGTTCCAGCAGCGACAGCTCCACCCCCAGGACCCTAACCCTCCCCGAGGCCCCCACTACTGGGGCTCCTGCTCCTCCTGTCACCTCCTGTGTATGCGGGGCTGAGGGACCGCCAGCGCAGCAGGCCGTGCTGGATGCAAGTATTCCCCGGGAGTGTGTGTGTGTGTGTGTGTGTGTGTGTGTCTGTTGGGGGGTGCTGGGAGGGGCTGCGCAGCCCCGCTCGGCTTCATCCCAGCTTCGGCTGATCCGGGGTCTGGCTTGCTCGGGCCCCGCACCCCCGATTCTCCCAGGAGCTCGCCTTGCCCTTTCCAGAACAATAGCTTCCCTCGCTGTCTCTCCACCTCGTTCCTGCTGGCTCGGGGACGGGCTGGGGTCGCTCCGACCCTGAGCGCGGGCAGCAGGGAGGCGGGGCCGCTCTAGAGCGGGGCGACGGGGCCGCGCAGGGAGTGACCGCCGAAAGCAGCGCACGGCCTGGGGCCGCTCCGGCCCGCGGGCTTCCACGGCTCGCGCGGGCTCCGGGGCGCAGCCCGGCAAGGAGCCTCCCCGGCCCTCCCCGCGCGGTCTTCAACGAGGGACATTATTTACCCGGGGCCGCAGACGGGGTGGGGGCGGGGGGTCACGTGGGCCCGGGCGTCCTGGCAACAAACTCGGGCTCCGGCCGCCCCGCCCCCGGGCGCCCCCTGCGGCCACCCGCGGCCCGGCACCCCGCCGCCCGAGCGCGCCCCCGGGGAGGGGCCCAGGGAGGCCGAGGGGCGAAGGCCGGGGAGCCTGATCCGGGTCCGCCCATTTATTCGTCGTCTCTTGGCACACCCAGCACCTGCCGGCGGCCCGGCTCCTTCGGCTCAGCCCCCTGTGTCCTGCGACCCACCCACCGGCACGCCTGGGCGGCAGCAGGCCCGCCCTGGGAGGTTCTGGGTGGCCATTTGGTGCCTGTGGCCGTTTCTCCAGCCCCGTGCCCAGGAGGGCCCTCTCCGTGCTTATCTCTCCGTCTTGTCTCCTAGCTACCGGCCGGCCTCTGATCTCCGTGCTTCTCTCGTATCAATGCATCTCCCACTGATCCTGGATCAGTCCTTGCAGCTGCCCCTGTGTCTCTGAAACTGTCTTCCTCCATCCATCTATATGTATCCACACATCTATTACCCTGGCAGCTGCCTATACATCATGCCGGCCCCATTATCCATCATTTATCTGCATATGTATCATTCATGCTTCCAGCCATCTATTATCCATCACCTCTCTCGCCGCCTCTTTGATGTCCTGCACTCTGCCATCGGGGGTTAACACTGTCAGGCGTGCTTTCCGGAGCCGGGAGAACAAAGACACCGAAGGGACATGGTGGGAACAGAGGGGCCACTGGGAGGGTGTTGTTAAGAGAGCTGGGGGCTCAGAGTTTAGTGGAGAGTGGAAAGAACTGGGGATGTGTCAGGTGAGGCTGTTCTGCTGGGAATTCCACGTATTGTCTCTTCGTCCCTCTCTCCCACCTCTGGAAGGATTGAGAGGACACAGCAGGAGAGCTCCAGGCCAGACACAGGTGGGACTTGTTGACCGACAGGGTGGAGGTCTCTGGAAGAAAGGGTGCCTGTGAACACAGCATATGTACGTACGGAGAT
The DNA here is from genome assembly GCF_048164855.1 of Canis lupus baileyi. NCBI lineage: Eukaryota > Metazoa > Chordata > Mammalia > Carnivora > Canidae > Canis > Canis lupus. The sequence goes on along the minus strand of NC_132844.1, from coordinate 65,993,816 downwards.
GGTCCAGGTTTGGAGAGTCATGGGGCTGGGCAGAGATGGAGAGGGAGCTATGCGTGAGGCGAAGAGGACCCCCCCCCCCAACACACACACACACACACACACACACACACACACACACACACACGACTCTTTGGGAATCACAGGCTTTCACAGTCAGAGATGCTTTCCTTTGACTGAAGAATTCTTATTTAACCGCGGCAGCACAAATCCCTGTGGGGCCAGCGTCTCACATTGGTTTTATAAGCATCACTCCTCATGTTGTTGATAATATTGCATCTTTTCCCTTGAGCATGGTTTCCTGGAGGAACTAGTAGACTGTGGCTCCTTTGTGCCTCTAGTTTTCACACATCCTGTTTCCTGGGTGTAAATCTCTCTCCTCAGCTCCCCTGACTTCATCCACCTCCCCTCACAGAAGCTGCAGAAGGGGGCAGGAGGGCCCTTTGGACAGCCCGGGCAGGCCTCTGTCGTATCCAATTCTGTGTTCCCAGTTCTTCACATCTGGTAGGAAAGAGACCTCATACAAGGTCAGTAATAGGAATGGAACTTTCTCCTCAGCTCCGCCTTGTCCAAAAGAGAACAGACCAGGGGGTCAGGTGGCTCCTGCAGTGCACTCAGGATACCTGGACTTCCTGCGGTGGTCAGGAACACCCTATGAATGCAGGGTGGCTGACAATGTCGCTTTTGCAATCCTTTGGGGATTTTTGACACAGAGATAAACTTGGGCTGGGTTTCTAGGGGGTAGAGGCTGGCGTGAGGGCCAGGTATTCTGTAGATGGCTTCTCAGCCCACCAAACTTCAGAAAAGGAGGAGAACACACCTATTTTGTTTTGTTTTGTTTCTACTGAGCAGGAACTGAACAACTGAAGTTCATAAGTTGCTTTGCTTTCTGTGGTTATTGGCATCTGAGTTTGCCAGGAGTAGAAGGCCTGGGGGCGGGAGAGGCAGGGAGCCAAAGGCCTCCCTCCTCACAGCTCCAAGGGTAAAAAAGCACTTAGCAGCAGCACATAATAAAAGCAAATGTAAGAGAAAGAATATCCTAAGGATTTAATAAACTGCAAACAAAATTATCACGATTCTCTTCCTAGCCAGTTGAGTTTTCAGTGATTAAGAAAATACAATTTCCTATAATTAAATCTTAACAAGAAATGTTATTAAAAACACTCTGTCCCAGCCCCTGTAATAATTGCATGCTCCCCTAGAACAGTAAACAGAATTAGACTTTGCAGCGTACATGCTAATCCATGTGTCATTTTGATCAAATTTGTACTAATAATCTGTCTCCTTATTCTGAGACAGGGAAGGAAGGCAAAGGGGAGCCAGGCCCGGAGGGAAGAGTGAGCCCTGGTAGGGAAGTGGGAAGCCAGGAGTGCTGGGTTTGGCCTCCATGATGGTAAGTGTTCAACTTACTGAGCACGTACTATATGCCATGCTCTGTGCTAAACAAGTTACGTGTTTAATTTCACTTACTGCTCACAAAACCTGGGACTATGGCTGCCTTCATTTGCAGTCAAGAAGACGGAGGCTCAAAGAGGTCTAGTTGCCTAAGATTGCTTAAAGCTGGGTTAGGACCCCTGGAGCCCAGACCCAAAACCCTCACCTGTATCCTGTAATATGACTCTGGGGTGTGGTTTGGGCTCCCCTGGGGCCTGTGTGCTATCAAGTGAGAACATTCTGTGTCCATGAGCACTGGACTAGCCTGATTCTCTATAGGATCAATGGTAGCCCGAAGGAGGAACGTCCTTACATTGGGATGTGCGGGCTGTGGGAGCTAGGGAGATTGTATCATCTGCTTTCAGAAGTTACCTTTCCTTTTGAAAAAGCCAAGGGGTGAGAGAAGATCCTGTTGGGGGCCTAGATGTGAGCACTGGAGCTTTCATGGAACAAGGTGCCATATTGGCTAATGACCCTGGGGCACAGCTGAGAATACTAGAGTCCAGTTCAGAAGGACCTGGGTTGGATGTGGGGCCATGAAGGTCAAAACTGCTCCCCCTGTACATGTGTGTGAAGGTGTATAGGAGTGTATGTGTGAGTGTGTATGAGCGGGTAGGAAATGTATGTGTATGTGGGGCAAATGTGTGAGTATGTGAGTATATGGTGACCATGTGAGTATATGGTAACCATGTGCCTGTGTATGCATGTAACATGGTTGTACACGAATGTGCATGTGGGTGTGTATGTGTGTCAGTGTATGAATTGTGTGGGTGGGTAAGTGGTAGAAGGGTGTGCAAGTGAGAGTACATGTGTGTGTGGGTATGTATGTGTGTGATGTGTCTGTGTGAGAGAGTGTGTGTGTGTATATGCACGTGCGTGCCCCTGGGGCCTGTCCCTAGTTGGAGGCGGATGGGCCCTGGCTCTTGTCTGACCACAGCAGCCCTCGTTCCTGCGGCTCCTGCCCTTTATTCCCTGTGCAAGACAAGCCTGAAATTATCCTCAGGTCACACGCTTATGCACGCACACGGGCACCAGTGCCTCGTCTCTCACTCCCGGTCCACTAATTAGCTCTCCTAATTAAATTCCTGCTGGAAAAAAAAAAAAAAAAAATTCCTGCTGGGATGAAAGGAGGGGCCTTCTCTTTCCCTGATTCTTAGGGGACCAGATCATGCTGACCTAGAAGGCCCCCCCATACCTCCTTCCCCATCCCACAGCCCTTGCTCCTGCTCCAAGGGGCCTGAGTCTGAGAAGAGGACGAGGCAGAGGGTGCCCCATGTGCAGGACCCTATTTGGGGAACCCTTACAAACCACCTGCTCTGTGCCCAGCACCATGCCAGGTGTAGGAGGAGGAGGTAGGATGATGATGAATAAGACAAGTGGATTTCCCATTTTTTTTTTTTCCTTTAGCAAGAGAGAGTGCACACACGAGCAGGGATGGGGGCAGAGGGAGAAGGAGAGAGAGAATCCTATGCAGGCTCAACGCTCAGCACAGAGCCACCATGGAGCTCCGTCTCACGACGCCCAGATCGTGACCTGAGTCAACATCGAGAGTCGGATGCTTAATGGCCCGGGCACCCCTGGACTTCCCTATTTTGAGCCTCCTTCCCTTGATCACCTTGACTCTCAAGGCGGTCTCATGTGGCATCCTGTCCTTCCTGCTACCCCCAGGTGGCAACCTGCCTCTCCCATCTTATCTCTTTTGCTTCCTTGCAGAGAGCTCCACTTTGCCATATGGCCTGTGCATTGGGCCACCCGAGCCCTTGGGCTTCCTTTCTGCTTATGGAAGTTTTAAATTGACTAGCATCTCCTCCAGGGAGCCCCTCCTGACTGCAGCACCATCTCCCTTCTCTGCACACCTGTTGGTCTCTCCAGCATTGGGTGTTGGCATAGCTGCTTGCTATGACTGTTTCCCTTTTGACAGGTATATTCTCTCTCACTAGAATTTTAAACCCTTTGAAATCAGAGACCTTGTTTTGTGCCTCTTAACTTCTCACAGAGCCCAGCAGTGTGTATAGCACATAGTGGGGCACTCTAAGAATTTCTGTGCAGGCTACAAAATTAAAACTCAGAAATCTGTAGTGTTTCTATACACTAATAATGTTGTAGCAGAAAGAGGAATTAAGAAAACAATTCGATTTACAATTGCACTAAAAAGAATAAAATACCTAGGAATAAATTTAACCAAGGAGATAAAACACCTATACTCTGAAAACTTTAAAACACTGATGAAAGAAATTGAAGGCGACACAAACAAATGGAAAGACATTCCGTGCTCATGAGCTGGAAGAATTAATATTGTTAAAATGTCCATGCTTCCCAAAGCAATCTACAGGTTCAGTGCAATCGGTTTCAAAACACCAATAGCATTTGTTGCCAAACTAGAACAAATAATACTAAAATTTGTATGGACCCACAAAAGACCCCAAATAGCCAAGGCAATTTTGAGAAAGAAAAGCAAAGCTGGAGGCATCACAATTCCAGATTTCAAGATACACTACAAGCTGCAGCAATCAAAACAGTATGGTATTGGCACAAAAATAGACACATAAATTTACATGCTTATGGTTAACAAATCTATGAAAAAGGAGGCAAGAATTCACAATGGAAAAAGATAGTGGCTTGTGTGGGAAATGTGCTGGAAAAACTGGCCAGCCACATGTAAACGAATGAAACTGGACTACTTTCTAACACCACACACAAAAACAAACTCAAGATGGATTAAAGACCTAAACGTGAGACATGAACCATAAAAATCCTAGAAGAGAGCACAGGCACTAATTTCTCTGACATTGGCAGTAGCAACATTTCTCTAGATATGTCTCCTGAGGCAAGGGAAACAAAAGCAAAAATAAACTATTGGGATTACATCAAAATAAAAAGCTTTGGCACAGGAAAGGAAACCATCAACAAAACTGAAAGGCGACCTCCTGAATGGGAAAAGATATTGGCAAATGACATATCCGATAAGGGGTTAATGTCCAAAATATATAAAGAATTTACACAACTCAACACCAAAAACAAATAAATAATCTGATTTAAAAATAAGCAGAGCACCTGAATAGATATTTTTCCAAAAAGGACATACAGATGACTAACAGACAAGATGACCAACAGACACATGAAAAAATGCTCAATATCACTCATCATCAGGGAAATGCAAATCAAAACCACTAGGAGATACCATCTTAGACCTGTCAGAATGGCTAGAATAAAAAAGACAAGAAATAAGTGTTGGTGGGGCACCTGGGTGGCTCAGTTGGTTAAGCATCTGCCTTTGGCTCAGGTTGTGATCCTGGTGTCCTGGGATCAAGTCCCGCTCCCTGCTCAGAGAGGAGTCTGCTTCTCCCATTTCCCTCTGCCCTTCCCGTTCATGTGTTCTTTCTCTCTCTCAAGTGAATAAATAAAATCTAAAAAAAAACCAAAACAAAAATAAAACATGAATTAAAAAGATTTTGGGGATCCCTGGGTGGCTCAGTGGTTTAGTGCCTGCCTTCGGCCCATACCGTAATCCTGGAGTCCTGGGATCGAGTCCCACATCAGGCTCCCTGCATGGAGCCTGCTTCTCCCTCTGCCTGTGTCTCTGCCTCTCTCTCTCTCTCTCTCTCTCTCTGTATCTCTCATGAATAAATAAAATCTTTTTATTATTTTTTTTAAAGATTTTTAAAAATTTATTCATAGAGACAGAGAGGGAGAGGCAGAGACACAGGCAGAGGGAGAAGCAGGCATCATACAGAGAGCCTGATGTGGGACTCGATCCAGGGTCTCCAGGATCACGCCCTGGGCTGCAGGTGGCGCTAAACTGCTGCACCACCGGGGCTGCCCAATAAAATATTTTTAAAAAAAGACTTATGCACTGCTATGTTTATTGCAGCATTATTTACAATAGCCAAGATATGGAAACAACCTGAATTTCCATTGGGAGATGAATGGATAGGAAGATATATATATATATATATATATATATATATATATATATATATATAATAATGAAGTATTACATAGCCTTAAAAAAAGATGAGATCGTGCCATTTGCAATAACATGGATGGACCTAATGGGTATTATCTAAGTGAAATAAATCAGACTGAGAAAGAGAAATAACATATGATTTCACTCATGTGGATCTAAAAGCAAAACAAAACAAAAAGCAGAATCAGACCTATAAATGCAGACAACAAACTGATGGTTGGCAGAGGGAGAGGGGTGGGGGAATGGGCGAAATGGGTGAAGGGGACTGGGAGATACAGGCTTCCAGTTATGGAATGAAAAAATCTTGGGAACAAAAGGCACGGCACAGGGAGTATAGTCAATTGTATGGTCATAAGGTTGTATGGTGACAAATGGTCGCTACCCTTCTGGTGAGCACAGTATAACCTATAGAGCAGTTGATTCTCTATGGTTCACTCCGGAAACTAATATAACATTATGTACCTACATATTCAAATAAAAAAAGTTTTAAAAAGAATTGGTGTGTAACGAGTAGGGGAGAAAGAAGAGAGAAGTCCTGCTCACTGTTCTTGCCTGTGGGGAGCCCCGTGAGGTGGGGAAGCCCAGGCCCGTGAATCTCAGAACAGACGAGCCTTAGATGACAGCTTGTCTAATTTCTCCCTGCAAGCAAAGCCTGAGATGTGACTTTTTGCAGGTGTTATGTGGAGCACAGGAGAAGCCAGGGGCAGGGCGGCAGGAGGCGGGGGGGGGGGGGGGGGGGGGGGGGGGGCGGGGGGAGGAATCCAGGTGAGGGTGAGGACTGACTCCACAGGAGGCTCTGGAGCATAAATGAGCAGCACCACATAGCTGGCCCCCTGGGGAAGGAGGCCTTTTATTACAACTCTCCCCCTGGCAGGCAGGCATCAGCTGTGAGGAGCCCAGGGTGGGGAGGCGAGGAATTTCTTGGACATGTCAGACATCTGGTGAGGTGACTCTGTCGGCTGGGAAAGGGGGCCACTGTGATCCTTTAGCAGCTGGGGCTGGATGTGGAGACCTGATAAAGGGGATCTGGGCAGGCATCAAGCATCCACTACATTCCTCCAGGATGTCCTTCATATTAGGCATGATTTCTGAGCCTGTCTCAGAGGTGTGGAGAAGGGAGGACAGAGAGACATTTGTTCCTACTTGTCAACCAATGGGGGCACCACAATGATACAAGTCAAGAGAGTTTTAATTTCAATTTTGTGCAGAATTGCCCTCTTTCAAGTGCATGAACACACCCTAGTTCCATTAGGCATTTATTCACACCTAGATAAATTCTATCCTGTTGGGATCCCTGGGTGGCTCAGCGGTTTAGTGCCTGTCTTCGGCCCAGAGCGTGGTCCTGGAGTCCCGGGATCGAGTCCCACATCAGGCTCCCTGCATGGAGCCTGCTCCTCCCTCATAAAGGACAGCCTGCCTGTCCTCATAAAGGACACTGCCCCCACTACCAGTCCCTGCTGCCCTTGGGCTGTCTGTCACCCACGATCCCACCCTGTAACCTTAGCTACAGTAGCGCTTTGTCCTACAACAGGCTGAGAGGGGCCAGAGAAGCTAAAACTTTGGAGAGAGAAAGTGACAAGTAGGCAGATGAATCTGTCAGAGGGAAGAGGGAAACCCAGAGAGAAGCAGTGCCTGTCTGGACTTAGGAGGCCATGCAATGCAGAGAGATTGGCTGGCAAGAGCTTGTGGCCCATTCAGAACCTCAGTTGGTTCTACTTCCCTGAGTTCAGCTGCGGGACCTCTCCTAGGTTCCTGTGTGATATTTGGAATTGCTTGGGAAAAGTAAAGAAACCTGTGGCTCATGACTGATTACCTAGTTGGCACCATCCCTCCATCTTCCTTAGACTGTAGAACCTTGATTTTGTTGTGGGGGGCAATATGCTCAAGGAATTGAACCTAATCTATGGCCCCAAGAGATGAAGGGTGCTTGTCTATGTCAACCAAGAGAATCCTGTCCACCTTTACTAGTGATTGGCTTGAGGGGGCATGTGACCCAGTTCTGGCCAATGAGATGCAGTGGGAAAACTGCTGGGGGCAGGGGGGCTTTTGTGAATGACTGTACTCCCTGTCAAAAGACATAGATAAGGAAGTGTGCTCCCTATTACTGTCTTGAATGCAGTCAAGTAAGGGTGTAAAGACTGAGAGATGTGAGAACACGTTAAGGATAGAAAGTCAATCATCCTGAGGATGGTGAGGTGAAAAGGTGGAGAGAGCCTACATCCTTAATGACATCATGGAGCTATGTCACTGAGCTGCTGAATGACACTGGGACTGCCTACAAGGAGACTTATGTGCAACAAAATTAAATGTCTTTAGGCCTAAATTCCTTAGGCCTCTGGTGTGTGTGTGTGTGTGTGTGTGTGTGAGTGTGTGTGCCTGTGACAGATATTTTCCTGCCTGTGTAGATCCACTTTAGATCACTTCTCCATCTCCTCTTTGTCTCAGGAGGCTTCTGATTGTGTTTGGCCAAAAGGGAGCCCTGACAAAAGATCAGAAAGAAGAAAGATAGTGAAATTGGGATTATTCCAGTCACCTCTCCCCAATCTATCCCTTTCAACTTTGGGGGTGGTGACAGCTCCATTGCTACCGACCCTAAGGTTTCTTCACTCTCCCTTTTGTGGTCTCCCTATATCCCACCCATACCTCTGTAATCAATCCCTTTGTAAATAAGCCCTCCTTGAATTATCTTAAATGTGCTACTTACTCTCTGTTGAGATTTTGACTAACACACAGGTCTTGTAGCCATAAGAATTCTTAACTGATATGACTATTTATTCTTGAGCTAATTTGAATGGGTAACATAACCACTATAGGCTTGCTGAAACTGTCTCTACAACAGAGGGCCCTCCAAGATCCACTTGAGCTTCTCCTATGATGGCTATTCCCAGGTATTGTGGTGGGGAGTAAAACCCACTTTGAAGTTAGACAGACTTGGGCGTGAATCCCATCCTTGCTGGATTTTACCTGTGGGACTCTCTCTGGGCAAGATACACACCTTGCAGGAATTCTGTATGGTTTGGAGATACTGTTTATAAAAAGCCCATCTAGAAAAAAGAGGACATTTTCCATACATTAATATATATTTCAACATGTCACTAGAAAGATCTTTAAGATATACTATAAAGTTTTAAAATCACAATGTCTGGCATTCAGTAGAAAATTACTGGGCACACCAAGAGACAAGATCAGAAAACCTCAGTCAAAGGAAATAAAAAGATTGACAATAGAAACAGACCCACAAAAGATTCAGATATTAAGGACTTTAGCTATGATTACCTCTGAAACTAATAATATACTATATGTTAATTAATTGAATTTATTTATTTTTTAAATTAATTGAATTTAAATTGAAAAAGAATAGCCATGATTAGTATGTTCAAGAAACCAGAAGAAAATATGAAAAAACACTTAAAAGTGGAATATTTGATTAGATAATAGAATCTATAAAAAAGAAGCAAGTGGAAATTATAGAGTTGAAAAATAAAATAACTGAAATAAAGAACTCAATATATAGGTCTACTATATATTTGACCAGATTATATGATATATATATATATATATATATATATATAATACCATACCAGATTCGACACAACAGATAAAAAGATTATGACAGGTAAATAGAAAATATACAGATTGAAGCAAAGACAAAGTTGTGTGCATTGTATGTTACCTATTATGAAAAAGGTATATGTGTATGTGTGTGAACTATGTGTTTTATTTGCATATAGTAGCTTTGGAAGGATAAAAAGTGGAAGGATAAAAAGAAGGATATACAGAAGACATAGAGGAGAATTTGGGATAAGAACAAGACTTTTCAATGTAAACCTTTCTGTATTGTTTTGCCTTTTTAAAAAAATATACTTATTTATTTGAAAGAGAGCGAGATGGCACACGTTGGGAAGAGGGGCAAAGGGAGAGGGAGAAGCAGACTCCCCACTGAGCAGGGAGCCTGACACTGGGCTCAATCCCAGGACCCTGACCCTGATATCATGATCTGAACTGAAGGCAGATGCCCAACCAACTGAGCTACCCAGGTGCCCTATTGTTTTGCCTTTTGAGCATGTGCATGTCTGACCTATTCAAAATAAGCAAATAAAAATATTTTCACTTACTCTTCAGTAATGTATAGCTAGTATAATTTTTTTCTGAGGCAGTTCATTTTGATAACTAGTTTAGTTCCTTATGTTAAACCAAAACCTACCTTTTTATAACTTACATGTGTCACCCTTGTTTCATCACTAAAGAAGGGCATGCTCAAGTTTACTCAACTTTCCATATGACAATTATAGGGCTCCCGCTTATATTTTATATGTTCCAGCTAAATATGCTCAGATGTTTTTGTTTTTCTCATCTCATATGATTTCCAGGCTTTTCCATTTCTGAACAATTTATTCTGGACTGGTTAATGTTTGCCAGTGTACTTATTTTTTTATTTTACTTTAATTTATTTTAATTTAAAAAAAAATTTTTTTTAATTTTATTTATTCATTCATGAGAGACACGGAGAGGAGAGAGGCAAAGACACAGGCAGAGGGAGAGGCAGGCTCCATGCAGGGAGCCCGACGTGGGACTCGATCCAGGGACTCCAGGATCACGCCCTGGGCCGAAGGCAGGTGCTAAAGTGCTGAGCCACCCAGGGATCCCCTTATTTATTTATTTATTTATTTATTTATTTATTTATTTATTTATTTATTTATTTATTTATTTGTTTATTTATTCATAAGAGACATAGAGAGAGAGTCAGAGACACAGGCAGTGGGAGAAGCAGGCTCCCCGCAGAGAGCCCTATGCAGGACTTGATCCCAGGATCCGGGATCACGCTCTGAGCCAAAGGCAGACACTCAACCACTGAGCCACCCAGGCATCCCACCAGTGTACTTCTTACGTGATGCCCAAAACAGAACGGGTGAGTTGGGTTCTCACCACACTGGGATTATCATCTTCCTTTGATCCTGTGATTTTATTTATTTTGATGTCATCTAAGATGGAGCAAACTTTTATGGCTATCACATCAAATGGCTGGCAAATGTGGGACTTACTGTCAAGCTAAAACCAGGTCTTTTTCACACAAACTTCTGTTGGATTGAACACCTCCGCCCTCTTCAGAATTTATGCAGATGTTAAAGACCAGATTACTTTTTTCCCCAGTCTTTTCCATCTTTTTGTATTTCAGCCTGTCAAGGCCTTTCCAAAGCTGGGTTTTGGCAGCTCTCAGGCATGGACAGTTTGGATAAGCTCCTTACCAAGATAGTGTGTATCTAACAGGTATGATGAACAAACACTTCAACTTTAAAAAAATGTGTTCCACAGTCTCTTTCAAATTTATTCAGTGGAGGTTATCTTCCCCGGACACAAATGGAAACACTGGTGGGCCTGTGATTTTTCTATTCTCTTAGGTGAGTGATGGTTCTGCAGCCACCTTTTTTTTTTTTTTTTAAATAACAGCTTTATTGAGATATAATTCACACATCATAAAATTCACCCTTTTAAAGTATACAACTCAATAGTTTTTAGTATATTCGAAGAGTTATGGAACCATCACCACGATCAATTTTGGAACATTTTCATCATTCCCAAAAGAAACTCTATACCCATTAACAGTTATCTCCTCTCCCCCCACTCCACCCCATCCTCTCAGCCCTGGGCAGTTATTTCTCTACTTCTTGTCTTTATGGATTTGCCTCCTCTGGACCTTTTATAGAAATGGATTTATACCATATGGTGACTTTTGTGGCTGACTTCTTTCACTTAGCGTAATGTTTTCAAGGTTCATCTGTGTTGTAGCATGGGTCACAGTACTTCTTTCCTTTTGATGGCAGAATAATATTCCATTGTAGGTATGTTCTACATGTTAAAATCTATTCATTAGCGATGGACATTTGGCTTGTTTCTATTTTTTAGCCATTTTTAATAAAGATGCTATGAACACTCACATCCAGGTTTCTGTGTGGATGTTTGTGCAGAATATATACCCAGGACTGGAGTCACTAGGTCAAATGGTAACTCTAACTTTTTTTTTTTTAACTCTAACTTTTTTGAGGGGCTTTCAGACTGTTTTCCAAAGAAGTTGCACCATTTTGCATTCACATCAGTAGTATATGAGGGTTCCAATTTCTCCACACCCTTGTCAATACTTGTTATTATGTCTTTCTGATTATGGCCATCCTAGGAGTGTGAGATGGGGTCTACAGCATACAAGAGCTCTCTTCGAGGTGATCTCTTCATCAAATCCTCTCTTTTCTACTATGTCTCCCCTTTTTCTACTTTGTGTCCTTGACTTGGCTGAGGGTGCTATGAGTTATGAAACTGGTTCTGGAACATTTCCTTGGCAAATTCTGTATATAAGATCTGACTTTGGAATTTCACCTCTATGGTGACTCCACTGAACATTTAAGTTTAATATCTTGGCATGTGTGCAGTGCCCAATGCATGCATCTCTTCTCTTCCTTCCTAAGGTCTCCTCCAGCTGCTGCTAGAAACTGTAAGCAGGATGGAGGACAGCTCCATGTGGCCACTCCCTCCCATCTCAGTAGAAGGGACCCCATAAAGGGCTGTGTCAGAGGCCTTGTCACATGCAGACCGTGTGTCCCTGTTGCCAGCTTTTAACAGATATCCCTATGCTGGCAAAATAAAATAGAATGGCATTAAGGACTCCATTCTGGCTCTGTCACTAACTCACTGTGGGACCCAGAGAAAGCCACTCTTCCTCTCTCTGTGGTTCTATTGTCATATTTACAAATATGGGGGGGATTGGATTTGATGAGTGATAACATTTTAGCTCTAAAATATAATCCATTATACTCAGACTCTAAAAGAAAAAAAAAAGATGAACTTGACCCTTGCTTTTGGGGAGCAACCAGGCATCTAAGAAAGCCCAGATGCTGATAGGAGGTATGAGTGGGGTTGTGGGGACAGGGCTGCAGATATAATCCCAGACAGGGAGTGAAAGAGTGATGCATGGAGGTCAGCCTGGGAGCAGTCCAGCATGTGGAAAAGAGGTGGGCAGCAGTAGAGGGACCTCCTAGGGTCCCATAGTCACATAGCTGTCCTTCACCTTGGGTCCTCTAGGGTTTCTAGAGCTCCTGATTCTCCACTGTCCACTGTTGGTGCCACTGTCACCCCAAGGCAGGGTGCCTACCCAGCTGAGGACTGGTTTTTACAACCTGGAGCTGATTGTCAATGTTTCCTTGTCTGGTGGAACTACTTGGCTGTTGGTAGAATGGGAACTCGGCGGGAGGGGAGAATTTTGCTTCCGCCATTCATCTCAGATAGTCTTATTCACCCTGGACCTCACCGTATTACTCTTTGGGAGATGTCCCCGGTGGCCTTAGGATACCTCTTCTTTATGTCCCCGGGACCCCTTGAAGAAGTGATAAGTTTCTAAGTTTCAGCACACTCAAAGCTATGCTGTGTCTGCTCAGGCACAGGAGGAGACTCTTAGGGCCCAAACTGTATCCAGACAGGCCATTTGTATCACAACAGATGCCAATGGGAGACAGGGAAGGAACTCATGTTTATTGCACAACCACTATGCGCTAGCCACCACACAAAGAGCTTCTCCTATTTGATCTCATTTAATCCCACAACAGCTACATAGAAAGATATAATTCATGCCATTCTCCAGTAGGGAAATTGAACTCCAAGAACTCAGGATTTTCCCTGAGTTCTTGTGCTAGGTCAGGGGCTGGGCTTAGATTTGAAACTGGGACTCTAGAGCTTGTGGTCTATCTCCTACACCTCCACCAGTACATGAGTCTACCCCAGATTAACAGAGAAGCCCTTACCTTAAATTGGGTTCTTCTAGAAGCTGACCCTGCTAGGAGGATTCATGCACAGGTGAGATATTACGAGAGTGCTCACTTGAGAATCTGGCGAGGGAGTAGTGAAGCAGGATGGAAAAGATAAAGAAGCCAAGCACTGGGAGATTTCAGGCAAGGTTCTAACCTCAGTGTGGTCCTGCAGGGAACTCTGCGGTGTAAGTCACCCCTTAGGATGGTCCTGCTTCAAGGCAAGGTTGCTGGCCTTTTTACTCTCCCACCAGTCGCTGGCATCAGGCTGCCTGTGTGTGTGTGTGTGTGTGTGTGTGTGTGTGTGTGTGTGTTTGGGGGAAGGAATGCAGGCTCCAAGACACTTCCAGCTCTCCTTACAGGTGAGACGCTCTGACAGCCCAAGGGAAACTGCTAGAAAAGGTCAAAGTGCCACAAATTCTGCAAAGCATACAGAACTTGGAGATGGACACACAGACCAGTTAAAGGGATCTGAGGAGATCACAACAGAGACCCCAGTGGTGTCTGTCATACTTAGCATTACCCAGTCTGGGGCGGGAGATGGGGGCAGAAGGAGCACTGGACTGTGAGTCTGGAGGTATTTGGTCTGGTCCTGGTTCCTGCTACTGATTTTCTTTGTGACTCAGGGCCACTGTCCCTCATTCTGAGCCTTTGTTTCCTCATCTGTGAAATGAGGGGCTGGATTATATCTGTTCATTCTTTTAAGGAGTATGTCCTGTGTGCCTAGTGTGTACCAGTTATCATCCTGGAGGCTAGGGAGACATCAGTGAGCATGATAGACAAACATCCCTGTCCTTGTGGAGCTCACATTTCATGGAGAAAAACAGATAGGGATAAAAGAAATAATTGCATCATATATTAAAAAGTATGAGTGCTATAAAAAATAAAATGGTAAGAGGGATAAGAAATTCTGGATTGGGATGGAGTTACAATTTTAAATAGGTTCATAGGGATGACATTGGAGCAAAGACCTGGACAAAGTGAGGGAGTGAGCTCTGCAGATATCTGACGGAAGAATTTTCCAGGCAGAGGGAACAGCCAGTGCAAAGGCCCTATGGTAGGAAGCTGCCCATATATTTGAGGAACCATCAGGGAAACCAGGGCAGCTGGAGAGGAAATGAATGGGGGAAAGATGGTAAGCTATAAAGTCAGAGAGGTAATGAAAAGTCAGAAGGCATAGAGCTCCTAGACCACTGTGAGGGCTTGCACTGTTAACTCAGAGTGAAGTGAACAGCCCTTCTGAGCACGGAAGTGATGTGAGCTAACTTGTTGTTAGTGGGGTTTGTTTGTTTATTTATTTATTTATTTATTTATTTATTTATTTATTTATTTATTTTAGAGAAAGAGAAAGAGTGCAGGGCAGGAAAGGACAGAAGGAGAGGGACAGAGAGAATCTCAAGCAGACTGCCTAGCTGAGCAGGGAGACTGATGTGGGGCTCAATCTCAGGACCCTGAGATCATGACCTGAGCTGAAATCAAGAGTCAGATGCTTAACCAATTGAGCCATCTAGGCACTCTGTGAGCTAGCTTATTATTAAAGAATGTTTCTAGCTGCTGCATTGAGAGTAGACCCATGGAGGCCAAGAGCAGAAGCAGGGAGAGCAGTGAGGTTTCTGGAGTACTCCAGGGCCAATGTGGTAGGGGCTGGGCCAGAGTGGGGGGGTGACAGTAAAGGTGTGAGAAGTGGGAGGATTCCAGATGGATGTGGAAGGTAGAGCCTATATGATTTGCTGATGGGTTAACAGGGGTATAAGAGACAGAGTAGAGTCAAGATGATTCCAGCTCTTTCCGTGAGCAATGGGAAGGATTTTGCTGCCATTTACTGTGTAGAGAAAGACTCTGGGTGTAACAGGTTTGTGGAGGAAAGGCAAAGGCTCAGTTTGGGATAGGTTGAGTCAGAAATCCCCATTAGACACCCTAAGAGACATCCAGTAGGCAGACACACAGGAGCCTGGACTTCAGGAGACAGGTATGAACAGAGCTGGTAAATTCATGAGTTGTTGACAAACAGGTGGATTTATGCAGGAGCCTGCTGGGGGTAAGTGCAGATTGAGCTGGGGAAGGCACCAGCAACTGAACCCAGCACTGAGTGTTCAGAGGTCCAGAAGATGGGGAGAGGTGGCCAGGGAGGCAGGAGGAGAAGCCAAGAGAAGGGAAGGACACTCTCTGGGCCCCTGGTAGCTCCAACCCTCGGTTGCTACAGGGCGTGGGCCTCTCTCTTTGGCAGGGCTTCTGACCTGGCCTCCAAAGTCTGGTCAGAACTGTCTTTCTTCAAATTCCAGCTGGTGTCTGAGACCCTTTGGTTTGGGAAGAGCTTTGTCCTCAGCTCTCTGTTCTGGCTCCCTGCTCCCTTGGAGCTGCTAACCCATCCCATCCTCCAAAAGAGTTTGCATGAAGTTTTCTGGTCACACCGTCTCAGTCCCAGAATGAGGGGGATTGACTCCTCAAGGCCTGAAAGCAGAATAGCCAGGCTGGAAAGCTGGGCCCAGCACCTTCATGCTAAGTGAGGGTCACTTAACCCCTCACCTTAGCTGTGTAGCTGGGAGGAAGACTGCCCCACCACCACAGGGTGGTGGAATCAAACAGAATCAGTCAGCTGGGAGGGTCTTGTAAACCAGACCACAGTGGGAAGAAGTTAGCCAGGGAGCCTGGGGTCCCATGGGCACCCAGCACCACTTTTCCAAGGCTATCGCCTCAGTGACCTGGAGCATCTCAAAACACTCCCTCCAGTGAGAACACCAAGGGCTAGAGCTGAACAACAGGCCAGAGGGTTCTAGCCTTCAGGTCATGCCAGGACCCCAGTAACAGGCCTGTCTGCCTCCCCTCCCTCAGGCCCCAGATTCCACCCCTAGCCCTCACCCGTGTCCAAGGGTGGCAGTGCCGGGCCTCTAGTCCTCACCTGCACCTCCAAAATAGAATTGGGCCTATTTCCCTCAGCCCCGGACTCAAGACAACGCTGTGACAGCACAGTGCACACCACGGGGCAGACCAGACTCGCTCCAGTCCTGCCCTTCCCTCCGAGGTCTTCCCTACCTTCCCATGCCCCCAGGAGTCAGTGCTCCCCCTTCCCCACCCCACTCCAGCCTCCTAAACTGTCCCAGCGTGGATTATTGCACTTTCTAGCCAAGCGCCCAGAGAAGCTTTGGCCTAGCCAGAAGCCCAGGTCTGCTTTGACTTTATACTCTGCTTGTGGGGAAACTGAGGTCCAGGGAGAGAAGGCAGCATGTACAAAACCACTAGTCACACTAAACCTCATCCAGGGAGGCCCCTCAATCTGCCAACCGGTGGCTTCCCTGCTGTACCTCAGCCTCTGTCGAATTCCTGCTTTATAATTTACACAGGTCCTGGTTATAGGACCACTGAGCTGGGAATCAAAACTGGGATCCAGTCCTGGCTCTGCCAAACCTGGTGCCACTCCAGCTTCAAGGCTTGTTTTCTCAGCTTTAAAAGGGACATTAAAAATTTCCCTTGCAGGGGGGCTCCTGGGTGGTTCTGTTGGTTAAGTGTCTGCCTTTGGCTCATGTCATGATCTCTGGGTCCTGAGATCGAGTCCCATGTCAGGCTCCCTGCTCAACAAAGGGCCTGCCTCTCCCTCTCTCTCTGTCCGCCATTCTGCCTACTTGTGGGCTCTCTCTCTCTCAAATAATTAAAGTCTTAAAAAAAAATTCCCTTGTGGGGGCGCCTGAGTGGTTCAGTCAGTTAAAGCATCCAACTTTTGATTTTGGCTCAGGTCATAATCTCAGGGTCTTGAGATCAAGCCCCAAGTGGGGTTCTCCACCAGCCATGGAGCCTGCTTAAGATTCTTTCTTTCCCTCTCCCTCTGCCCCTACCCCCACAAAACTCATTTCTCTTGCAGTTGGAAAAAAAAACAGTTGCTATTTGAGAAAATATAGATTATAAAACCAAACCTCAGCTGGCTGCTAATGAATGACATGAAAATGAAAACATCCTTAAACAACACACCTATTAAATCAGTAAGAACAAATTAAAATGGTGCAAGCTGATGTTGGTTGGGCTGGGAGGAAACAGGGTTATTGGCTCATAAATCCTGCCTGGCTCTATTGTTGGGACTGGTGTTTGGGAGCCCAGTCCAGCAAAATGTAACAGCAGTGACTGCAGGAGAGAACGAGCCACACCCTCCAGCCTGGGAGGTTATCAAACATTTGGAAAGAAATCTCAAGGAAATAACACAAATGGAGAAAAACAATTTGTGCTAATATGGCTATCTGGAATGTGAAAAAAAATTAGAAAAAGTCCACACTGATCATTACACTTTGGAACTTCTATGTGAAAGAACCGTCCTATTATGGGCAGCGACCACTGGTTGCCTCCCTAGAGCCATCTCTTTCCACTTTAGAAAAAAAAATGTGCAAGGTGCATGGCTGCCCACAATGAGTATTTCATTTCTCAACCTCGCTTGAAACTAGATGTGGCTTTGTGACCAAGGTATGGACAATGGGATATAAACAGAACAGTCAGGACGCCTGGGTGGTTCAATCAGTCAGGCAACCAACTCTTGGCTTTGGCTCAGGTGATGATCTCAGTGTGGTAAGATTGAGCTCCTTGTCAGGATCCATGCTAAGCAGGGAGTCTGCTTGAGATTCTTTCTCTCCCTCTCCCCTTGCCCCTCGCCCTGCTCTCTCTCTGTCAAATAAATAAATAAATAAATAAATAAATAAATAAATAAACCTATCTTAAAAACAAACAAACAAACAAACAGTCATCGGTGATCCATTGTTACAGGGTTACCCCTCCCCCACCTCTTTCATGTCCCACTTGCGGGAGCACAAATGGCATAGTTTGAGTTTCAACAGCCATCTTAAGCTATTTGGGAGAAACCATCTGTTTAGAATGGCAGGGTAACAAGAAAGAAGAAGCCCAGGTTCCTCATTATCATGGGGTCAGAGTATCAGCCCCAGATTGCCTACTTCTGGAATTTGAGGAATTGAAGTAAATTTAGGCATACAAATCATTGTCAGTTCTGTCATTATCAGCCAAACTGAATACTCACTGATGCATACATATAGAAAGAAAATATTAGGTGGAAAAGTAGAATGTAAGAGTGGACTTTGGTCTTAGTGATGATTTTATGGATTTGACACCAACAGCAAAGGCAACAAAAGCAAAAATTTAAAAATGGGATGATAAACCAAAAAGCTTCTGCACAGCAAAGGAAACTATCACCAAAACAAAAAGGCAACCTACTGAATGGGAAAAAATATTTGCAAATCATATAACTGATAAGGGGTTAATATCCAAAATATATAAATAACTCATATGACTCAATAGAAAAACAAACAAAACAATCCAATTAAAAAATGGGCAGAGGATCTGACATTTTCCCAAAGAAGACACACAGATGCCAACAGATACATGAAAAGGTGCTCAACATCATTTATCATCAGAGAAATGCAAATCAAAACCACAGTGAGACATCAACTCATACCTGAAAGAATGGCTATTACCAAAAAGGCAAGAAACAAGTGTTGGCAAAGATGGAGAGAAAAGCGATGCCTGGGTGGCTCAGCAGTTTGACGCCTGCCTTCCGTCTGGGGCGTGATCCTGGGGTCCCGGGATGGAGTCCCACATTGGGCTCCCTGCATGGAGCCTGCTTCTCTCTCTGCCTGTGTCTCTGCCTCTCTGTCTCTGTGTCTCTCATTAAAAAATAGGTAAGATCTTTAAAAAAAGAAAAAAAGGATGGAGAGAAAAGAGAACACTTGTGCACTGTTGGTAGGAATGTAAACTGGTGCAGCCACTATGGAAAACAGTGTGGAGTGTCCTCAAAAAATTAAAAATAGAACTGCCTATATATGATCTAGCAATTCCACTTCTGAGTGTTTATCCAAAGAAAATAAAAACACTAACTCAAAAAGGTATCTGCACTCCCATGTTCATTGCGGTATTATATACAATAGCCAAGACATGGAAACAACCTAAGTGTCCATTGATAAATGGATGGGTGGGTAGATGGATGGATAGATGAATAAAGGAAATGCAGTATATGTATACAATGGAATATTATTCAGGCACAAAAAAGAAGGAAATCTTGCCATTTGCAACAAGATGGACTTCAAAGACATTATGCTAAGTGAAATGTCAGAGGAAGACAAATACCTTATGATCTTACTTATATGTGGAGTCTAAAAAAACAAAGACACAAACCAAGAAAAACCCCACCAAACACCCTGAATTTATACAAATGAAGAACAGATTGGTGGCTGCCAGAGGTAGGTGGTGGGGAATAGGTGAGATGGAAGAAGGGGATCAAAAGGTACAAACTTCCAGTTCTAAAGTAAATAAGTCATGGGGGTTGTAATGTACTGCATGGTGACTGTAGCTAATAACACTGTATTGCATATTTGTAAGTTGTTAACAGAGTACATCTTAAAAGTTTTCATCACAAGAAAAATTTTTTCTATTTATTTCTAATTAGTTTTTCTAATTAAATTTTTTTCTAATTATTAAATTTTTTAGAAAAAAATTTCTATTTTTTTCTAAAATGTTTTTTCACAAGTTTTCTAACTACGGTGACAGATGTTAACTAGACTTACTATAGCGATCATTTTGCAATATATACACATATTGAGTCATTATGCTGTACACCTGAAACTCATATAATGTTATATGCCAGTTAGACCTTGATAAAACTGTTTTTTTTTTTAAATAGATATTCTTCATGGATTATAACTGTGTAAATTACGCATTGGTGCAGACAACATGAGTGAGTGGGAAACCACCAATAGCAGTGTGATAGGCTTTTCTCTGTAAACCGGTTTAGTTGTTCAATCAGTCAGGAGGAGGTGGGTGGTGCTGAGGTGACCAGTAACTCCTAAATCAGAAGGGCTGAAGCAATCACTTTAACTCTGACTTGCATTGCATGTCAGCAGGAAGCTCTGCTCATTGTAGTCCTGGGGGATCAGGCTGAAGCCAAGCTACGCCAGAGCTCTGGAGGGTTTTGCACCAGTGATTAAATGGCCAGGTCTATAGTGCACTTCCACTCCTGCTCACCCCTCATTGGCCAGGACCAGACCTAGGAACCCATGGACCCACCCACCCACTTACCCACAATGAAATCTGCAAGTGCCAATTCAGCCATAAGCCCAAAAGGCAGAGAGCTGGAAAAACTTGGCAAATCACATTAATGACTATCACAGATGCATAATGAAGAAACTTTAACAGAATAAACATTTGTGAAATAATTTTTAGAAGCTGTCCTTCCAGAAACAAAGATTCTGCATTTCTACAAGCCTTTGTATTCCCAATTGGTTAAACTCCTCGAGGATGAGCCTGTCCCTTCCTTCTTGCGGAGCTCCCACCTGCCTATCCCAGGGCTGGGCCCATCAGAAGCACAATAGCAAGAATTGTAATAATAATGCTGACAGCTGACAGGTTCACCATGTGCTAGGCACATTCTGTTCAAAGCACTTATTAATGCACCAGGAACATTCTCTGCAACCTATATGGATTAATGCATTGCATCCTCACAAAGAGACCTTTGAGGCGAGTACTATTATTATTCCCATTTTACAGATAAAGACACTGAGGCACAGAGAGGTTAAGTGACTTGCTCAGGATCACCACAAGGAAGAGGCAGAGCCAGGGGCCCTTGGGACTCTGTGCTCCTGTACCAACTCTGGAGGGCAGGAACAGCAGAAGGAAACGACAGTCTCAGAGGCCTCCATCTAGTGCTGCAGCAGGATTCCCTCTGTGGAACCCACAGGCTGAATGATGGTGCCCAAAGATGTCCATGTCCCAATCTCTGGAACCTGGCAGTGTGATCTTATTTGGCCAAAGGGACTTTGCAGGCATGATTAAATTTAGGATCTTGAGTGGGAGATTATCCTGCATTCCTAAGGTGGGCCCAGAGCAATCACAGGGTCCTCACAAATGAAAGAGGCAGGAGGGTGAGCAATGTGATGACAGAAGCAGAAGTGGGAGCAATGTGGCCACAAGCCAAGGAGTGTTGGCAGCCTCCAGAAGCTGCAGGAGGCAAGAACAGATTCTCCCCTGGAGCCTCTAGAAGGAAGCAGCCCTGCAGTCACCTCGATTTTAGTCTCTTAAGACTCATCTTGGACTCTTGACCTCCAGAACCATAAGAGAATAAATATGCTGTCTCAAGCCATTACGTCGTGGCCATTTGTTAAGCAGCAGCAAGAAAACCAATCACCCTGCCTAGAAACTCCTGCACTCACTCCACCCCGAAGCCCAGCCTCCTTTGTTTCCTTGAAGTGGAGGCTGAGAAAGAGCTGGGAAAGAGCTGGGAAGCGTTGTCCAATTCCAGTTACCCTGTTCCAAGGGGCCTGGGTGAACCCTGGCTGTGTCTCGAGAACAGTACTCTCCACCACAGCCTTCCCCACCACCCTTCCCCAGGTGCTGGCATGGCCTTTCCATGCACCCAGGCTGGGCGCTCCATCACACCCCAGGCTGGTGCACTGCCCACCCCCCCTGGCCGAGTTGTCTCCACCGAACCATCCCGGGAAAGGGAATGTGTGCTGAGCAGAAGGGCACAGCCATAGAGAGGCCTGTCAGACACCAGCCGAGAGGCAGGCAAAAGCAGGGAGCAAGGGACAGGAAATAGGGGAGGGCAAGGGCTCCTAGGGGGCTCAGTTCAGTTAAGCAGTGTCTGCCTTGGGTCCCAGAGTCCTAGGATCAAGCCCCACATCTGCGGGGAGCATCTGCAGGAGCATCTCCCCTCTCAGCGGGGAGTCTGCTTCTCCCTCTGCTCCATGCCCCCAACTCATGCTCTCTCTCTCTCTCTCTCTCAAATAAATAGCTAACATCATTGTTTTGTAAGTGTCAACAATAGGGAGGGCAGAGTCTCCGAGCCAGAGGCTGGGGAGCTGAGACACGTGTCCAGCACGTCTGTTTCCTTCATCCACAGCAAAAACGGTGGCCCGGAGCAGGCGGAGATGAGCGGGGCGCCGGACCCAATTCCTGCTCCAATCGGCTGTGGCGATGCGAGCGCACCACGTCACAGTCACAGGGTAAAACCCACGCGCCTTCCTGCGCCCCCGGCAGCTCAGACCTCATCTCCTAGCTCCCAATCCGCGCCACCCCGACCCCGGGCTGCACCCCATCTCCAGCGGCGTCTGCAGCTTCTGGTCCCTGTGTCCGGCATGCCCTTCCCCAGGCGCCCCTGGCGCCCCGCCTTCTCCCACTCAGGTCTCTGCACAGGTCGGGCCTTGGAGGGGCCTTTCCTGACCCCCTTTCCAGAACAACGGGCCCACCGCACCACTCTGTAACTCCGTTTTTCTCCAGAGCGTTGACTGCAGCCTGACACTAGACCACAGAGGTATTTGTTTCCTGTCCCCCAGCTGGAACGCCTGTCGCCTGTCGCACGGCCTAATCCAGGAGCCCGGAGGCCCAGGTGGCTAGTTAACTTTACATCTACCTTAATTAAAATTCAATGGAAGCGAAAGCCCGGCTCCTCCATCTCAGTGGCCACTGTTTCCAGGGCTCAGGGGCTCCACGTGGCCAGTGGCAACCAGACTGAACGTGCAGGTACAGAGCATTTCCATCATCCTAACTTCGCATCGAGAATCCACCAACACAAAGCGGGTGGAAGCGCTGTGTCAGGTGCTGTGTCAACACCAGGTGGCTTCATCCAGAGCAGGTCTCATTGTGACTCTCTCTCCCCCTCCCCTCCTCCCCGTGCTCCTCTCTCTCCCTTCCTGCCCCCCACCACCCCTGCATCTTCCCGGGGCTCCCGTCTCTGCGCCCTGGGCGCCCTCAGTGTGGCAGGTGTCCCTCCTGGATGCCCCCACCCCCACCCCCACCCCTTACCTTCCCTGACTGCATTGACCGGATTCTAATTACTTCTCTGTGAGCCTTCCCACCAGCCAGGAGCTTCTGAGGAACTGGGAGGTGCCTTTTATCTCAATTGCTAGAGATGGCACAAAAGCCTCAGTAAATGTTGGCTCCCAGTGGGGTTTTCATCTTTGTCCATTCTCCATTGCTCTGGTGTCCTCGGTTTCAGATTCCCCATCTCCACACCAGGTCAGAGGAGCCTCACCCCCTCCCTGAGCGAGTGGAGCCAGGTGGCTAAGCCCTAGGGTTATGGGAGGGGGAAGTGGGAGCAGGCCAGGAAAAGGCTGGCCCCCTTTGACAATGGGCTTTGTGTCTCTGGGTCTTATTGTCACATAGTTTTCTCATGCAGTCTTAACAACATGACAAATCAACACATAACCTTTAAAATTGCAGAAAAGGCTCTGCTTTTTTGGCGCATGTGTTCAGGGGAAGCCCTATGCTGCCCCATGGCACACTCCTCCACCTGTGCCATTTAGGACAGGACCCTGGGAGAGCCCTTACTGCCCCTCCCTCCCCCCTCCCTCCTTGGGATCCTGGCCCAGGTAGCAGGGTTCCAGGTTGCGCAGGGGAGCAGGGAGAGAGCAGGTCCCAGGGCCATGTGAAGGTAGGAGAGGGCACCAGGTGGGCTAGGTATCTCCCACACCCCCCACCTCTCCCACCCTACCCCCACCCTAGCCTGCTGTATGAGGATTCTAGGCCATCTGGTCCAGCCTCAGACTGTGCAGGAAGCCCCTCTGTAGCTGTTCCCCTTGCCTTTAACCTCTCTAGACACTTTCCATTCTGAGCTGGATGGGGGCTCCTACTCGCATATGATGCCAGAAGGGGAGCCAGTCCCTCATAAAGCTCAAGGGCTGGGGGAGGGGCGAAGAACTTGGATGCACACTCATGACGTCCAAGCTTGAGAACCCCCACCCTTCCCACTGCTCCATGCTTGAGCTTAGGCAGCTGGGAATAGGCTTTGTCTGGGGAGGGAGTAGTCCATGAGCCTTCAGCAAGCTCCTGATTGGAAACCAGGTATAATTGGTGGGGGTTAGCGTGGGCCACGGGAGCACTGCTGGGGGAGTCTTTGAGGGGGGCTGCCCTCCTTGATTCCCTGAGATACTGAGAATTGGAGGGTGTGAAGCCCAGTGCTAGGCTGTCCTAAGCTTCTTAATAAAGACCCTTCATTACCCTCCACTACCCTTGAATGCTGGATCTCAAGGGACACAGGCTCCTGGGAAAGGCACTGCAATCACCGCCCCCTCCCAGTCTCCTGGAGAAGCATCAGAGCACAGGCTCATAGAACAGGCGCTGGTGGGGGGAGGGTGTCTTCCCTTTTACTGGCCTCCTTCTTTGGCAGAAAAATGTGCCAACTCAGGTGGGACCTGGGTGGGGGCTGTTTCTCTATGACATGCATCATTCACTACACCCCACTGTCTTCCAGGACAGTGGCAGGGGAGGGGGCCACCCAGAAACACAGGCTTCCTAGGTCCAGTTCCATTAATTCTGGGGCCTGGTCACTCAGCATTCGAGAGCTGAGGAGAAATCTGCATTCTGCAGAGGAAGTAATTTAGCCTAGAGGGGAGAATAATTTATCCAAGATCATGCAGTAAGTGAGGGCCAAAGTCTCCTGCTGACCAAACTAGTGATCTGAGGGCTTACAAACAGGTGTCGAAGCCTGAGTGTGTGTCCTTGCTCTGACATTTGCATGCAGGGTGTGTGTGCTTGTTCCAGTGGGTGACTAGGTTCTCTCTCGTCCTTTGGTTCAGAAACTTGCTGTCTCCCCTCTTTCAGACCTGTGGCTCTGACTAAAATGGGAGGCCCTTCTTGGTGGTCACATTCCCTCGGAAGCTTCCAAATGTCCAAATGGTCCTATGGGAAATGGGACATCTGTCCAACTGCTGGCTGCCCAAGCACCCAAATTCCCTATTTCTTCCTCGAGTCTCCCAGTGTGTGACTCTGGCTGGGCAGCAAAACCCCAGTTCAGCCTGTTCTGGAAGCCATAGGGCTACAGACAGACCCCCTCTCCTGGCCCCAGCAGCTGGCCTGGGGGTGTACAAGCCACCTTTGTCAAGGAATTTTTAAATTTTAAGTTCAAATTAATTAACATATGGTATATTATGGGTTTTTTGAGTTGTTTCTTCTCTCTCTCTCTTTTTTAAGATTTTATTTATTTATTCATGAGAGACACAGAGAGAGAGAGAGAGAGAGAGAGAGAGAAAGAGGCAGAGACACAGGCAGAGGGAGAAGCAGGCTCCATGCAGGGAGCCTGATGTGGGACTCGATCCCAGGTCTCCAGGATCACGCCCTGGGCTGAAGGCGGTACTAAACCGCTGAGCCACCCGGCCTGCCCCACTCTCTCTCTCTGTTTTGTTTTTGTTTTACCTAGGATCTTGTTTGTCTATTGACAAACAGTAATACTCTTTTTTTTTTTTTTGGTATAGTTTTCTGAATTTTAGTACACACATGGAGACCACCACAATCAGGATACTGAACTGTCCAATTATCCAAACAACTCCCTCATACTATCTGTTTGCCCGGGATCTTGACCTGGAGAGAGCAGTGAGGAGAAGTGGGGACCATTAAAATTGTTCACCGTGTGCCAGTGTCTACAGGTGGCCAGTGTCCAGAGGCAGCAGTGTCCCCTGCCCTGGCTGGGCTGTCTCTGGGTGAGACTCTGGCTGCCTCGCTTTACCAGCCTTTCCCATCCAGTGGTTTCCTGAGCCTGCCCCTCCAGGCTTCTCATCAATTCAAGGAGCTATACATTCCTTCCTTACTTGAGTTGGACAGAGTTTTGGCTTGTTGTTGTTGTTGTGGGTTTTTTTTAAATTTTGTTTTGTTTTATTTACAGTTTGCAATGTGATCCCTGATGAATTCACATGGGACTGGGATCCGGGAAAGGAAATTCCTTAGAGATGTGCAGAGCCAGAGAAAATGGGATATTTTGGGATTTCTAGGGAAGGAGAGGTCCTCCTCTTGGGCCCTTCCCTGGGGACTAGTCCCCTGGCCAGTCATTTCGGGGGATGATGACAGAAGATAGAGCTTGCCCATGCCACCATGAACTCCCCACCCTCCAGCAACCCCACTTCTCTCTTGCCTGGGCCTTAGGGTCCCCCTAGCTCAGCCTGAGCCGGGAGACAAAACCAGCAGCCTTCCCTCACTGAAGAAGTGGAGCCCCTGCTGAGAAAATCTGGAGGAGGGGGATTATTTTCAACCTGGGGCCCCCCTGCAGGCTGGAGCAGGGGCGGTGTGGGGGTGATGGGGGCGGAGGCGGCTGCCCAGCTCCTCCTTCCTGAGGTTGGTGGGGAAGGTTTCCATGGAAACAGCAGCTCTGGTATCTCCAGAGATTTGGGGGAAAACTGGTTCTAAAAAATCACCATCTTCGTTTCTAGGGGGGGAGTCAGCACAGCTCGGTGATGGAGAAGAGAGGAGCTTCAGGGCAAACAGGTCCTGGAAAAAGAGTTTGTGTCCTCATGGGGCCCTTGGGGCACCCTGTCTGTACCCCTCCCCTAGTCCACCCCCCAGTCCACTCCCTCTGCATCTTCTGGCCCAGAGAGAGGTCAGCTCCTTCCCTACCTGCTGCCTCCTCACACCACCTCCCCATTACCTCTCCATGCTTTCTCCCTCCACCTCCTCACCTTCTGCTGGGGGAGCAGACCTTATTCCCCGCTCCACCCTGCTCCTCAGTGCCCCTCACTTGCAGTCCCCCTCCCCTCCCCACCATTGTGGAGATGTCCCTGCCCAGCCCCCAGCACCCTGCCCCCATCACAGCCTTGGGCAGACAACAAGACACATGTGTGGGGACTCTTGCTGGGGAGTTAATCAAGTGTCCACAGCTACTCCTGTTCCTGTCCCCACCCTGGGGAGAGTTGGGAGGTGGGGGCCAGTCTGAGTGTGGCCAATGGAGGGGCAGCATCAAACATGCCAGCCTCCAGACGTGTACAGACATGAAATCAACTGGAACACTCGCTTTTAAAATGACTTTTCCTGCGCTTTCCTCCCTGGGCAGGGTCCCTATCTCTGCCAAGAATCTCCCCCAATTCCTGGTGCTGCAATAGCCCTTGCAAACCTGTTCCTGGAAAAGAAACTCACCCCTGTCTTTTCCACATTCAGGCCTCATCCCACACAAATGGTCATTCATTCATTCATTCATTGGTGAGTAACTCTGCACTTATTTTGTGCTAGGCACTGTTATAGGTACAGAAGATACAGATAGGGGGATATGGGGAAGAGGGGGCAGGGGAAGAAACAGACAAAAAAACCCTAGTCCTTATGGAGCCTATACTTTGGGGAGGGAGAGAGGGTGAGAGAGAGAGAATAAACAAATAAGTAAGCACATTATATGTCAAGCATGATGAAATGCTCTGGGAAAAAAATAGAGCAGGAAGAGAAAGAATGTTTGTATCATGGTAATTTTGTGGGGGCAGGTGGCAATTTACAATAAGGTGCTCAGGGAGGGTCTTATTGAGAGGTCATAGTAGATAATGACCTGCAGAGGGTGAGAGGGATGCAGATTGCTGGGGAAAGAGTACTGCAAGCAGAAGGAGCAGCTTGCACAAAGGCCCTGGGGCAGTGTGTGCCGGGCATTTGCAGGGTGACCAGTGTGGCTGCAGTGGAGTCCGCACAGTGGGATGAGGTGAAATGTTATGAGGCAGGGTGGGTGGAACAGATATTCTGAGCTTTTCAGAGTACTTGTAGGGGCTTTTAGCTAAAGAATCAAAGACCCTCTACTGTGCAACCATATTTTGTGCATCTCATGGGACTCCCAGGTTCAGATGGGAAGGACTATAAAGCCAGTCTCGGCTTTCCCATGTTCTGATCATCCTAGAGGCAGCCACAGGGGCCAGCCCCCATGGTTAATTCCCTGTATCCCCCTCCCCATGTGGAATTGGACTCTGAAAGATTAACATGGGTATGTGTGTTGATGACAAGCAGAGAGGCCCAGGGGCTGCCGGTAGACCTCACAGCCAGGCCTCCTGCCCACTAGGGGCCTGTGCCCTCTGGTCTCTCCCTGCCCCCACTGGCACCTGGGGCCGCTGTGATGTCGGGTGCGGCAGCAGAGTCTGTATAATTACGGAGACGATTTCACAACACGCGGCTTTCCCTTCTCTTATCACCTCCCAGTGCGAAATAAACCGTTCAATAATTAATTGACAAAGATGAACTTGTTGTCCTCAGCCGGGCTGGGAGGGGTGGCCACAGCCTCCGCAGACAAATGATGTGAGAAGTAATTGCCCTAGGAGAGGAGGCGAGAGGTATTAAGATCAGATTTGCAAGGTCCCTTCCAAGAGCCTGTGGGCACCAGGCGCCGGCAACTGCTGGGATTTACGTTGCTAATTCATCACTAATTAATGTTCCAAATTGCACCTGACAGGAGGGGGAATAAACGCCAAAGCATCTGCAGAGACAGAGAGACAGAGGCTGGGAACAGGGAGAGACAAAATGCGGTGGAGGAAAACACACAATAAAGCATTGGAGAGCTGGGGAGAAATGTCGGAGCAGGGTGGGGAGACCTGACTCCAGGTCTGAGTTCCCCATCGTGGGTGGACCGAGCTGGGCCACCTGTCCTCTCTGGGCCTCACTTTTACAGTCTATAAAAGGGGGCTGGGCAGTGATCTCTGAAATTCCTTCTAGAAGTGATAATGCTGTCAGTCCCAGCTTCAGGATAGATCCAAAATGATTCAGAGTGTGAGAGCGTGTGCGTGTGCATCTGTGTGTGTGTGTGTGTGTGTGTGTGTGTACATGTGCTCCACTGCCACCACTCTGGTCCAGGGCCCCAGTATCTCTTGCCTGCATCCCTGCATCTTCTTCTACCCTGGTCCCCGCTATGGTCTTCTCTCCACATAGCAGCCGGACAGATCTTTTAAGACAAGCCAGTTCAAGCCCCTCGTCTGTGCCTTTTCATCTCACTTAGAGTAAAAGCTAAAGCCGTGAGGAAGGCCCAACTGTACCTTGTGGCCAGTGTTACCTCCTCACCCGCTCCAGCCACACCAGCCTCTTGTTTCCAGAACATGTCAGCATCTCCTGCTTCAGGACCTTGGCACTTACCTTTCTCGTGGCCTGGAAAGTTCTTCCTCCACACGTCCTCTTTGTTCAGGTGTCTGCCCATCTCCTCAGAGAGGTCTTCCTGGGCCACCCCGTGTGAATGATCAGCCCTTCTCCTCCCAGTCCCATAGTGCTTAGCACCCAGTGTGTCACTTCTCTGTTTCTTTTTTAAAAAGACGTGATTTATTTATTTGAGAGAGAGAGAGAGGGATGAGCAGGGGGAGGTGGAGGGGCAGAGGGAGAGGGAGAAGCAGGCTCCCCACTGAGCAGGAACCCTCCCCCCACCCCCACCCCCCAGCACAGGGCTTGATCCCAGGACCCTGAGATTTGACCTGAGCCCGAAGGCAGACCTTAACCCACTGAGCCAGCCAGGCGCCCGTCACGTCTCTGCTTGCCATCTGTCTCTCTGCACTGCAATGTCAGCTCGCGAGCTGGGATGTGGTCTCTCGTTGGCGGCTGAATGAATCCCCAGCACCTGGATCAGCTCTGGGCACCAGAGGTAGGTGCTCAGCAACCATGAAGGAAAGAATGGCAGGATTCTGTTTCAGAGAAGGGTAGGAAGATGTAAGACATGGAAAGGACAAGAGAGTGGGGGCTTAGAGCAGGATGGGATGGCGGTGGGGGTGGGGGAGGAGGCCGCCTGGGAGCTCTGTGCTTTGTGGCCATGAAGGGCCAGCAAAGGTGAGCAGGGATTGAGGACAGGACTCCAGGGTAACTGGGGACAGGGGGATGCCCACTGAGCCTCAGGGAGGCCCCATCCCGTCTCCAAGCCTCTCCCCAGCTTGGTGGCTGCTGCTAGCATCACAGGAATGTTCTTCCTAGGGTGGCTCCTTCAGAAGGCACCACTGCCGAAGCTCGGGCATCCCTCCTAAACTAGGGGATGAGAGACCATCCAATTGCTACACAGTAGGGGCCAGTTAAGTAAAATGGAGCCTGTCAATCGAGTGGAAAATTAGGCCAGCATTTAGCAAGCTGAGATGAGAATTCTGTCGATACTTGAGGTGTGTATGAAATGTTGTCATGAGGCCCAAGGAGGCGCCGCATCAGAGCCACACGTGGGTTCACTCTTCCCACCGCATTTTCTGGAGCACCTGCTGCACCCTCAGCATGCTGCTGGCTGGGCCCTGGCACCCTTGGAGCCCAGGTGACCAGGACTGGCCCAGGCAGGGCACACACAGCTGGGCCGGGAGGCAGATGTGCTCACTGGCGTGGAACAGGGATGTGGTGTCTATTTGTAGGAGACAGCAGGTCCTACATCAGATCCTGGGCCTGCATCTTACTGGCCAGGAGCCTGGGCAAGTGCCTGGGGCTACTGGAAGATTTCCTCCTCCCTCGTGGTACTTGGGAGCTATCAGCGCTGAGTCCACAGCCTGTGGTGCTACTGTGGGTCTTCCTTCAGTACTCTCACTGATAACCACTGCTATAAAACGGATAAACTAGTGGTTCAAAACACAGGCTCTGGAGGCAGACAGCCTGAGCCCCTCTCCTCACTCTGCCATTTAAATGAGGGTGATAGCATCCCAGGAATGCCTTAGCTCATCGTCACAAGAGCCCGGTGAGTGCGGTAGTGTCCTAGGGCTGCCATGACACCTGTACCACCATGCCACCAGCTGGGTGGCTTGAACAGCAGAAATTCACTGTCCCACAGTTCTAGGGGCTTGGAGTCAAGTGAAGGTATCAGCAGGATGAGTTCCTCCTGAGGGCTGTGAGGGAGATCCATTCCAGGCTTCTCTCTACTGGGGGTTTGCTGGCCATCTTTGGCTTTCCTCATAGCCAGAATTTTCTTTTCTTTCTGTTTTGTTTAAAGACTTGGTTTTTAAGTAATCTCTACTCCCACTGTGGGCTCATAACTCTGAGATCAAGAGTCGAATGCTCTACTGACTGAGCCGGCCAGGCTCCTCTGTCGATGGTATTTTCACATCGTCCTTCCTTTGTACATGTCTCTCTTCTCATGGCATCTTTAATAAGGACACTAGATACGCTGGATTTGGGGTCCATTTGTCCAGTGTTACGATATCTTTTAACTCTATCTGCCATGACCCTATTTCCAAATAAGGTCATATTCTCAGGTACTAGGATTAGGATTTCAACATGGGAATTTGGGGGAGACATGATTCAACCCGCAGCACAGAGTGTCAGTGGTGGTTATGGAGGTCTGTGGGAGGGGGAGCACACACCCCCTGGGAAGGTAGGGACAGGCTTCCTAAGGGAGACAGTGTCCGGGGGCTGGAGAATGAGAAGGATGAATGAAGGTGGAAGAGTAGAGGAGATGGGAAGGGCATTCGGGGCTGAAGACACAGATCAAAATCCAGCTGTCAGGGTCCAGATGTAAGCCAGAGCTGTTGTAAATGGTTGTAAAGGTGATTTGAGTGCACGAAGTTATTTTTGTGCAATCTAAAACTCAGGCAGCCATTTGAGTAGTTTGGGGAGAGGTTGCACATGGCTCTCATGTTAGTCTGAATTAGTTTCTCTCAGGCATCTGACAGCTTACAGAGCTCAAGGGGCAGGGGAAGGTCAGGCGAGAAGAGGGAGGCAGAGTCACATCAGGCCATCTGGGCCATCAGAGAAGGGCAGGGCCCTAACTGAGAGGTCTTGCAAACTCTGCCTTCCTCACAACCCCAGCTGCACCTCTGTGATCCGTATTTGTCCTCCAGTCCCTGGGTGGAGCCAGCATCTCAGTGTCCCTATGTCGGGCACAAACCAGGATGACCCTGCCTCTTGCTGTGCCAGCTATGCCATCTGGGGCAAGCAGACTCCTTACAGCCCAGCCTCCTTAGCTGCAAAGTGTCAGATTGTCCTGACTGCTGCAGAGGGATGCTGGAAAATCCTACCTGACCATCGACACATCTACCGTCTTCTCATCTGGGTCAGGTGGAAGGGACAGTTACTGCACGCCAGCTGCGTACATATTCTTTTGTTCTGTCCTTTGCAAATACATTGACATCTACCCAAATTACAAGCACATTGGTCCTTCTATTCCCTAACTCGGAATTTCTCCTGCAAACAGACTTTCTATCTTTGATTGGGTTTCCTGGAAACAGTCTCTGAGGCAGAGATTCACACACAGGACATTAGCTGGGGAAAGTTCTTGGGCACCACACCTGCAAGTGAGTGAGGAAGTCATTCACTGCTGATGGGCAGTGGAAGGAGTTGAACGGCCATGCAGATCCCATGGCAGCTATGGGAGCAGAGATGTCCCAAACTGAGGCAGAGAGGGTCCCTTGAGGACCAGGGAGTAGATGTTTGTGCCTCCCAGAGGGGTGTAGCCCTGGGTGAGGGCCAGCAGAGGGCTGTGCCCGAAGAGGTTGGTGAGCTGATGGCAGCCAATGCTCCAGCAGCTGGGGGAATTAGTGCCCCATCCTACAGGAGTCTGCAATGCATCGGAATATCCACTCCACTCACCCACAGGAGAATGACTTTGCATGGGGACGTTCCCAGCAGAAGATTAGACAATGTCCATGAAGAGGGACCTAGTTGGATAAGTAATGGTGGAATTGTGGACTATTATGGAATAATATGGAATCTTATGCGGCCATAAAGGAAGCAGAAGAAGTACTCTACTAATAGAGTACTGATGTGGAACAATCCCCAAGATGCAGTCTGAAGTGACGGAAGAGACAAAATAAGGTATAGAGCAGTAGGAGGAGTATGCTAGCGGGGCACCTGGGGGGCTCAGTCGGCTAAGCATCTGGCCTTCGGCTCAGGTCATGATCCCAGGGTCCTCCCGCCTGAGCGGGGAGCCTGCTTCTCCCTCTCCTCCTGCTCTTGCTCTCTCTCTATCTCCGTTGCCTTCTCTATCTCTGTCTTTTTCTCTCTCTCTCTCAAATAAATATACTCTTTAAAAAGAGAGAGAGTATGCTATCATTTCCATAAAAATGGGAGGTGGGAAAACCATGGAAACATATTTTTGTGTAAGGATAAAATATCTCTGGGGAGAATCATAAATACTGGTAACAGGGAGGATTTCCAGGTTGGGGAACTATGTGGTGGGGTCAGCAGAGAGCAAGACCCAAACTGTGTTCCCTTTCCTGTCATCTGAATATTGAAATATGGCAATTGTATTACCTGTTTGAAGAAATGTAATTATATTACCTAATTAGATATGCTCAATTAAATACTATAAAAGAAATCCACTGAAGAGATTTAGAAGAAGGAGGGATGGGGCCTTTCAGAACCCAGGAGCTGTTTTAGAGGCCAGTGGAGGTGTTTGGGGGTATTTAGGAGGCCAGCGGAAGCTCTGTGGGGGAACTTTCCCTTGCAGGGAAGTAGGTAGGTCAGGAGGCCCAGTAAGAAGAGGATGAGCGCCTCTCTCTAAATCTGTGAAGGGAGAGATGCCTACTGTGAAGGTTCTGACCAAAGCCAGCCCCTTACTGGCTGTGTGACCTTGGGCAAGATCATCTAGGCTCTCTGAGCCTCCAGTACCTCACCTGGGAAGTGGGGACACCATGGAATGCCAAACTGTGGTGAGAGACAACAGGCAGACACCAGGATGTTAAAAGTGTAGTGTTGGGGCGCCTGGGTGGCTCAGTTGGTTGGGCATTTGCCTTCAGCTCAGGTCACAATCCCAGGGTCCAGGGTCCCAGGATCAAGCTCTGCATTGGGCTCCCTGCTCAGTGGGGAGTCTGCTTCTCCTTCTGCTGCTTCCCCTGCTTGTGCTCTCTCTCCCTCTTCCTCTCTCTCTTTCAAATAAATAAAATGTTTCTTTTTTTTATTTTTAAGTGTACTGTTGAGTCGGGGAAAAAACCCAGAATTCAGGTCCACAGCACAATATCATTTATGGAAATTAGAAACACGCTCTCAGGAAAACCAACACTACATATTTAACAGGAATAGACATCCATATTCAAGGACACATATTAAGTGCATCAGAATGTGTGCAGGTGTCAGAGAGAGAATGAGGGTGGGGGGGTGGGGGGCGAGACAAAAAGTACACTGTGAGCTATTGGGGGCAGGGTTGGTTTTCTCGTGTCTTGGCCCCGGAGGTCCCTCCTCAGATTTTGAACGCTTCACAGGGAAGTCACAAGGGCTCCCTGAGGGAATGTATGAGGAATATCTGAGCACAGGGTCAGAACTTTAGTAAATCTTTTATTTTATTTTTTATTTTTTATTTTTTTTAGTAAATCTTTTAAAAATCAGAATCCTCAGGCACCTGGGTGGCTCGGTGGTTGAGTGTCTGCCTTCGGCTCAGGGCATGATCCTGGGGTCCTGGGATCCAGTCGTGCGTGGGGCTCCCCACAGGGAGCCTGCTTCTCCTCTGCCTGTGTCTCTGCCTCTCTCTCTCTCTCTCTCTCTCTCTCTCTGTCTCTCTCTCTCTGTCTCTCATGAATAAATAAAATCTTTAAAAGAAAATCAGAATCCTCACCTGGGTGTTTTTGTTATCTGGCTCCTCATTTTTTTGAACTTCAAGAGCGGTGCACAAGCCAATGACTTAGGCGTGTGTATCAGCCCCAGGAAGAGAAAAGTGAGGCAGTGAGTAGCCGAGCTAGAGTTTATCACGGGGCCACGTGACTCCAAAGCCAGGACTCTTCCCCCCCCATATGCAGCACATCCCTCAGCCTTTTACCAACGAAAAACCGGAGACTCAGAGGTTAATAACGTATCTGAGGGCTCGCAGATGACAGAGGCTTGGGCCTTAGGGGGCTTCTATCTGTCTGGAGGGCTTGGACATGCTCATCTGCAGGGAACTGACATTAGAAGGGGGCCTAAGAGGAGATCTGTCTTTTTTCTCTGGCTGCTTTTAGAATATTTTTCTGTCTGATGTTCTGCACAGTGAGTTTCTCTTAATAGCCAAGACCCTTCTTCACGAAGCTAGTTAGGGCCTGCTGGGCCCCGAACCCACAAAATTCAGGCAGCCTGGCCAGGTGGTCTGGATGAAGCCTTTTTTTTTTTTATTTATTTATCCTGCTTCCTGTCTCTATGAGTTCACGTGTTTAATCAAAAATGGGAAATTTTCAGCCCTTATAGTTTCAAACATTTCCTTTGCTCCATTTCCTCTCTTCTTCCAAGACCCCAATTAGTCTTCTTTCCACACCTCGCAAGCACTCTCTCATCTGCCGTTTCTTTGACTTGCTGTGCTGCCATCAAAGCAAGGTTTCCAGTGCTAGTCCTCACTTCACAAATTCTTCCTTCAGCTACGTCTCATCTCCTCTTTGACCTATCCCCTGAGTTTGCTTCAGTATGAGGTCTATTCAGTCCTTTAAAAAAAAATCTGCCTTGTCATGGCTCAGACTTTCATTGCACAATTGTCTTTGCCTTTCTACTTTGTTTCTATAAACATTTTTTTAAGTTTATTTACTTTTCTTTTAGTAATCTCTACACCCAATGTGGGGCTCGAACTCACGACCCTGAGATCAAGAGTCACATGCTCTCCTGGCTGAGCCAGTCCAGTGCCCCTTTGCCATTCTATTTTTAATGCAAAATATTTTATGCATAGTTATTTTGTAGCCAATGTCTAATTATCCTAGTATCTGAATTCCTTGGCAATTTAAATCTATTGCTCATGATTTCTGCTGGTTCTCACTCATGGTGGCTCATTTTCATAAGTGGTGAACTGTGACCATGAGGGTTTTGTTTTCTGTTTTTTGTTTTTCTCTTTTGCTTACCCCTAATCTTTGGGTATCTCAGGACTAAGTTGGGATGCTTTCCTCCAAAGAAGATTTGGAATAGCTTTTGCTGGAAGCCAGAGGACATTGTCTATCTGAGTCTCTGCTTAAAGCAAGAGGGTCAGGAGAGTTTCTCTGCCTTTCCTGCAGCAACTCTATCATAGAACTGCTACCAGCATGTGCCTCAGAGCAGTCTTGAAGATGCCCCTTACATATGGCTTCTTACAATTTGTCCCCTTAACATCTCCCAAACTCCATGTCATTATATATGGCTTATTACGATGTGGGTGTTTTATAGTCAGAGGGCCCTTTGGAGTGTCCAGTCTATCATGTTCCTGCATGTGATATTTCTAGACAAGAGGTCCGTGTCCAAGTACTACAGAGTTTCAGAACAGGACAGCTAGTTACCAAGGGCTAGGGCAGTGAAGCATGATAGAGTAGCGGTGGGGATTGTTAAATAAGCAAAGTTTCAGACATCATCTCCCATCAGGGAGCCTGGTCCACTAGATCTGGGGCAGGGCCTATGAATCAGCATTTTAACTCTCCCACCTCCATCTCCCATACATTTCATGTGATCTGATGCTAATGAGTCCCCTTCAAGAAACTCTGGATACAGCAACCAAAGAAGTCTTTATGGAGGAAGCTGAATTTGACTAGTCTTAAAAGAGGCTCAGTTGAAGGAGGCAGAGACAAGGACAGGGAATAGCCTGGTTTGTCCAAAGTTTAGAGTCTTGTCAGTGAGGCAGGGATGCAGGAAGGGCTCAAATAGTGGAGGTCCCAAAATCACAGACCTAGGATTTGGGGCTTTATCTTATATAATCTTGGGAGGAGAGGCAAGTCCTTGGGGGAGGAGATGCAGTGACAAGAGCAAAGGGGGATTTCGGGAAACCCAGTCAAGCAGCAGGGAGCTGGATGAATTGTATTCCTACAGTTACCCACTTACTATGGAGAATAATTAACTAAATCATGCTGTTATTTTAATAGAGTTGTGTTTTTTCAGAAAGAGAAACAGTGACTAGCTAATGCTCAGTGTTCTGGGCTGTTAGCTCCTGGGGCATGGGGGAGGGGGCACGACAGGCAGATTGACATGGCTTCCACAGGCCCTGCATTTACCTGGCAGGGCTGCCTGAATTTTATGGGTATGGGGCCCAGCAGGTCCTAACTGGCTTCCTGAAGATGGGCTTTGGCTATTAAGAGGAATCCGTACATTAAGGTCCGTGTTCTGCCTTAGATTCCGCAAACCCAGAGGGTAGTAGGCTGTCCCATGCCACCGTGGGACCCAGGATGCTATCACCACAGTAAGGTGCAAGATAACAGTTAACTGGGGTAACAGTCCATTGTGCTTATGGGATGACTCACCATCTGCCAACTGCTTTCACCAATGGCATCACTACAACAATCCCAGGTGGTGGGCTCTCTTCTCTCTGTGATGGATGAGACTCAGAGAGGTTCGCTGACTTGCCAGAGGCCATGCAGCAAACCAGAACAGAGCTAGGACTGGAACCCAGGCCTCCTGGTGACAGCCAGAGTTCTGGACATTGTGCTAGTGGTGGTGGAGGAAAATGAAGAGGGGGCTTCCAGTTAGGGTGCTGTTGCAGTCTCTGGAGCTGCTGGAGCAGTGTTCCTGCCGAGGGAGCTCCTCCCAGGGCGTGGGAGGAGGTCTGTAGGTCTGTTCCTCTTGATCACCGGGGCAGGGTTTTTTGCAAGGCCGTGTTTACTTTCAAAGACAGGTCTATCCCAGAGTAAAGAAGCTTGGAAGGTGGCCATGGCCATGCCCATGTGTCCATGCTGGATGGTGCCTGAGCCTCAGAGGATAAGTGTTCAACCAGGAGAGAGACCTGCTGCATGGGTGACAGAGAGGATGCAGATCCCTCCCTGAACCAAAGCCCACCTGTGCTAGTGACTTCCTTTCCCGTGGATGGAAGGTCCTCCCTGCTGTCTGCCTGCCTCCAATTCTCCTGCTGTTTCAGTCTGTTGCCAGCAAAAGCAGAAATCAATGACTTCTCACTTGCTACAATAATCTCCATAGACTCTAGGTCTAGAATCAGAAATCTTTCGTATCCTAGCATCTTCTGTCCTTACTTTGTGCGGAACTGACAGGCAACCAAACAGGGAACTCTCAGGCTAATAGCAAGAGCTGTGCCTCCTTGCTTGGACCAGGAACTCCCCAGTAGTAGGGGACTCTACTTCCCCACCTTAAACCAGTGACTCCTTGAGAGCAGGGGTAGTGCCTCCTCCCTCAGACTGAGGGCTCCTCAGCATTCTCTCTTCAGTCCAGTCCACAAGAGCTGGGCAGACCCCAAATGCACTTGGAGCAGAAAACCCTCTTGGTACTGTTCTCAGCCCTGGGGGCCTGGGCTCTGTGAGTTTTTCCTATCTAAGCATTTGGGTTGTGACAGGGAAGCTGGGACAAGAGTGAGTAGTGGGAGGTTGCTCTTGTCCACAGGAGGCTGCTGGATGGTTTACCTATGGAGGTGTGTGTGTGCCTGCAACAGGTGGGCTGGGACTGGGATGGGACAGGCCTGTGGGGGCCAAGAGGCCACTTCTAGGACATTTCATCCCTGACTCCCTGCCTCAGATGGGGGCTCCAGTCCTCTGTGCAGACAGATCTCCCTCTCCCTGGAGGCCAGGAAATGTTCCCCAGCCCCAGTAATCACCCACCATTGGTCTGCACGACCAGCAAGTGGTCGCCTGCATTCTCAGCTCTACTGTCCACGGGCACTCTCAGCCTGTCTTCCTTGGTGAGGGCAGCTGGAAGGGAGTGCGGTGCCTGGCCTGGACTGTGTAGAGTGGGGGGTCACAACAAAGGCCTATGTTGTGATTCCCTGTGATGGGCTTTGAGCTATCGATTTGCCTCCCTGGCAATGACTAAGGGAGGGAGGCTTTTCTCCCTTCTCCCCTCCTCCTCCCTAATATCTTCTCTTGAGTTCTTGATAAAGTGGCAGGATCTGGACTGGGAAAGTGAATGGGAAAGGAGCTATGGGGGCAAGGCAAGAGTTTTGAGAGAGACGGAGATTCCCAGGAAGTATGACAAATACATCTAAAAGCTCCTTCCAATGGAGACAGATGGGAAGTACAAATGCTTATTTCAGTTACACAGACAAGGCTTGGTGACTCATGATCATTGTTGTTTGTTGTTAGGTTATGATTCTTCCTCCCCAACCCTAAGAAACACAGACATACAGACACACACACACACACACACACACTATACTCAGCTTGAATTGTGAGCGACTACTTCATTATGGACTCTGGGAAAAAAGAATCCAGAACCAGGATTAAACCAAACTTCTTCTCCCTCGAGAAATTCCGAGCCATTTACACACAGAAACGTGTACAGGAAGGTTCCCAGTGACACTCGGAAAGCACAAAAACAAAACAAACAAAACAAAAACAATAGATGTCACAAATGTAAGAATGGATAAATCAATTGTGGCAGGATCCTACAGTAGAATACATGACAGTAAGGATGAATGAACAAGATCTATACTATAACATGGATGAGTTGCAGTACAATATTAAGAGAAGAGTAAGTAGCAGAATATAATGTAGCATCACATATAAAATTTTAAGACATTTATATAATGGTTTGGTATGCATGTATCTGTATTTCACTTATTAAGTGAAAGCATAAAAAAAAAAGAGGGGCACCTGGGTGGCTCAGTCAGTTGGGCATCTGCCTTCGACTCAGGTCATGATCTCAAGGTGCTGGAGTCAGGCCCCATGTCTGGTTCCCTGCTCACCGGGGAGTCTGCTTCTTCCTCTCCCTCTGCCCCTCCCTCCCATTCATGTTCTCTCTCTCTCCCTCTCTCACCCAAATTAAAAAAAAATTCATCTTTAAAAGTGTGAAAGTATAAAGGAAAGCATAGGACAGATAAATTATACATTCAAGTTAGTGGTTACCTAGTGGTTACCAAAGTATTTTCCCTGTGTGTGTGTGGTGGCGGGGGGGGGGGGGGTGGCTGTGTGAGATGAGTGGGAGAAGAGATACAGGAGGAACAGAGAACTTGCTAAGATTAATTATCTATTGCTGAGTTTCAAATTATCACAAAACTCAGCAGCTTAAAACAGCATACATTGATTATCTCAGTTTGATATAATCATGTGGATTTTCTTCTTTGGTCTGTTAATATGATGGATTACATTGATTGATTTTTGAGTATGAACCAGTCTGGCATTCTTGGGATAAATTCCACTTGGTTATGATGTGTTATTCTTTTCATATCCATTGTTGTATTCAATTTTCTAGTGTCTTCTTTAAGATTTTTGTTTATATGTTCACGAGAACTATTGGTCAGTAGTTTTCTTTTATTCTGTCTTCATCTGGTTTGGACATTAGGGTAATGCTAGCCTCCTAAAATGAGTTGTCAAGTCTTCTCTTCTGTCCTCTGGAAGAGATTGTGTAGAATTGGTGTTATTTCTTCTCTCAGTGTTTATTAGCATTCACTAGAGAAATCATCCAGACCAGAAGACTTGTTTTTTCTTTCTCTTTTCTTTCTTTCTTTATCTTTAAAGATTTATTTATTTATTTGAGGGGGAGGAGAGCATACATATGCTCGAGCAGGAGGAGGGGGAGAGTGAGAGGGAGAGAGAATCCTCAGGTGGACTCCTCACTGAGCCCAGAGCCAGAAGTGGGGCTTGATAGGGGGCCCAATGCAGGGCTCTGTCCCAGGACTTTGAGATCATGACCTGAGCTGAAATCAAGAGTCTGTCACTTAACAAACTGAGCCACCCAGGTGCCCCCTCTTTTTTCTTTTCAACAGAAGAAAACCAAACAAAAGTTTAATAATATATATGTAATGTGTATATGGCTCTATGTGTGTGTGTGTGTGTGTGTGTGTGTGTGAGAGAGAGAGAGAGAGAGAGAGAGAGATCCAGGAAAACTCAATAACTTCCAGCCAATTTTTTGTTTTGCAAGTTTTTAAATTACAAATTCAAGCTGTTTAATAGATAGGATAAATCTGGTTATCTTTATTGGGTACATTTTGGTAGTTTGTGACTTTTTTTTTTAAAGATTTTATTTAGGGATCCCTGGGTGGCGCAGCGGTTTGGTGCCTGCCTTTGGCCCAGGACGCGATCCTGGAGACCCGGGATCGAATCCCACGTCGGGCTCCCGGTGCATGGAGCCTGCTTCTCCCTCTGCCTATGTCTCTGCCTCTCTCTCTCTCTCTCTCTCTCTCTCTCTCTCTCTGTGACTATCATAAATCAATAAAAAATTTTTAAAAAGATTTTATTTATTTATTCATGAGAGAGACACACACACACAGAGGCAGAGACACAGGCAGAAGGAGAAGCAGGCTCCATGTGGGGAGCCCGACATGGGACTCGATCCCGGGTCTCCAGGATCAGGTCCTAGGCTGAAGGCGGCGCTAAACTGCTGAGCCACCCGGGCTGCCC
This sequence comes from Canis lupus baileyi, assembly GCF_048164855.1. Lineage (NCBI taxonomy): Eukaryota > Metazoa > Chordata > Mammalia > Carnivora > Canidae > Canis > Canis lupus. Next base: position 65,952,798 of record NC_132844.1, on the reverse strand, counting down.
TAGTTTGTGACTTTTAAGGGCTTTGTCTATTTCATGTCCAGGGTCATTAAACTTTTTTTTTTTTTTTTTGTAAAGGAACAGATAGAAAACAATGTAGACTTTTGGGGCCACACAGTCGTTGTTACAACTATTCAACTTTGCCATTTTAGTGTAAAAGCAGCCATAGACAGTAAATGAACAAGTAGGCATGTCTGTTGTGTTAGTTTTCTGGGGCTGCCACAACAAAATAGCCAAATTGGGTGATTTAAAACAACAGAAATGTATTCTCTCACAGTTCAGGAGGCTAGAAGCGCAAGAGCAAAATGTTAGCAGGGCCTTGCTCCTTGTGAAGGCTTGAGGGCAGAACGCTCTCATGCTTCCTCTGACTCCAAGCATTCCTTGGCTTGTGGCACCATAACTCCAATCTGTAGCTCAGTTTTCACATGGCCTCTCCTGTCTCCATCTCTCTGTACACTAATCTTCCACTCCTTTCCTTATAAAGACAACAGTCACTTTTGATTTAGGGCCCATCCTAATCCAATATGACTCATCTTAACTAGTTACACCTGCAAAAAACCTATTTCCAAATAAGGTCGAATTCTGAGGTTCTAGGTAGACATGAATTTGGCAGGGGGATTATGCAAACCAGTACAGCCATGATCCCCAAAAACATTCAGTGACAAAAATGGGTGGTGGGCCAGATTTGGTTCATGGGTCATAATTTGCCAACCTTTGAATCTAAATTGTTAAATGTATGGACATAGAGATATTTGCAGTATTCCCTTATTATCTTAATATCTGCATGTTGGTAGTGACATTACCTCATTCATTACTGATACTAGTAATGTGTGCCTTTTCTCTTTTTTTCTTTGTCAATCTGCCTATAAGTTTGTCAATTTTATGGATTTTTTTGCAATGAACCAGATTTTAATTCAATTGATTCTTTTTTTAAAAGATGTTATGTATTTATTCATGAGAGACAAAGAGAGAGAAGCAGAGACACAGACAGAGGGAGAAGCAGCCTCCACGTAGGGAGCCCAATGCAGAACTTGATCCCTGGATCCAGGATCACACCCTGAGCCGAAGGCAGACACTCAACTACTGAGCCACCCAGGAGTCCCTCAATTACTTCTCCTTTATGGTTTTCTTGGTTTCAATTGCATTGACTTCTGCTCTGATCTTTATTATTTACTTTTTCTGCCTACTTTGAGTTTATTCTGCACTGCTTTTCTTGTTCCTTAAAGAAGAAGCTTAGATTGTTCAATTTGAGAACTTTCTTCTTTTTAATATAAGCAATTAATATTATAAATTTTCCTCTAAGCACTGCTTTAACTGCACACCATACATTTTGCTATATTTTGTTTTCATTTTCATTCAGTTCCAAACATTTTCTCTTTGAAACTCCTCTTTGTCCATGAATTATTTAGAAGTGTGTTGTTCAATTTCCAAATGTTTGGAAGCTTTCCAATTATCTTCCCATTATGGACTTTTAGTGTAATTCACTGTGGTCAGAAAACATCCTTTGAATTCCATTTTTAAAAATTTGTTAGTGCAAATGTTCAACTTTTGGTATTGCCCCCATAGATCCCTGAATTTCTGTTCAACTTTTCTAAGAAATCTTTTTTCTGTCTGTTGTTCAAACTGAGTAACTATTAAGCATCCAAGTTCACTCACTTTTCACTTTTCCTCTGTTATCTTCACTCTGCTATTGAGCCCATCCAGTGAGTTTCTTTCTTTCTTCCTTTTTTTTTTTTTTTTAAGATTTTATTTATCTGAGGGAGAGAGCACAAACAGGGGCAAAGGGAGAGGGAGAAGCAAGCTCCCTGCTGAACAGGGAGCCCAACTCCAGACTCAATCCTAGCACTCTGAAATCATGATCTGAGCTGATGGCAGAGGCTTAACTGACTAAGCCACCCAGACACCCCCATCCAGTGAATTTCTAACTCAATCATTGTATTTCTCTAAATTTTTGTTTGCTTCTTCTTTATAGCTTTTATTTCTTTGCTGAGACTCTCTAACTTTCCGTTCATTTCAAGAGTGCTCACCCTAACTTCTTGAGGCATGGTTATAATAGCTGCTTTAAAGTCTCTGTCTGATAATCCAACACCTGTATTATCTTGGGGTTGGTATCTGTTGCCTTTATTTTTCTCTTGTGAGTTTAGAGTTTCTTCATTCTTCACATACCAAGAAATTTTGGATTTTATCCCAGATATTTTGGGTCATGTTTCAATCTTAAGAAGTATATTTGAGTCTTTTTGTTAGCAGTAACCAATCAAGTTAGGTTTAGGTTGCAAGTTCTGATCTGCCTTCTATGGGTTGTGGGCCCAATGTCAGTTTAGTTTTCAAAGCATTTGTATTTCTTTGAGGGACAGTCCCATGTGTGTAACACTCAGTGGTCAGTCTGGGGCCTGGTGGCAATCTGTGCTATAGCTTAGTCCTTAAAGCCTGGGATAAGGGGGAATCCCTGGGTGGCGCAGCAGTTTGGCGCCTGCCTTTGGCCCAGGGCGCGATCCTGGAGACCTGGGATCGAATCCCATGTCGGGCTCCCGGTGCATGGAGCCTGCTTCTCCCTCTGCCTATGTCTCTGCCTCTCTCTCTCTGTGTGTGACTATCATAAATAACTAAAAATAAATAAATAAATAAATAAATAAATAAATAAATAAAAAGCCTGGGATAAGCTGTTTGGGATCAGATCCAGACATACGTAGCTCAGAGGTAAGGCCTGGAATCTACACATAACTTTATGGGATTACTCTCTTGACCTCCTTCTTCTCCATGATCCATCTGACAATTTCCAGATCCCTGGAGCCTCCCTTCTCAGACCTCCAGAGAAAAATTTGGGGTTTTAGCTTTCCCTTCGGCTGCATTCTTTCCTCTACTGCCTCTGTCCTGGACCAAGTAGTGGGAAGACAAAGAGAAAGAAAATAATAATGGGGATTCACCTTGTGCTCTTGAGATCACAGCTACTTTGGTAAAAGATGAGAATTTTTCTCTCTCAGAGATTTAGGCACCTGCACTGCTAACTAAATCTGCCATCACTGTGCAGCCATCATCCCTGCTACCACAGTAGTACCTGGGAGCTGGGGCCAGGAGAAAGGATGAAAATTTTTTTAAAGACCCAGGGAATTTCTGGATTTCTCCTACTTTTGATAACCCATAGGGGTCCCATTTTCCACTCCTTTGTCCAGAAATAGAAAGGTTCTCATGGAGCTCTTTCTGTCCACACCCAACATGCATTTCTGAGTTTTCAGCTGCCTTTAAGTCCAGGGCAGGCAATTAGAGATAAAATTTCCAATTCTTCTTTAATCCACTGGCTACCATTTATTTTTCAGAATCCTCTGGTATCTGCTTCCTGAATTCAGAATTGATCGTTTCATGCCATGGAAGAGACAAGGTAAGATATGCTTACTCCATCTCCTCAGGACCAGAACCCAGATTTCTATAAAGGAAGAAAAATACAACTCCTTCTGCTGGTGTCTGAAATTGCACCCCTAGGGAACTGATCACAATGGCAACCATCTTGTCAGTCTACGTCTAAGGACCACGTTGCCTATAAACTCACCCGACAACTACTCAAGGCACAAGCTGCCACAAACACATGCTGATACAAACACTCATGCCTCTCCCCTTCCCCGCTCAGCCCCTTACTCATCTTCTCGTGTATTCAGAGGGAAAGTTTCCTTTTCCTTGAGACAGAAAGGGAGAACTCTCCCCTGCTACTGATTCTCTATCAACCTGGATGATGGCTGGCAAGTCCCTAATGGCAGGAGTGGCGGATCCAAGTCAGCACCGTGGAGAGCTCCCAACACTCTCCTGGGGAGGAGGAAGCAGAGGGCGCTGTACACCTGGCTGAACCACCAGGGCAGGGCTTTCCACCTTGTCATGATTTTATCGCCTGTTAACCTGATTGTCTCTATGGCTGTGGAACTTCTTCAAAGGGGCCAGAGCCTTGTTCCCTGCTTATCTTGAGAGTCCAGCAATATGTCTGGCATGTCAATAAAGGGATGATGAGTGGGTACAAGAGCAAATTAATGAATGAATGAAATTAATATCTAATTCTTTCCCCTTGGCCCTTCTTCCCCACTCCGTTCTTGTCTCTCAGGGGCTAAATTAATTTACCATTCATTGAGCATCCTCTATGTGTCAGACATTTAGCATTCAGTATCTCATTTAATCTCCCTATGGGGGAGGTAGTATCATTCCTCTTTAATTAAAAAACTGAGGTTAACAAACTTGACTAAATCAACATAGCTAGTAAAATGGGGAACCTAGGATTTGAACCCAGGACTATTCCATTTGTTCATCATTCTTGTGCATTTCCTTGTTTCTCAAATCTCAGCACCACCCCTGAGGCCTAGGCACCACCAACATCATGGCAAAGACTGTTAATTATATCCTCCAAATTCATTCTCTCCTTATATTCCCAATTTCAGCTGGCACCTGGGGCTATTAGAATAAAGATCAAATTTTCCAGTCTCCTTTACAGCTACATGTGATGAATATGTAAGTAGAATTGGTACATGCAACTTCTATGGAGTGTACTTAGAGGAAGGGGGCACTCCCTTCCTTGCCCCTTCCTGCTTCCTATTGAGTAGTAGGTGGATATGATTCACTGCTGTCATTCAAGGAGCCATCTGGGACCATGACACAGAAGCCACCTACTGAAGATGGCAGAGCGGCAAGGTGGAAGGGGCCTGGGCATCAGTCCTAGACTGATACACTCAGACTCCATTTATGTGAGAGAAGTAAATATTCACCACTGATTGAGCCACTGTTATTTGGGGTTTTCTGTCAAACTGAACTTAATCCTATTTGATAGCATCCCTTACTTGGATGAGCACAATAGCCTCTAAATGGCCTCTCTGCTTCTTTCACTGCAACATAAGCTATCCTAGAAACCACTTCCTCCATTTTGAAAAAAGATTTATTTATTTGTTTGAGAGAAAGAGAGAGAGAGTAGGGGGAAAGGAAGCAGACTCCATTGAGCATAGAGCCAGATGTGGGGCTTGATCCTAGGACTCTAAGATCTTGACCTCAGCTAAAATCAAGAGTTGGCTGATTAACAGAGTTTGCCATTCAGGCCTCCCAAAACCACTTACCATTTATTTATTTATATTTATTTATTTATTTAATATATTTTTAAGACTTTATTTATTTATTCATGAGACACACACACACACACAGAGGCAGAGACACAGGCAGAAGGAGAAGCAGGCTCAGGGATCCCTGGGTGGCTCAGCGGTTTAGCGCCTGCCTTTGGCCCAGGGCGCGATCCTGGAGTCCCGTGGTCGAGTCCCGCTTCAGGCTCCCCGCATGGAACCTGCTTCTCCCTCTGCCTGTGTCTCTGCCTCTCTCTCTCTCTCTCTCTCTCTCTCTTTTTTTATTTTTTTAAAATTTATTTATGATAGTCACAGAGAGAGAAGCAGGCTCCCTGTAGGGAGCCCGATGCGGGACTCGATCCCAGGACTCCAGGATCACGACCTGAGCACAAGGCAGATGCTCAACCACCAGCCATCCAGGTGTTCCACCACTTCCCCTTTGAGCATTACTTTTTTCATGTCTTTCCTCAACTCATAATCCTTGAGTGGCTCCCTACTTCCTGCTAGAAATAATTCCAGATTCTTTAGCTTGACTATTAAGGCCCTACATAAACTGGATTTATCTTGTCTCATGTGTCTCTACATAACTCTGTGCTACTCAGACTGGTTTTCTTGACATCTCCATCACATAATATCTTAGTCATGGTATGGCAGCTGCTATAATAACCCCCAAATCTCAGTGGCTTATCATAACCAAGGTTAATTGCTCACTCATGTCACAATCTGATGTGATTGGCAGTGGGTGGGGGAGGGGGTCCTGCCCCACACAGTCGTTCAGGGACACAGGTTCTCCACCACCTTCAAATTGCAGTCTCCAATTGGAAGGAAAGAAGGCGATTTATGGGAAGCCTAGAAGCAGGGTTCCTTATTCTCATCCATATTCTGTTGGTCAGGGCTCAATCACAGGGCCCAATTGATCTGGAAGGGAGTCTGGGAAATGTAGTTTTTCTGTGACCCAAGAGAAATGACACAGCTTTGTGGAATACAGAGCATTGCCTCTGTCACACATTCTTTATTTTTTTCAGCTGTGAGCCTTTTCATATATTCTCCATCCTACCTTGATGCTTCCCTTCAGTCTCTGCCAAATCCTCTCCATTCCAGGAAGCCATTCTTGATCTCTTCCTTGAAGTCCTGCTTGATTGCTCCCTGCTCTGAATGAATAGACCATGGAATTGCCCCAAACATGCAATTTAGTGCAGGGTTGCCTTGGCCTCTGTTTTATGTGTGCAGGGCTGGGCAGCATTTGTGGGACACTCTGGAGTCAAAGGCCATGACTTATTAACATATGTTCAAAAATGTTGGAAGTGAACATCATTAGAAATGGTACATACTGAGTGAAACCTGATAGGTTTGATTTTTTTTCTTGTCAAAGATACATAACTTGAGTCTGATCATGCAGAAACAGAAAAATTGACACTGGCCTGTAATCTTTAATGCGTTGAAGTTATAAAAGTCGAGGAAAGAGCAGAGAACAGTTTTAGAGCGAAGGAAGCTTCACATGTCCTTAGAGATGTGACAACTAAAGGCAATGCATGACTCTGGACTGCATCTTTTTTTTACTCTAAAAGACATTACAGGGACAGTTGTGAAAACTTGAATAGGGTCTGAGGATCAGATGGTAGTAAAGTATCAATTTTAACTTCGTGATTTTGGAATGCAGGAGAATGCCCTTGTGTACATCAAATACTCACTAAACTATGTAGAAGATAGGACATTAGGTCTGCAACTCATTCTCAAATAATTCAGAAAATAAATAGTTCTTTGTAGAATACTTCTGTGAGTTTGTTGTTTGAAAATGAAAAATAATGTGCTTGTTGAAGGAAAATGTTGATACATCTTCAAGTATAGGCAAAAAGGCACGTTTCATAGGCAAGCCTCCTGTAGTTCCCTGTGCCTGTCCTATGGTCTCAGCAATAATTATCACCACTGCGGCTCTGGCTGTTGGTGGCCCACCCTACAACCATTTCCCCTCCTCTTCTGCTCAGAGAATCCAAATTTTATTGGGGCTCAGTAGCATAACCCAGCCTCAAGGGATGAGTCGCTGGTCCAGGCCACATATAACACCCTCCTCCTCTTTGTCAGGCACTTCTGTTCCCATTCCAGGTAATGATATGCTAGGTCTTTCAGATTAACCCTCCTTCTAAAAACAACCACAAATACTGGGCAAATATATTTTAAGAGGGCAGCCCGGGTGGCTCAGTGATTTAGTGCCACCTTCATCCCAGGGCGTGATCCTAGAGATCCGGGATCGAGTCCCATGTCAGGCTCCTTGCATGGAGCCTGCTTCTCCCTCTGCCTGTGTCTCTGCCTCTCTCTCTCTCTCTTTCTCTCTCTCTCTCTGTCTCTCATAAATAAATAAAATCTTTAAAATATATATATATATATATATATTTAAGAAATTCACTTAAAAGCTTCAAAAAAGACCAAAAGGTAGCAGGAAATCCAAAGCTAATTTTGAGATGAAAGCTTATAACCAGAGAGGTAAACACCAAATCTGCTTATCCTGAGGTTATTTGCAGATACTGCTCACTTGAGCTTCAGTTCAGGGGATGCTTGAGATGAGGAGCACACAAGTCAAGGTCAAGATCTTCCGGGGGACTCTCCCCACATCAAGCTGGTGCCCCAAAGGGTAGACCCTTGGGGTAACAGTGCCGGGAACTGGCTTTGCCAATGCAGCTGGGGGGACGCTATGATTCAGTTCTTGCCAATGAGACATAGGGAAAATCTGTTGGGCAGTTTCTGGGAAAGCTTTTTCTCCTCAAAGAAAGGAAAGAGAGTGTGAGGGGGAGTCCCTTCTCTTCCCTTTCATGAAGCTCCAGATGCTGTCTTGGGATGCTGTGATGTAGTGCTCTGGCAGTCATCTTGTGCCCATGAGATTATGAACATGTTGAAGATGGCAGAACAGGGGGATCTGTAAAGAGCCCAGTCATTGGCCAACTCAGGAAGTACCCACTTCAGACTTTTAGCTGGAAAACTATTTAAAGCCACTTTGAGTTTCATATTCTATTCCTTCTAGTGGCATTCTCTTAACCGAGAAAAACACATGGAAACCACAACTGTATGGTAGGGGATTTGCCTACTTTCACCTCTATCACTCACCCACCCTCAGAGTCACAGGGGCAGCCCCTGTGTGAATTCACTGGGTTCATAGGCAGAACAAGGAAGTCAGGGAAGAGTAAGACCCAAGCCCCTCACCCCTATGAGCTCAGAAAGTTCACAGCTGTTTATACCCCTCCCTCCCTTGTCTCCTCTGTCACAGGTTGATGACTTTCAGGGTTAAGAAGGGGATCCCAGTCCCAGTTTCTGTTCCACCTCCCTGCAGGATTTGAACACATCTCCGGGCTTGTTTGCTCTTCTCTAGTGGGGAGACTGATTCCTGTTATACCTGTGCTGACATTACGATTCACTGAGAAAACCCTTTATCTTGCTTAAGCCTCTTACCCCTTGTTGGTGTCTTACATACCTCATCACCTTACTTGAATCCTCAGAACACCCATCTCCCAGGAGATTAAGAATACCCATTTTACAGACAATTTACAGGTGGCAACTCAGATCTGTCCAACTCCAAATGATTGCCTTTTCCAAAGCCCCCACCCTCACTATGATGGGCAACTTCAGGCCTGTAGAAGTACATTTGGGCAGGGGCAATCTGGGAAGACTTCCTGGAAGAGGGCCGGGGAGGAATTAGAGACAGATGGAGTTTCAAACACCCTAGAGGAAAAAAAAAAAACAAAAAAAAAAACAAAAAAAAACCAAACACCCTAGAGGGAACGGAGCTTGGAAGAGAGGGATTGTCAGGGAGATTGGGGCTGAGGGTATAGATCAGAGGCCAGTGGGCATAGTTGTGAAGGAGAGAGAATATAGCCTGGGGTTAAGTGCCTAAAGTCAAGAGCCAGAGGGCTGGATTGCCTCCCAGCCCTGCTACTTATCAGATGTATGACTCAGGGCAAGTGTTTTTTTTTTTTTTTTTTTTTTTACTTCTCTGTGTCTTAGTTTTCCCATCTGTAAAATGGGTATGATAACAGCACATATCCTATTGGTCTTAGCTATGACAAGGTCCAGTACTCAATGAGTATTATGATCATAGCCTTCCTTCTTTGTAGCTCTCCTCCCACCCACACCCTGCCACCTGCAGATTTGTTTGGCCATGCTGGGGTGCCCCCGGAGAGCTCCTGGGCATGCCCTATCCTTCAAAGCCTTGATCTTTCTGCTCAAGGTGCCCATCGCCCCTAGAACTCCACCAACGTGGGCTCCCTCTAACACAACCCTCCTCTTCCCTCCCCTCTTCTGTGTGGGGGAATGAGAGAGATAAGAACCAGCGGCTTCAATTAAAACCGAGTCGCTTGAACAATAATGGAAAAGTAATTGAGCTAAATTGAAATGTAATTGGAAAAAAAATCATGACTTAACATGGAGTTATAAACCAGGCTGGGGGGCAGGGGCGTCTCTATTCTCGAGCCTCCAGACCTCCTTATCTTTTCTCCATCCTTCAGGGGGCCATCACCTCTCAGTCAGGGTCCCTGAAAGCTCCTCCCTGCATTCCTCTGGCTCCTCCCCCACCCAAGGATTTCCTAGACAGAGCTTCTCAATGGGGGGCAATTTTGCACACACACACACACACACACACACACACAGAAACACCAAGGGACAGTTGATAATGTCTGGAAACATTTTTGGTTATCACAACTAGCAGGGTGGGGGGCTACTGGCATCTGGTGGGTTAGAGACCCCAGGGACGCAATGCCCAGGATAGCCCCCCACAGCAAAGGTTGTCTAGCCCAAAAATGTTAATAGTACTAAGGCTGAAAAAGTCTGCCCTGCCCTATCAGCCCTCCGCTAAGGGATCTCTAGTTCCCTCTCCCCTCCTCATCATCAGGGAGACATCCCCTTTTATGTGTGTCCCCTGTAAACTCCAAAATCTCAACACTCAGCAGAGAGAAGGGCAGATGTCCTTGCTTCCTGGAGGCCAGCTACCTGACCTCTACTGGGGGAATTCACCCTCACTTCGTTCCTCTCCTCCTCCTTTCCCCTCTCTTCCTCCTCTCTGCTCCCTCGCTCTCTCTCCCTTGCACAGACCCATTTGGAGGCCAAGGAGTGGATAGGATGGCCTTTCAAAGCTTCTTGCCATCCCCATCACCCCAAAAGTCCTCCCGAGCCAGTCCTTGGAGTGACCCAACACATGTGAGGATGTAGAAGTGTCCTTAAAGATCATCTTGACAAGTAGAAACAGGCCAGAAAGGGGAGGGTGGGTTCCTGGCTGGTGGGCACAGGCCTAGGGCCACCCCAACCCCCAGGCTTCCAGCTCATGCCCCAGTCACTGTGCCACTTGAGAATTGGGAGGGAGGAGCTCCGTCTGCACCTGAGAGTGGACCTGCCGCCCACAGAAGCCAGGCCTGGCCCCCCTCCGCCTCTCTCTTCACTCCCATCTCCCCCCAGCCCTTGAGCCTGCCTTCCTGCTCGGTATGTGACTCCAGTGCGGGGGGTGCGGCTGGGGGCGCCGGGAGGTGAGCGGGAGGTGTCTGTTTGGGCTCCCGATAAACTCAGGAGTCAGCCGGCGTGAAATGAAGAAATATGGCTCCCGGTAAATATTTATTTTCTATCAGAAATTAGCAAACCAAATGTAATTAAAAACAACTCTGTGTGTGCCTTCTCCACTCCCACCCCCAACCCCAAGTCTGGAAAATGACATCTCGGAATAGTGAATCACGAGCACCGCGCCCTAATTAGCAGGCCGCCCCTGCTGCGGAGGCCGCCTCCTCAGACTCCCCAGGCCGAGGCTGGTTCCCCACAGGGGCCCAAGCCATTGAGGCCTCTGCGGATCCCCTGGCTGCTCTGGCCCCCACCGAGGTCTGGAGGACACCAGACCTGAGCAAGAGGGAATGAGGGTAGAGGGGGAGTGAAACAAACCCCTCTGCAGAGAGTCTGACGAGGGAGACGGAAGCCTGCTCCCCCGCCCCCCTGGTGCCTGGCTACCGTCCATGTGTGTGCAGAGGCAGCTGGGATTGCCAGTGGAGAAAATGGCTTTGGGCAATCAGCAGAACTTGGTTGCCTCACTTTCTAGCCTCGGACAAGTCGCTTTAATTCTTGGAGCCTCAGTTTCCCCAATTGTAAAATGGTGATTGCGAGGCTTACCTTGTAGATTCCCCAGATTTGTGATGAGCCCCCAGTATGTGCAGGGCACTGATACAGGCTGTGGGGACGGTGTGGTAGCCCAAAGAGTCTGCTCTCAGGACTCACCTTCTGCAGGAGTCGTAGAGGCACTGGCACACAGCAGGTGATCTGTCCAGAGTGTTCTCTCCCACAGACTCCATCGGACATCCCCTGGTAGAGGAGCCTGGCAGTGTTGTCACTGCCTAGGCTAAACGACTAAGCACTTACCATGTGCCTGGCACTGTGTTAGATGCTACTCCTCCAGGGTGGCTCAGCCAGAGAGAAGCCTCACTCCAAGTGTAGGCCCCGTGCTGCCTGGGGATCAGGTGCAGGGAGGGCAGAGACCCCAACTCCCACTGCTTTGTCCCTCCTTTTAGCCCAGGCTGTGGGTTGCTGTGCTCCATAAACATTTGAGACCCACCTTCCAGAAAGATTCACAATGTCACACATGAAAAGATGCTCGACATCACTAATCATCAGGGAAATGCAAAGCAAGACCACTCTTAGAATGGCTGGTATCAAAAAAAGACAAGAAACAGCAAGTGTTGGTGAGGTTGTGGAGAAAAAGGAACCCTCGTGCACTATTGGTCGGAACGTAAGTTGGTGCAGCCGCTGTGGAAAACAGAAATAGAGGAAAATAGAGGTCCCTCAGAAAATTGAAAATAGAACTACCATATGATCCAGTAACTCCACTACTGGGTATTTACCCAAAGAAAATGAAACACTAATTCAAAAAGATACTGCACCCCTATGTTCATTGCAGCATAATCTACAACAGCCAAAATATGGGAGCAGCCCAAGTGTCCCATCAGTAGATGAATGGATAAAGAAGATGTGGTGTACAACACACACACACACACACACACACACACACACTCTGGAATATTACTCAGCCATAAAGAGGATGAGATCTTGTCATTTGTGACAACATGGCTGGACCTAGAGGGTACTATGCTGAGTGAAATAAGGCAGATAGAGAAAGACAAATACCATATGATTTTGTTCGTATGTGAAATCTAAGAAACAAGGCAAGCAAGCAAACAAACAACAAAAAAAGCAGAAACAGACTCACACATACAGAAAACAGATTGTTGCCAGAGCAGGGGATGGGGCTGAGCAAATGGGGGAAGGGGAGTGGGAGGAAAAAGGCTTCCACTTATGAACTGAATGTCGCGGGAATAAAAAGCACAGCCCAGGGAATAGAGTCAAGGGTCTTGCAGCAGGGCTGTCTGGTGACGGATGGTAGCCACGCTTGTGATGAGCCCAGTGTGACAGACTTGTGGCATTGCTGTGTTGTACACCTGAAACTAATGTAACATTGTGTGTCAACTATGCTTCAGTTAAAAATTTTTAAATGAAGGACATTTTAACCTGAAAAAAAAACTCAAAATATTCTCCTGCCAGTCCTGCTCAGGGGGTTTCTGCATCCCACATTTTGACCTGAGCCCCACGACTTGGCCAGTGAAAGAGATGCTGTTGAGTCCACCCATGTCGCCTCACTCTTACCCACTTCCAACTGCCAGCACCTGTGCCTCTGCCGGCACCTCTCTCTTCGGAACAGTCCAAACCATCCTATTTTGCCAGCAAATGCCACCTCCTCCAAGAAGCCTACCTTCATTGCCAGTGCCTTACCCTTCATTGCTCAGCGCTGCCCCCGAATCTCTGCCCTTCTTCAGCCCTGTGTAAACTCTGCTTTGGACACTTGGCGCAGCCCGGCTGGTATTACATATGGTCTCTGCTTCACATGTCCAAGCTTTAGCTTATATATGGATTGGATCTCCCTCCCTCCCCTACTTGTGCCACCAAAAGTTTTGAGTTCAAGTTCTGCCTCTTTCACTTCACAGCTATGTGACTCGAGGCAAATTACCTAACTTCTCCGAGCTTCAGTTTCCTCATCTGTATGTCATGGATGATAGTACTAGAGCCTTACCTTGTGCTTGTTTCAAGAAATCAAGGAGACAAGATAAACTATCTGATGAGATGCTGGGTGGGAGACAGCTGTGTCCCCGTAACTGATAACCATTATATGGCCTTCTCAGCCCTCGGTCTCCTTCTGGGATTGGCAACCCCCTTCTGGGGAACTGCCCACACCTGCCCGGCTCTGTGATCCTAGTAGTGTTTATCATGCCCCCAGCCTCCTTGGCCATTGATGATCAGTTGAGGAATGAGTCTGTGCTGAAAGCTGGGCCAGAATTCTTCCCTGGGATTCTTCAAACTGGAGCTGGGAGAGAGGTTCCACTCCTCCTGGGGGAAATGCTATGGGACACGAGGGAGAGCCATGGTGCCTGTGATGTGGAGGAGACTCAAGGAGACTCTGGTCAATAGGCAGAGGAGTCGAGACCAGAGGAAACGAGAGAATTTGTGGCAGTGAGTTTGAATCCTAGGTTCCATTTGTGCCCAAGACTTTCATCTGCCTATCCTTTATTACAAGAGATATTCCACATCTCCATATCCTTCCCCAAATCCCCTCACTCTCTCTCTCTCTCTCTCTTTTTTTTTTTTTTTTTTTTTTTGCCTTAGTTCAATCATTGAAGCTAGGTTTCTGTCATGTGCTCCCCATCAAGTCCTGGCCAATGCAGAAGTCCCAGGAAACCATCTATCCTCCATCTGCAGATGACAGAAGGCACCGGACCTCCTGGCTGGTGAAGGGGAGGTGGGGGGCTTTTGAGCCTCTCCTAAGGGTGCTTCCTGTTTTCTTTCCCCACAAAGAATATAATGAAAAGAAACTGCAGCCCCAATTAGTGATTAAGAACTCTCCAGTGCCAGGAGCGTGAAGCTCTTAGAAGCTGGGAGTGTTTATACCCACGATGTGTTAAGTTAGTTGAGCACTGCATGGGGGAGGGGTTGGTCATGATGCCCTCTGGAGCCCTGAGGCCTCAGGTGGGGCTCAATTGCCCCTTTTTACCCACTAGCTACACCCAGATGGCTGGGCTGAGGGGACTCCTAGGAGGTCAGAGGGCAGGCAGAGCCAGCAGAGGTATGGGGGCCCCTGGCTTCCTGTCTGGTTGGGTATCGTTTTACTCCATCCTTCAGACTGCTCCAGGAAAATTGCTTTCCTAATTGGCTCTTCTTCCAAATAAGCTGTAATGAGGCTAAGCTTCATTCCAAGGGTGCTTAGCCACCCTCTGGCATGACTGGATGCCATCTGCGGCTCCTGCCATAGTCACTGCCACATCACCGGGGGCTGGGAGGCAAGGGAGGGACAGCCAGGAGTCTTGCCCTCCCCTGGTCTCAGCTGCCCAGACAGCTGCTCTGAGTCTGAGAAAGTGCAGGGAACAGGAAGCCTTGCCTTCAGGAGGTCCCAGTCTGAGGCCCATGGCCTAAGCCCTTTAGAAACCTCCAGAATTATAAAGGAAATACAACTCCTTCCCAGGTTCATTCATCTAATCAACAAATACTTAGTGAGCATCTATTATGTCAGGCTCTGTTTCCAGCCCTGGACTTGAGGCATTAGTTGTGAACAGAGAGAATGGATAAAAATCCTTGCTCTCAGGGAGCTCACAGTCTAGGAGGAAGAAACCACTACCCATCTCCCCCCAGCTGCAGCTCCCAGCCCTAAGCTTCCAGTCTGGAGATGACTCATGGGTTGCCATGCAGGAGAGGCTGGCTATAGTGAAGGTAAAACTAAACTCCTATAACGGAGAATCCAAAGGGTAAGCAAGAGGATTATAATTCTAAATGAATTCTAGGGTGGCAAGCTGCTCTTGATGATGCAGAGACTGGTTCCTCTCATTCCCCTAGGGAGAAAGACAGCCCCACTGCCCTCCAGGCTCTGGCCTGGAGTGGCCTCCATCACATCTTCCTGCCTCCCATTGAAGAAGCTTAGTCATGTGGCATAACTTGAAGCAGGAGGCAGAGCAACAAGGTGCTGAGAGGCAGCCATGTGCTGCTGAGCCGCAATCCCATTCCGGTGATGAAGGGAGAATGGATTTGAGTCATCAACCAGCAGTCAACTGCGGTGTGAGACTTCATTTCTCCCGCAATTCAATGAGGCAATCAGCTCTTAGAGCCAAGAATTCTGTTTTCGCATCCATCCCCACACCTGGCATGGAGGCAGGCACCCCAAATACCTCTCATTTCCGTATGTTAATTCAGAAATGGAAAGTTGGCATTATCAGTTATCTATTGATAAAACAAGAACCATTTTATTCACCCCCAATCCTGGGGGTCAGTGTATTAGGCTGGGTTCTTGCCTGGGACCCCTCGTGTGGCTGTGGTCAGGATGGGTTAAGGTGAATTCACACACATGTCTGGAGGCCAGTGCCAGCTAATGGCTGGAGCTCACATCTCCAGTGTCTAGGAGGAGAGCTCATTCTTCCACATGGCAGTCTTGGGGCAGCAAGAACATGCCAAAGGAAGTTGCAACACCCTTGAGGCGTAGGCATGGCAACTGTACAATGTTACTTCCACTCTATTCTGCTGGTCAAAGCCAGCCCAGAATTGAGGGCTGGAGAAGTAGGCTCCATCTCTTGGTGGGAAGAGTTGCAAAGAATGTGTGACCATTTAAAATCTACCATATGGGCAGCCTGGGTGGCTTAGCGGTTTGGCGCCGCCTTCAGCCCAGGGTGTGATCCTGGAGACCCAGGATCGAGTCCCGTGTCAGGCTCCCTGCATGGAGCCTGCTTCTCCCTCTGCCTGTGTCTCTGCCTCTCTCTCTGAGTCTCTCATGAATAAATAAATAAAATCTTAAAAAATAAAATAAAATAAAATCTACCATATTGATAAGGTGATCCATCACTACATAACAAACTACCCCAAAACTTAGTGGCTTAAAACAACGACAACCTGTCTTTTGCTCATGAATAGGCAGGATTTGGTGGGAACAGGTCATCTCTACTAGCCTCCCAGCCACTACTGGGGTGGCTTGAAGGATGGGGGCTGAAATTACCGGAAGCTCACTCACTCATATGTCTGGGAGCTGATGTTGGCTATTGGCTGAGGCCTCATGTAGGGCCACCATCCAGAACACCTACATGTAGTCCATCCACATGGGCCATGCTTTCCCCAAGCATCGAGATGGGTTCCTTGGGTGAGCATCCAAAAGAGACAGGCAGACCCAGGCAGAGCTATATCACGTTGTATTGAAAGAGGTGGTCACAAAGCTACCTGATTTTCATAAGAGAGAAGGTAGACCGACCTTTTAATGAGGAATGGCCAGGTTCTGGAAGGGTTAATATAGGACCAGAAATAGTATTGAGGCCAATTTTAGAAAACACAATCTACCACACACTCCTTGATTCTTCATCCATTTATCAAACTCTTGTGGCATACGCACTGTGTTCCAGGTATAGAGTGGGAACCATTCACACAGATTCTCTGCTTCCCAAAGGAAATAAGCCACCTCACTTCCCTGAGGGTGGGAGACTGACAGCCTTTCTTCAGAGACATCAGCAGGGGGCCCCAGGGGAGATGCCGGTACTGATGCCCATCACTCCCAAGAACAACAAGATTGTACATTTCAGCAGGCAGGATTCTCATTAGAACTGAAGAAGGATTTTTCTAAGCAAAGATTTGTTTTGAGGGACATGTCCTCACTTGCCACTGTCACTGTTCTCCCTTCTTCCTATAGGCCTGGACTCAGAAGAAGTTGAGGGAAGAGGTGGCAGGTGGGCCAACTTGCGGTGCACCAAATGTAATGTCATTGGTGCTCTTTGTTTTTCAGTTTGGATGTATGTCTGGGCAGAGCAGGTGCTCCCAAAAGTTCATTGGATATGAATATGTGGACTTACATGATTCTCCCCCTAGACTGTGAGCAGCCTGAAATGTGGGGCCTTGGCCTCTGGCACAGTCCTTTCCACTTAGTATGCATTTATACATGTTTAATGAATGAGTGAGTGAGTAACAAAATCAATAAGACTGCCAATTGCACCCCACATCTGTTCTCACTTTCTTGTATTATATATACAATTATGTATATACATTTACATACATTTATATATGTATAAATTTATAGCTGGGCACATTGCAATCTAGAATAGAGGACGCATTTTCCAGCCTCTTCTGTGGCTGGGAGTGGCTCTATAACTAAAGTTCTGGCCAATAAGATATGAATAGAAGTATGGAACATGTAATCTCCAGATAACATCTTTAAAAGTGAGAACTGGGTCCTCTTTTGCCTATTCCCCTTCCCTCCTGCTGAAATGTGATGTGATGAGGACATCTTGGAACATGTGGAAAAGAGAACAGCCCAGGGGTGGTGAAGCAAAAAGCTAGAAGGATCCTGGGCCCCTGACACTTTGGCACTGCCATCCTAGCCCTTGACCACTTACTTATAGTCAGACTGTTATATGAGAAAGAAATGCATTTCTATTTAATTTAGCTGCTCTTGGGGTGCCTGGGTGGAGCAGTCAGTTAAGCATCTGATTTTGGCTCAGGTCATGATCCCAAGGTCCTGGGATTGAGCCCTGCATCTGGTTCCCACGGGGGAGTCTGCTTCTCTCTCTCCCTCTGTCCCTCCCTCTTGCTAGTGTGTGTTCTCTCTCTCTCTCTCAACTGCTCTCTCAAATAAATAAATAAATAAATAAAATCTTTAATAAAAAAATTAGCAACTGTTATGTGGGGTTTCTGTTAGAACATCTGAGCTTCTATCAATACAGCAAGAAGTTGAATATATACATGCGTGAGTAACTTCATGAGTAAGTGAATGATCAGTTGAGTGAATGTCTAAATTGTTTCTGTTACGGTGACAGCAAAAATACCCCCATAATACCTCACCAATAAAGCTTGAACTGTTTGTATGAAATGTATTAACTTGATGAGAAGTGTGGAGGGATGGTCTCAGGCTCGGTTCAACAGTCATCTAGGACCCCGGATTCGCTCTACCATTTTTGTTCCACCATCTTTCAGAGTGCTGGTTTTTATCCTTGGGCTTGGTGCCTCATGGTCACAAGATGGCCACCACCATTCCAGGCATCACAACCTCATGTAATCATGTCCATGGGCAGGAAGCAGGGCAAAGGGCAGAGTGGTGAGGAAGGATTATCCTCCTGAGTTTCCTTTCAACTGGGAGGAAAAGCTTTCCTGAAAGCCCTCAGCTGACTTCCTCTTATATCTTATTGCCCAAAACTGGGTCACCTGTGGCCAATTCTAGCTGCAAGAGAGGCTAAGAAATGAGTGCCTCAGTTTTCCAAGCTCTATAGTGGGAGAGGAGCAAAGAAGAAGGGAATGACTGTGGCTACAGTAACCAGTAGTGTCTGCCACAGTGACTAAGTAGGTGAACCAATCAATGGAGGAACAAACACTCTATAGTAAAAATACAACTTATCCTCTGCAGCTCTGGAAGTTGGGAGAACTCCTGGGGTCAGGATCCAGGAAGGGAGAGGCAGACAATGAAGGGAGAGGGATGGTGATTTTCCTGGGGTTTAGAGGCAAGGAGATCAGAGTTGCTGGGGCCAAGGTGGGTGGTGAGAGAGGATGGGCCCAGGATGGAGAGGGTACCCAGAAACTGGACAGGAGTGACTGACAGGGCAATAGCAGAGAAAGAGAAATCCACCTTGGCCTACAGAGGATGTGATTTTTGGAAAAGGGAATAGGGCTCAGTCAAACCTAAGAACCTAGACAGGGCCTGTGGGGACAGGCAAGTGTGCTGGTCCCTCGTGTAGGCCGTGGCCCTTGGAATAAGTGTGTGTTACAGGACTCCATCTTCGGCTAACCCAGAGATAAAAACAACAACAACAACAAACCACCCCCCTTTTAAAAACAGATTTTATTTTATATAATTTTAATTTTTTTTTTATGATAGGCACACAGTGAGAGAGAGAGGCAGAGACATAGGCAGAGGGAGAAGCAGGCTCCATGCACCGGGAGCCCGACATGGGATTCGATCCTGGGTCCCCAGGATCGCGCCCTGGGCCAAAGGCAGGCGCCAAACCACTGCGCCACCCAGGGATCCCTAAAAACAGATTTTATTTATTTATTCATGAGAGATACAGAGAGAGTCAGAGGGAGAAGTCAGCTCCCCACAGGAAGCCTGATGTGGGACTAAATCCCAGGACCCCAGGATCATGACCTGAGCCAAAGGCAGATGCTCAACCACTGAGCCAGCCACTCAGGTGCCCCGTCAAAAAACAACTTTTGACTATTAGTGATGGTGCTTTCTGACCAATCCTTTACCCTAATAGCATGTAAAACACACAACACTGAAAGTTGGAGGTGAAGGGCCCTAAGGAAATCATTCAACCCAACGTCCTTCCATTTTGCAGATGAGAAGATCCAAGCCCATACATAGAACAAAAGAAAGTCTGTGGCAGAGGCTGGACCAGAGCCCAGACTCAGAGACCTCAGTGTCTGCCTTTCCCACGGGACATTTACACTATTTCTCACAGTATAGCCAGGCCTCCATGGAGTGGCTCAAGGGAGACAGCCTAGAGTTCCCAGCCCATTCTGAAATGTTGAGGGCGCAGAACAGAGCCCCTCACCCCTTCTGCCACAGCCTGCCCCACCACAATCACGCGGAGGGTCGGGTGAGAGTAACAGCTGGCCAAGGAGGAATGACCTGCCTGCAAAAGGCAGAGTTCCTGGTCACTGGCACCACCCAGGGAGGCTGGGGGATGTTGTAGGAAGGATTCAGGCTGTTGGAGAGGGCCACTTGGTGTTGAAACCCTTGACAACACCTCCAGGCTGATCCAGGCTGAAGGGCCCGGGCCCTGCTCAGGTCTGGAAGCGACAGACACCTCTGCCAGTCCTGGAGGCTGTTCCCAGGATGACAGGTAGGTGAGAGAAAGGCAGGAAGACAGATGTATGGAGGCCTCTAAAGGTGTGGCCCTGTGCCAAGCAGGCCCCAGGGGAAGGGGGCAGTCGAAGCCGGCAGATGAGCAGCCAATTCCTCAGAGCCTGGCCTGCTCGCCGGAAGTTGGAGAATCTGAACTGAGAGAGGAGACCGGGGACCCCCAGCCCCACTGGGGTGCACTGTCACCATTCCACAGGCCAGAAGTCACTAGAAGGCAGCACACACCTCCCACCAGAGTCCCCAGGGGAATAGCATGCAGAAACCACCTGCTCTTCGCATGTTACACAAAGAAAAAGGCCTCAAATTCCCATCACGGAGGGAGAGGATGTGGGCACTTGCCATCCCCACTGCACCTCATCTTGTCCCCATCTCTGGACCCAGGGTAAGGGAGCAGAGGGACATGTCTGAGACCACTCTTCCCACTGCCTCTACCCTTCACTCCTGGAGAGGACTAACACACACTTAGTCCAGTGCCCCTCTGGGACCCTTCTGGATTTACTGGGCTGCCCCCCACCCCCAACCTGGGCCAGACTGAACAGGAACTTTTGTGATGCCTCTGGGAGCCATGGAGAGCAGGACTCTCCTGCCATCCTAGTAGCTGCCATTGTCACCATCCAGATGCTCTTGAGCCCTCCCAGGACCATGCAACCTCAGCCCTGCAGACTCTCATCCCCGTCTTTGACTCACTTCCAGGGATCTTGGCATCCAGCTGACCCTGCCAAGACCCCTCTGCTCTCACAGGCCCGCCATCTCCTGGGGCTGGTCAGTGCTGCTGGCACTCTGCAGGCAGCCACCCCTCCCACTCCCCCCCCCCCCAGTCTGGTGCTCCCTCCCTGCCAGGCGGTCCCTCAGCCCCCAGGCTCCGGCCAGGACTCCCCGGACACCACCGGGCTCCTTCCTGCCACCTGCCCGCCTCTGGGCGGGGATGGGGCCCAGTTCAGGGACTGGGGTGTGGAGAGGCCACAGACTGACCGGCTTTGGCCTGGGCCTGAGTGAAGGGGCTGGGGAGGCAGTGCTGGGGAGGAGGACGGAGACAGGTGCTCAGTCCCACAGACACAAATAGGGCTCTGTCTCTGAGGTTTCCGTTTCTTATATGAAGACCCCCTTTCTCTGCATTGCTGAGGAGCACCTCACCCCCTCCTTTCATTGAATCCCAGAACTGGAAGAACCTTTGAGTTCAAACCTCCCACTCCTCCCCCATTTTCCAGGGAAACTGAGGTCCAGATGTCGCTGCTTATTCGAGGCCACAAGCCAGATTTGGGGTCCAGGTGCCCCTTTCTCTCCTTAGAGGGCTCTTTTCACTGTGCTCCATCTCTGTGTCTTCCTACCTCTCTTCAGCCCCTCTCTCTCTGCCTCTTGCCAGTGGAAGCAGGACCCCTTCTCTGACCCTAGTCTTGAGGCAGGGAACAGCAGAGGCCCGGATACTTCTAGTCAAGAGTCTGAGTTCCCAAGGGCGTTGTCTGCTTGCTGGGGGTTAGGGAGTGGTGGGCGCAGAGGAGCCTGGGAAGGGCCCAACCAGAGACCTTGCCCCATCCCCTCCAGGCCCTCACTTGGCTGTGGAAGACAGCCCTCCCTCCTGCTTCCCACTGTGTGTGTTTGCCCACACACTCCTCTTAGCTGGAGTGAGGTCTCCTCAAAATCGTGAGAGGGAGGGAGACACCAGCACTGCATAGGGGCTGCCAATGACATAGGTGACCCAAAGAGGAATGCTCAAACACACACACACACACACACACACACACACACACACACACACCCAAGCCTCCACGAAGGCTTGCATGCCCTTGCACATGCACGAGTGTCAGGTGTCAGGCATATTTCAAATGCTAGTCTTTGTTGCTGGGTAGTGTTATTCTTTCTGGGATTTCTCTTGCTCACAGTTTGGCTTGACATCCCCACCTCCTCATCCTCAGTCAACACAAACCAACACTTCTCCTTCTCCCAATTGTCCAAGTATTTTTATTTGAATAAATCAGCAGGACAAGATTTCAAGGCCTAAGTTCAAAGCCCTTTCCCCAGCTCTGTAATGTATGGTTATAAAAAATAAGGCTAAGAACAGAAAATGATCCTTTTTTAAAAAAAGATTTTATTTATTTGAGAGAGAGAGAGAGAGAGCAGGGGGCGAGGGAGAAGCAGACTCCCCACTGAGCAGGGAGCTGGATGGGGGGCTCATACCCAGGACCCCAGGACTATGACCACAACCCAAGGCAGCTGCTTAACAGACTGAGCCACCCAGATGCCCCCAGAAAATGATCTTTACTTCTAATCTGTTGTCCTTAATGACTTCAGGCTTTTCCCAAGAAAATATATTTTTTCCTGGTTATTAAAAATAATACATGTTCATGTAAAAATATTCAGACAGTACAGAAAAAGTCTAAAATGTGAATCAGGAGCTTCTGAAATTTCATCACTGAGGTAACTACAGATAATCCAGTGAATATTCTTCTAGACTTAAAAAAATGCACCCACTTATACACACAGATATTTTTATAAAAGAAATGAAATTGTACTAGGCATACTTGTTTCTTATCTGCCCTTCTGTCTCTCAGCAATGCATTATGGACATCTTTAAATGGCAACAGAGACACCCACTGTGTGGACATTTGGGACTCTCGGCCTCTCTGACTCATGTTTTACTCTACTTCTCACTGCCTCGTGGAGGAGAGTCGATTGGTAGGTGGCTCCTGGAAGAGATGGGGGTACCAAGAGCAGGATTCTACTTAGGGCAGCACGTGGAGATGGAATGAGGTCTTGCAAAGTGCTGAGTCCACTCAGCAGAGCTTTGGCTGGTCTCATGGGGCCTGAAGGAAATGGAAGCCTGAAAACATTTTTAAAGACCAAAACTGCTAAAGAGACAGAGTGGTGAGTTCAGTGGTAGGATTTGCATTTGGGGGGCTTGCCAAGTTGACCTCAGAGCAGGGACACATGCTGGGTGCTGACAGGGCCGCATGCTCGGGCAAGATGAATTCAGGAGCAGGGGGTTTGGGAAGCAGGATGGAGAGATGCTTCCACTCGGGGTTGGGGTGACTTCAAGGAGAAGAGTTTCGACTTTTTTCTTGGATTTATTTATACCCAACCTCTTTCTGAAAAGGTGTTATAGTAGCTTTCCACAAAGGACATATGCAAAAAGGTCAGGCAGCTAGAAATAGAAAATCAGGACCAGGAACAATTTTCATCTGAAGTGGAGGGCTTCACAGAAAAGAGCCCAGCTTCTTCCAGCCCCTGGGGATGAGCTGGTGAGAAAAGCAGAATGACCCCCAAAGGGGAGGAAGAAGAGGAAAGGACCTGGCTGACATCACTGGACCCAGCACCCGAAATCAAACATCAAGATTTGTCTCCAGGTTCTTCCTCTTCCTAATTTTATGAGATCGAGTAACCACAGCACCTCTCTGAGTCTTAGCTTCCTTAACATGAAAATAAATCATAGAGTTGAATACGAGACACTGTTCCTCTAAGTTACCTGACCTATCTGTACAGTTTCCACTGGGATTTACCCTTGGATGGAGTCACTTTCACGGTTGTACACACAGCACAACTGTGCCCCTGAGAACAGATGATCACTAGAGAAGTGATGAAAGAGGGGAAGAACCAGGGAAGTAAATTTATGGTGCCTTCCAGCCACTGCCTCTCCAAAGTAGGCCTACTCACAGCCTTTCTAGAAACAGCAGGCCACAGGCAGCCATGTTTTGTATGTGTCACCCCTTCCTCCCACCCAGCTGTGTGATACCTGAGGACCCAAGGTTGGCCAGTCAACAGGTTACCCAATGATGCATCTATGATTAGGGACAAAGCGGCGGGCCAGTCCAATCAGCCCCTTCTCTAGAGAGGCTAAATCAGTGAATGGGAGTGAATGGGAGCTGCCATCAGAAAGTCACGAGGGAGAGTGGGAGCCAGGAAGGGGGCAGACACAATAAGTCAGGAGAGGAACTGTATGGGCAAAGAGAGAAGTGAAACAGGGAAAGTGGCTGAATCACTCCAAGGTTTTACCTATTGCTGTTGTAGCAAACTATCCCCAACCTCAGGGGCTTTAAATAATAATAACTTTATTACATCCCTTGATTTTGTGAGGAATTTGGGCAATGCTTGGCTGGGCAAGTCTTCTGTTGCATATGGCATTTGGCCAAGGTATCCAGCCAGTGGGTGGGCTGATCTGGACAGTCCAAGGCAGCTCTACTTCCATATCTGGTGCTTTGCGGGGAGGGAGGGATGGTTGGAAGTCTGAGCTCAGCTGAAGCAGTCCACTAGAGCCCTTCATGTGGCCTCTCCAGTGTGTTGGTCTCAGAGCAGGTGGACATCCTACGCAGTAGTTCAGGGCTCCCAGAGAGAATGTCCCATGGAGCCTTAGCTGAAGCTTCAGGGCATCTTCATCTCAGAATGTCATATTCTACTGGCCAAATAAGTCACTAAGACTAATCCAGATTCAAGGAGAAGAAGGAATTAGATTTCCTTTCGATAGGTAGGATAACAAAGGATTTTTGGCCATTGTTTCAGGTGATGGACCATGAGCTCCTAGAGCTACCTTAAATCCAGAATGCTATCTGCTTCAAGAATCCCATCCCGGTTACACATGTTTGGATTTCTGAGCGTGGCTGTCCCCATCACTACCTATATCCTTAGGATAATATTCCTGTATTTGAGTGAGTGAGTGGGTGAGCTTGGGTGGGTCTCTCTTCCTTGTACAAAATGAACGGACCTAACGAAGTGATGGTCCTAACCTCTTAGAAGAAAAACCCCAAGCATGGCAGCAAAAAGTTAGCCAAGATGTGAACTGATAAAACTGGGGTAGGAAACCCCTAGTCTTGTCACCTTCCTGAGCCTCAGCTTCACCATCTGGAGCACGGAAATGAAACTATCTGCTCTACCTACCTAAGTCATTGTAACCAAGTAATGTGAGACTCTTCCTGTCATTTGCTTGATCTCCCCCTAGTTTGCATCATGACACCCATGCCCTTGATTTGGGGTCACTGCACAAATGTGCACAGGAGGGTGAACTTTCCTCATTACTGCCCACCCCCATGATCTTGGCAAGCTGTTTCTTCTAAGGAAAACAGTAGTAGATGGTTGAAATAAGTGATCTTTACCTTGCAGCTCTGAAGCTCTAGGATTCTGGGAGGGTCTGGGAAAAAGTAAAACATTGGTACAAAATGATTTGAGGGTAAGTGGGCAGCTCATTGACAGTAAATGATGGAGGCAGCCCCAGTTGGAGTGCATAGTGAGGTTTATGGGGCCAGGAAGGAACCCAGAGCTCATAAGAGGAGTAGGGGAGTGGAGGAAGGATGGGAATCTGGGGGGCTGTGAAGGGAAAGGTCAAGTTGGTATGGTGGTTAACCAACTTTATTCCTCTGTCTTTGCCTTTCCCCCTTTCCTTGAGCCTTCTATGTTTTTTTGTCCCTTTAGGCCTTTGTATGTTCTGTTCCCTCCACTTGGAAGAGTCCCTCTGCCCTGGTAGGCTAACCCCAATTATCCTTTAGGTCTCTCCTAAATGCCTCTCCTTTAGACAAGTCATCCCTGAATCTCCAACTTAAATAGGAACCAGCTCTTACCTTCCTTCTCAGCCCTAATAGTATTCATAATGATGTGCTTCCTGTGTAATTATCAGCTTAGTGTCCACCTCTCCCACTAAAGCAGGAGCTTCCATAAAGGCAGTATTTGGCTAATATTTATTGAAGGAACAAATGAATGAGGACACCAGATTCATTGGGTTGGAGACCAGAACGCAGGTCCCCACTGCCTGGGAGGCAGAGCAGGACCTGTGATAGCAGGTGCCAAAAGAGAAGGGCTCTCCCCAGGGGCCTGAAAAGACCCCCACCCCAACCACAGACACTCACCCAGGCCCCCTTCTGGCCCACCTGGTGCCCACACACACAGCCGGACCCAGAGCACTAGAACACTGCAGCTTTATTGATTGAAACAACCGCGTCCGCAACTAGAGGTTACATTTGGGGGGGTCTTGGGGGTGAAAGAGGGACAAAGAGGGGACAGAGGCTGGGGTGGAGACAGAGAGCAAGGCAAAGGGGTGAGGATGGGGTCGTGTGACTAAAACAACCCCAATACCTTTCACCCATTAATGAGGGTCTCCTGTTGTGCTTTTACCTTGGTGGTGGGGTGGGCCTGGGCATGGAGGGGTTGGCTTTTCTCTCAAGTCTGTGAGGCCTCAGGGCTGGAGCTGTCCCCTCCTTCCCCTGCCCCGTCTCCTGGGTTGGGGATAAAGGCCTTGGTGAGCTGGCCACCTGGGGCAGGAAGGATGCTTGGAGACCACAGAGACAGAGTTGAGCTGAGATGATGATTATGGGGGTAGCTGGGAGGAGGTGAGGAGGTAATGGGAGGGAGGGCACTTCTAGTGGGGCCTCTGGGAAATGAATGCAGGTGACATGAAGGACGGGTGATGGTGGGCAAATGCCATCTCTCTGACCTCAGCTTTCTCACCTGTACAGTGAGGACACTGGATTAGATGGTCTCGAAAGTCCCTTCCAGCTCTAAGGGTCAAGGGATCCCTAGGAAGGGGTGGTCCTTCTGCCCCAGCACACACCCTCACACATGTACACACACCTCATACACACACACACACACACACATACACAGAGATACACACCCCCACCCTTACCATCACAGACACACTCTCACACACAGCACTGATTCGACAGAGAGGGGCATGCTATCTTGCCTTTGGAAGTGGGCAGGGCTCCCCAGAACCCAGAACCTCAACCGGTGGCCCTACAGGGACCCTCCAGAGCAGATTCATCTATCCCATTCCTTGGGACAGACCTTGAAAATACCCCCAAGCCCTCTGAGTCCAGGGAGAGGAAAACACAAGACTTTGTACCCTCTCACCCCAGCCCTCTTGGTCCTTAGGGGGAAGCCCACCATGACACACTGACTTTCATTTCAAGCCCAGGCTCATATGAAGACAGACGGCCAAGGAGGCCAAACAGTCCCTTGTATCTGGGAGCCTGCACAGCAGCTAAAACCAGTGTGGGCAGGGGGAGGCAGCATCCACATGGCCCCCAGGCCTGATCTGGGGTGGGAGGAGTAGTGGCCTGGGATGAGAGGCCAGAATTTGGGGCAGGGAGACAGTACCTCTCCTAGAGCAGGTGCCCAGTAACATCTGTAACATCTGTGCCAGCGCCCAGAGACAGGGCAGTTTGACCAAGCTCCTCGTTGCTGCCAGGCAGGCGGCAGTGGCCAGCAATGTGACACCCTTGGGTGCTGTAGTATGGGGCTTCCAGGGCTGGCTCCATTCCAACTGGCTGTGTGACGTTGGGCCAATCCGTCCCCCCACCCCTGTGCCTTTCTCATTTACGGAAGGACCTCTGAGGCCCATCCTGGCAGTGAGAGCCTGAGCCAGGGGCTTCCACCAAGGGAGAAGGGAGAATGAATGGGAAAGAGGAGGCAGGTATCCCAGAGAAGGCAAGCTGGGCGGAGCATCCCAGGGCTGAGGGGTGGCCTGCAGGCTTAGCTCGGCGCCCTAGGTGGCTGTCTCTGGTCCCAAGGGCAAGACAGCCAAGCTGAGACTCCCCCGCTTCTACCTGTACAGCACCTGGCCCCAGAGGTCTCCCCAAGACATCAAACTGGGGGCGACAGGGGTGAACCAACCCCAACACCTTGAGAGCTGACCCCGGACTCCCTGTTTTAAGGCCACAAAATGCCTCAGCCACCCTGACCCAGAGGGCGAGACTGCCACGGGGGAGATGCACTGGATCCAGCCAGCCTGGTCTCCCCTGGGCTGGGGGGGGGGGGTCTTCACGAACCACCTACTAGCACACAGACACTGACACCCACGGGCACTGAAAGACACACACGGCACAGGTGACACTGAGACAGAGGTGCCAACTCACAGGCAGACACACAAATGCTGACCTACAGTCACCACCCAGGGACACAAGAAGACGCTCTGTCTTGCAGACCGCATCCTCCCACACGCAGACAGGCACACACTAGACACTCACATCACACACTGTTATGCTAATACCCACTGACACCCACACTCCCTGCACACCTGCCTGCACACACAGACACACGTGCACCACCCTTGCCCATCCACACGTGAGGACCGAGGACCTCAGTGCCACGGGGAGGAAGGGCTCGGTGCTATTCCTCTCTGGAATCTCTGGATCCACCCCTGCAAGGGCACAGAGGAAGCACCTGGCTGGTGATAGGCCAGTGGTTCTCGTTCCTGGGTTCTTCTGAGGAGCCGTTACACATTTCTGATGCCAGGCTGCACACCAGTCCAATTAAATCAGAACCTCTGGGCATAGGACCCAAGCATCAGTGCTTTCTAAGACCCTCCAGTGGTTCTCTTCTGCAGCCAGGGCCGGGAAGCACTGATTTATATAATCCATTCCACTGGGCAAAGCCTGCTGTGATTTCCATAACAGGCCCACTTGTGCTGGGCAGGAGGTTGGGGCGGGGCGGGGGAGAAGGTTGGAAGGCTCAGAGGAGGAGCTCACAGTCTAGTTGGGGCAACAGACCCTGCACAGATGGGACAATTAAGGAACAATACTCAGCAGACGTGATGGAAGTGTGTCCTGGGAACCTGGAGCCACTCAATTGGAGACGCCTTGGCTGGGCCAAGGAGGCAGCCAGGCTGGTCGGGGATCGGAGGCCCCACTCCAGGCCTGGCCCAGCCACCCACCAGCTGTTGGTGATGATGACAGCATGGGCCTGGCAAAGCCACGACGTGGGCAGCCTCCGCTCTGGTTCCCTGCCTGCCTCTTGGCATTGCCGGTGCTCCCTCTTCCCAGCAGCTGTCCCCACCGAATGCTCCAGGCCAAGCCCTGTAACACGCCCCACCAAAGCTTTTTGCATTTCAATAGGGTCATCTGTAAGCTCTTTGTCATCCAGAGGGGATAAAACATAGAGAATCGGGCAGCTTGAAGCTACAGAACAGGGCTGCGAGGGGTATATTTGGCCGGCACCCCACAAACATTCATGTCACTCGCGAAGGTGGACACGCATGCCGAAGCCGCAGACCCGGCCTCACAGATATGTGTAATTGCACGTACAGACTCATAATCTGCACATACTCCTGCCCAGAGACGTGCCCACAGTGCTATACTAGCACAGACGGGCGTGCACACATGCACCTATGTGCACACACACACTCACACACACACACACACGGCCACACGTACGACACATACACGAAGACTCACTCTGGAAGGGGCTGGGCCTCTCTCTCCCATGGATAGTGTGAGGGGGGGATTTCAGGGGTGACATTGAAAAGGAAAGGCCTAGATCCCAATG
The DNA here is from genome assembly GCF_048164855.1 of Canis lupus baileyi. Classification (NCBI taxonomy): domain Eukaryota; kingdom Metazoa; phylum Chordata; class Mammalia; order Carnivora; family Canidae; genus Canis; species Canis lupus. Next base: position 65,923,599 of record NC_132844.1, on the reverse strand, counting down.
TGCCCATCTAGGCGCCCAACCCAGAACCCAAGACCAGGGAGCCTCTTCACAGTTCTGGATGGGAGCATGGCTCCCAGGCAACACAGGAGGCCAGCAATGGCCCTCTGCCCAGCTCCACAAACCCCTGGGCAGGGAGGAGAAGAGCCAGCTAGACGGTGCTTTGCAGTGGAGGGGGAACAGGGGCACCCCCTTTATACACGCTCCCATCCAGGGCACCCCTTCATGCCAAGTATATAGAAAACGAAGGCTCTACACTACTCAAGAAAACAGGCCTTCCCTTCTGCTCCTCTCAAAGGGAAGCCTCATCCCAGAAAATGGCTGGCCACTACCCCCCTCCTCCCACCCCCCACCTCCTACCCCTTTGAGACACAGGTGGGCGCTGAGGTTAGGCCAGCAGACTAGGTTGGAGATTGTGCTCTCAGGAATCCAGCTCCTTGTGGGGTGGGAGTGGGGTCAGATGGGGCAGGAAGGAAGGCGGCAATCTTCAGACTGCCCAGGCCCAAGACTCTGTGCTGGGTCCCTTCAAACGGGCATAGTGCGGGGAGGATATGATATCTGAGGAACAGGTCAAGGGATCAAGGTGACCTGGGGTCTCCCCACCTTCCAGCCCTTGCCCTGAAAACTGAGGGCATGCAGCAGGTGCCCCACCCCTGTCGCCACTGCCTGCAGAGGGACATTCACAGAGCTCACAAAGTACCCCCCCCCCCCCGGCCTCCTTCGACCCAGGCCTCCCCTATCCTGGGGAGTCACAGAGTCCAGCCCAGGGTAGGGCTCCCGAGTCTGCTCCCCTTCTGGCTCCCCTCTGGTAAAGCCACTGGGCTGAGTTAGGAACGAGAGAAAGTCAGAAACACACCACAGGTGCAGCCAGGACAAGGCCCACGTGGTGCCGAGGTCCCTGGGGTGGCGGACACCATTCAGGTGAGTCCCTTGTCTCCGCAGAAAAGAAGGTGCTGGCAGGTCGGAAAGAAACTTGTGCTTTAATATATCTCTGTGTGTGTGAGTGTGAGTGTGTGCGTGTGTCAAACGACCGTCTCCGGGGCCTCAGCGCCAGGCCTCTGTCCTCGTTCTCTGCTCATCCTCTGCTCATCCTCGCAGCCAACGTAGGCCCCCTCCCTGGCGGGCCGGCCCTGCCCCTGGGCACCCCGGCTGGCAGGGGTCAGTCTTTGGTACGATGCGGACACTTTGGTGTGCCGGGGGCGGGGTGGGGGGCCATGCAGTTCTCATCATCTCTGCAATGCCAAGAGGAAGATGGCCATGGGCCCCCAGAGCTGTGGGTGGGGCTGGCGGGGGGCTCCACTGCCCGGCATCACCACCACTGCGACAGGAGAGAGAAGGGACACAGGCCAGGGCTCTGGTCAGCTTGGCAGGGCCAGGGAAGAGCAAGGTGCCCCCTCTCTCCGGGGGATCTAAAGGCAGACACTGCCCTCACTGCGCAGACACACTCGTAAGCACAGATGTAAAGTCGGGTGGTGTGCGGGTTCACTTAAGCCTGCCAGGTCCAAATGCTGGCTCTGCAGCTTGTTAAGACACAGAGCAATCACCTGACATCCATGTGCCTCAGTTTCCTCATCTGTAAAATGAGTCTAGTGGTAAGTGCTACCCTGGGGGGCTATGAGATCATGCATATACAGGGTTTTGTACCCTGGCTGGTTCGTGCAATCTACTCAGTAAATTCCAGCTGTTATGATTGCAAACACCTGGCCCTGGGGGGTGGGGCACATGTTCACATCTGGACACACACACACATACCCAGAGGCAGGCACAGGAGACACTCAAGTACTGTGATGACTCAGTAAGTTCATGGGAGCACACAGGTTAGTCTCGTTGCCCTACAAATGCCCTATCACCTGAGGCAGGGTGGGGCCCGAGGTGCATACCAGACACACCAGCACCTGCCCCCATAGTCACGGACACATGCATCCCTCCACCCAGTCGCTCTGAACCCCCATACAGACACAAACTCCTTCTCCTGACACAGACAGGTACCTACCTACGCAGCCCCCCACAGATTCGGCTCCTCCCTCCCTCCCCATCCTGCACCTTTATTGGGATCCATCTGCTTCCGGGGACATTCTCCCTTCTTCAGTGTGACGTCATCTATGGCGATATCCCCCAGGTAGCCAGAGCCTCGAACCCCCTCAAAAATAATCTGGGGCAGGGTCAGAGAGCAGAGAGCAGGGATGAGGGGTTCTGTTAGAGAGAGCCCCCCAACCCCTTCCCCTCAGTCCACTTGGAAGGCCCCAGACCCTGCCTGAGTTTCTCCCCAGCTCCCGGGAGAAAGCACTGGCCCGAGGGCTGGGGGAGCCTGGGAGGGGCCTCTGGACTCACCTGGAAGGTGCACTCACCTGGAAGGGCCCGCTGGGGTTGATGGGCACATGCGCCTGCTGCCACACGTTGCCTTTATTGCCACTGAGGGACCACGCGTGCGTGTCCAGGGCCCCTTTGTTCCGGGACCGCACCAGGAGGTTGAGGGAGCCTGTGGCGTGTATGGGGAGAGGGGGGGGCAGTGAGGTCCAGGCAAGGGTGCCCTTACCCCTCCACATTCTCCAGGCCCCCCTCTTCTGTCGCTGCCCACAGCACTAGCCCAGACTGGCTCACAATCCCCTCATCCTGGGAAGGTGGGCTGTGGGGGGTGGCCCTCAACATGGGACAGAGATACAGTAGCCGGGCTTCAACCCATCAGGACAACTTGCAACTTTTCTTTCATTCCTTGCCTTCCTTTTTTTTTTTTAATTTTTAATTTTTTAAATTTTTTCCTTGCCTTCCTTTTTAATCAGCTTATCCCTCCACCTAACCACCCCCCAACACACACACACACACACACACCATCCTTCTGCCTCTAACCAGTGGAGTGGTCCCTGGCAGTGGGGCCAGTGACTGAGCACAGAGCAGAATTTCCAAAGCACACAGAGCATAGCCCTGCCATGGGATGATTTCTGGAGGCACAGCAATGGACTTTAAAATTTTTAATGCTTAGGGCGCCTGGGCGGCTTCGTCAGTTAAGCATCTGCCTTCAGCTCAGGTCGTAATCCCAGGGTCCTGGGGTCGAGTCCGCACTGGGCTCCCTGCTTAGCGGGGAGTCTGCTTCTCCCTCTCCTTCTGCCCTTCCCCCTTGCTCATGATCTCTCTCTCTCCCTCTCTTTCTCAAATGAATAAATAAAATCTTTTTTAAAAAGCTTAATACTTAGATGTATGTTTTAAGAAATGAATAAAGCTAGTCCTTCAAACTCATGATTTCTCTAATTGATGCTTAGGACAAAGCTAAGAGAAAAAGGGTGAGTTGCTTTAAAGACAGATGTTGGTATTTGTGCTGCATAGCCATGGTAAAGAAACAGCGAAAGTGAAATGTTGAGGGCATCTGCCTGTGGGTGCTGAGCTCATCTGCCCACAGCCATGGAAGCCTGGAAATCTGGAGGTGCTGGGGGCTCTGGAAAAGAGATAAGGGACCATGGCTTGGCTAAGGGCACCCAGTCAATGTCATGCCCTTTCCTGGCTATTCCAGCCCACCTCAAGCCCCCAGTGATGTGAAAGACCTGGCTCAGAGGGAAGGGGAATCAATCTTAGTGCCCGGCGGCTGGCATTTCCATGGCACTGCCATAGACAAAGCCACACCATCTGTGACACCAGATAGACAGACCCCCGATGGGGAAGAGCCACCAAATGTTACCTGCCTGAGATGAAAGGAGTTGGCCGGAAAGACACAAGGTCTGGGGACAGCTGGTGCCCAGAGCTGCCAGGCGGGCAAGGAGGGGAGGGGAGAGGAGGGAACAGGGCAGCAGGAAACACCCCCTTCCCCAGCAGCAGAGCTAGGCTGGGGTGGGGACCCTCCCAGCAGGTGGGCCTGTCGGAGGGCTGCAGCCAGCTCCCCGTGGGCCGGGAGGTGCACAGGCTACAGCAGACCCAAGCCACGATACCTTTCAGACCCCTCACTGGCCGCAAAGGGATCTTCTCTCTTCCCCCTCCTGGAGCTCTTGTCCTACTTCCTATCTCCCTCAATTCCCATCTTTTCTTCCTCTTCAACCACCCTCCCCCAAGAATACCAATGGGGGAACCCCTCCTTTTCACTGCTTAAACAAAAATTGAATTTCTGTTCACTTCCCTGAGTAACCCCTCAGCTCCAGGATCTCCCCTGCTCAGCGGCTTCCTGACAGCCTTTCACAGGGGTCGGCCAGGGCCCAACCTCCCTTAAGGGTGGGCCTGTTCTCCCCCACCTTCCTTGCCACCCTGCAAAGCCAAGGGGAACTGCATGCTGGAGCCTGGACACACACTCCAGCTTTCCAGCCTCTGGGCTTTCCCCACTGTTTGAGACTCCCTCCCCACCTCAACCACATTCCCCTTGCCAAAACCTTCTTGTGATTCGAGGCCTCTTGGAAACGTCATCATTCCCAAGAAGTCTTCCTATGGCTTAAGTTGGGAGTCCTCCATATGCTTCCTGTGAACCCCGAGTCCTGACACGGCACCCTCCAGGCTCAGACCATTCTCTGCTCTGTGGTGGGACAGTTCATGGTATTCACATCTTCTCCCCCTCATTTGACATTTTGAGGGAAGGTCTGTAGCAAATTGTTATTGGTTCTCAATAATTAAATGCTGAATGAAGAACTGTTTGCGATGGTCCTCACAACGGAAAAAGGACTTTCAGAGAACCTCATGGTTAGAAGTTACTTTGGGGTTCATGAGCCTTAGATCTCCTTACCAATCATCCGTTCAAATAATTGAGCACCGCTATGTGCCAGGCACTGCTCTGGACACTAGAGGTATGTCAGGAAATACGGCAAAGACCCCTGCCCTCCTGGAGCTTACCTTCTATTGGTGACAAGCATTATAAAGATAATAATGCAGGGAAAAGAATGAAGAGGTATTTTAGATGGGGCTGTCAGGGACCTCTCTGAGGAGACCTGAATGAGGGGAGGGGGAAGAATGTTCCAGGCCAAGAAACATCATGAGCAAAGTCCTCTAAGGCAGGAACCCACTTCAAGTATTTCAAGAAAAGCAAGGAGACCAGTGTGCTCTCGAGCTGAGCAGGAGCCAAGGGGCAAGCGGCAGAAAATGTGGTCCTAGAAGGAGGCAGGGACCAGACACTGGAGGCCTAGAGAAGACGGTGATGAAGGGGGCAGAGCAGGGGAGTAACATGACATGGGACGCGGGGCCCCTCCGCAGCATCCCTGCTGGAAAGCCGTCCTGTCCAGAGCTGATGATGCTCACAGGGTCTTCCTCGGGTCCAATTCAAATCTGCTTCTGGGAAGCTTTCAGTGCCTGGTGTTTGCTTACTTGCTAGGGAAGGCTGCGCAAGCTCTGGAGCACGGACTGCTTCCTCAGGGCTCTCTCTGCTCTCAAGTCCCCAGATATCCCAGCTCCTAAGGCCTTTCTGGGGCCCTCCTCGTGGCAGCTGGGTCCCCAGGGCCCCTCCGGAGCTGAGGATAAAGTGACCAACTGTTCTGGTTTGCCTGGGATGTGGGACTTTTAGTGTTACAACTGGGAAAGGTAAAGGCAAACCGGAACCGGTTTGAATTGGTTGCCCTAGGTGGGGAAGCCAAATGGAAATGACTGGCCTGGGCTAGGGCAGGGCCGTCCTGGTCACCCAACCCACCAACTCCACAGGAACCTTTTCACCAGGGCCAGAGACCCAGCTGCAGGTGTGATGGTCTGGGTGGATGGTCTGGAAGGCCGAGTAGATGCAGAACCTTCCATCCCATCCCATCCCCATCCTGGTTCATGAGTTCAGCCTGACCCACGACTTGAGCAGTGGAGACTTGTTCCCAAAGAGCCATTAGGTCTACTCTTGCCTAATGTCACTTCCTCTATCATGCAGCTGAGGAAAACAATGCAGCTTCCTGTGGCCTGGTAAGTCAGGATCGCCAAGATGTACAGTTTAGAGGGAGAAGCAAGACACGAACAGCGTGTGTAAAATGGGATGGGACCAAATAGAATATACATGTACTGGCTTCCATATGCATAGTGTTTCTGGAAACTTGCTCCCAAATCTAGTGCCGTGGTTGCCTTTGGGGAAGGGCTCTAGCTGGCAGGAGGTGTGGGATGGGAGGGGGACTCTCATCATGTGCCTTTTGTGCCTTTCGACCCATGGCCTGTCCCATAAAGAAATAAACAAAGAAATAAATAAAAAATGTAAAACCTTGTTACTTCCTGAGCAGAGTCTCCCATAACCAAGCCCCCAGCGTTCGTCCCTGTTACTAGCTGTCTTGGCTTCTGTCCTGCTGTAGACACATGTCACAAAGGTCACTCAATCTTATCTGGTGCAATTAGCTGTTTAAAATCTGTCTCTCAAAAAAAAAAAAAAAATCTGTCTCTCTCACTTGACTGTAGGTGAGAGGAAGACAGGGAACTGCTCTGCCCTGTTTATTGCAGCACCTGGTGCCTGGCACAGAGCAGAAGCTCTGGAAGGCATGGCTGAATGACGAGTTCATTGATTAATGCAACTCTCCTGCCATCTGTTCCCAAAGGGCAAAGGGATGCCCACACTTAGGAAGCAGGACTTCCCCTCACTGCTCACCAAGCAGCACCCTCCCAACCCTGTGTTTAGGGCTTGGGAGGGTCAGACAACTTGGGCTGCTGTGTGATCTTGGGGAAAATGCTTAACCTCTCTGATATACATGGTGACACTTCCCTCGCCTGATGCATGTGAGAGATAATGAGATTACAGGTACAGAGCGCTCAGGATGTCACCTGGCACCTGGCAGGTGCTCAACATGGGCACCCTCTTGGCTGTTTTCGCCCTCTCCTCCAAGGCTTCCATCTTGTCCTGCTAGAGCCATTTTCTCTGCAGACCCAGGAAGGCTTCATCATTTCAAAACCTCAGAGAAGCTGGCTCTGGCTTCCTCCCTCGCCCAGATACTGCCCACACCCCCTCCAAGGATGTGTGATCCAGCCAAGTCGAGAAGCCCAGGCTTCTCACCGGCCAGGGCCCAGCCTCCCGTGGCCTCCCTCTCTCCTCCCAGCCCTGACAATACTTGGGCAGACTGTCTGGTCCCCCAACTCACCGATGTGCTTCCCGTACATGTGGTAGAAAAAGGAGACGCAGTAGAACTTAGCGCTGGCATTGTACAAGGGACTCACCAAACGGGCTCGGTCCCCCAGCTCCCGGGGCCTTGATGTCTCAATGAACATGTAGTAGCCTGTTGGGGAGGGAGAGATGTACCAAGAGCCCCCCTCTCACCCCGCACAGGCCTATTGCCATCTGATTCCTCTGCTGCCTTAACTTCATCTGACCCCAGGTGCCTCCATCTCCCTGCCTAGGCCAGGAGTTCCCAGCTCTACCACAGCTTCTCTTCTTCGGGATCCCCATGACAACAGAATTATGTCTCCCCCTCAGACTGGGGCTCCCTGGGGGCAGGGCTGTGTCTCCCTCAGACTGGGGCTCCCTGAGGGCAGGGCTGTGTCTCCCCTCAGACTGGGGCTCCCTGGGGGCAGGGCTGTGTCTCCCCTCAGACTGGGGCTCCCTGAGGGCAGGGCTGTGTCTCCCTCACACTGGGGCTCCCCGAGGGCAGGGCTGTGTCTCCCTCAGACTGGGGCTCCCTGAGGGCAGGGCTGTGTCTCCCCTCAGACTGGGGCTCCCTGGGGGCAGGGTTGTGTCTCCCTCAGACTGGGGCTCCCTGGGGGCAGGGCTGTGTCTCCCCTCACACTGGGGCTCCCTGGGGGCAGGGCTGTGTCTCCCCTCACACTGGGGCTCCCTGATGCTAGGCCCCTCCCTGAAGCTATCCTTGCAGCAGGCCATGTCCTCACCCTCAGGGGTGCCGCTGATGTCAGTGGGGGGACCAGTGTTGGGGGAGCGCTTGGGATTCTGCGTGAGGGCATTCTGACGTGTCCAGTCAAAGTTGTCGGTCAGGTCCTGGGTGTAGCCACAGATTTTCTCATCTTCAAAATGGCAGGTGTTGTCTGCGTTGGGGCAGGGGTGGGGAGGAGACAAAGAGGGTCAGGCTCCTCAGGCCCCTGGTCCAGCTCCGCCCTCCCTGGCCACCCCAGGGCAAGTACTGTGCATCTGAGCAGTGGGCCTTGGATCTCAGGGCTTGAGAGACCAGGCAACGGGGCCCCTGACAAGTTTGTTCCTAGAACAGGACTTCCTAACCTTTGTGCACCACAGACACCTGATGTCTAGTGAAGTCTAAGGACACCATCTCAGAAAAATAATTTTAGATGCATAAAATGAAATACATAAGGTCACAAAGGAAATCAATTATATTGAGATACAGCTGTCAAAATATTTAAAAAACACATTTGTGATATAATAATATGAGGGCTTCCTTATTATTTAATTAAATAACAGGATCTAGTGTTAGCTCTAATAATCATGGTGACTTCGAAGTCCTGATGAACGTAGGTGATATTTAGGAATGGCTGCAACAATTTTCAGGTGATGTGCAAACCTCAGGTTGGTCCTGATGACAAAGTCACAGGTAGTGACACTACTGTGGTCTGCTGCCTACATTCGTCACTGAAGGAGATGTTTAACTTCTAGAAGTTAGGGGAAGATGAAGATGTGCGCCCTTCCATGTTCCACGTTCATGGACTCCCTGAATTCTATACACAGAGCCCCTGGGGCAGAGAGGGCCTCATGGATCTCAGATTAAGGACCCCTGCCGCAGAGAGCAGGGGATGTGGACTAGTCTGGTCTCTCTATTTTTCTTTTAGGGATGCTGATTTTAGGGACAGGATCAGGGTGCCAACTCAAGAGGAAAGGCCCTGAGTTACAGATGCCCCCCACCTCTGCCCCCCTTTTAAGCCCCAGAATAAATCTTGGATGCACACATCTCCAGGCCTAATTCTGCTGCCTTTGGATTTTCTTTCCAGCTGTGAGCTTCCATGCCATTTTCTCTCTGGGTATCTCTGGGGGGGTCCTCCCCACCTCCCAGGGAGTCTTTGTGTCCCCAGAGGGAAGGGGAAGTGGGAGGGAGGTGTCTCACCTGACAGGTTGGGAGAGTTGATGGCTGAGAAAGCAAGCAGGAAAAGTAAGTCAGAACAGACAAAGTGTGGGACCATACACAGGGTGCCCAGGCTTGGGTTGGGACCAGGGGACAGGGCTCCGGAAACCAGGCTTGGGGACCAGAGGGGCCTAGCCGGCTGTGATAAAGTAGGACACTGCACATTGGGGAGCCCCAAGTTCTGGAACCCTGTGGGGAGGTTGGAGGGGTCTCCTGGGTAGGAAGTGAGCCCCCCTCCCCCCACCCGCCCCCACCACCTACGCTCTGTGTAGTGGATGATGCGGGAGGCCATGTCACCAGCCCCGAAGGTGGTGTAGGGCGTGAGGCGGACCTCGTAGCTGTGGGGCACACGGAGGTCGGTCAGGACGTACTCCAGCAGCTGCCCCTTCTCCACGCGCCGCACCGGGATGGCCTTCACCATGGCGCTGTGCTGATTCAGCTGCGGATACAGGGCGGTCCCAGATGCCCAGCAGGCCACACCCTCCACCAGCCACCAGCCCGGGGCCCTGGCACAGCTCGGAGGGTGCGGTGCGGGGCAGTATCAGGGAGCAGGAAGAATAAAGGACTAGGAAATCTGCCCCTCAGTTTCCCCATCTGTGAGCTAGGGCAATCACCCCTACCATGCCTGCCTCCTAGGGCTGTCTTAATAAGTGACAGCAGTGCGTATCGAACACTGAATATGTGCTGGCTGCTGCTCAAAGTGATCTGCCATTATTAACTCATTTGATCCTCAAATAACAATCCTATGAGGTGGAACATTATAAAATGACTCCCATTTTACAGATCAAAGAAACTGAGGCCAAGCAGATGTAGTTTGCCGTAGCTCACACAGACCTGGATTCTAGCCTAGGCAGTCTGCTCCAGAGCCACACTTTTACCCTCCACACCTACTGCCCCTTGGACAGAACCACACGGAGTTAGACTGGACACAAGACCAGCATAGCCCTGGCCTCGCATTCCAGAGACCCTGTGGATGAGACTCCCCCCCTACCCCCACCTTAAGCTCCTGACACACAAGTAGATTCTATGTTTTGTGAGCAGAGTGGACTCCGCCCCCTTCCCCAGAGCATGGGGCCAGAAGGGACAGGTCCCTAGAACCTCCCGGCTTCTGCTGCTATGTCCAGAACACTTTCTCTCCGGCTCTGGAGAGTGGTCTCTAAGGGGGTCAGTGTGCTCAAACCCTGCCTCCAACCCCTTCCCATGGCTTGACAGACATTCCGAGGGTCAGCCTGCACCTGGGCCCCTGTCCCCCTTGGCCCACCTGGCGGACACTGAGTCTGTAGTTGAGCAGGGGGTCGACAGCATCGGGCTCCCTCTGTGTCCACTGCAGCACATAGGAGTAGTTCTTGGACAGCTTGTGGCTGCGGGTGGGGTTGGGGGTGTCGAAGTAAAACTCCGGGCTGTAGGCTTTGGCTGAGAGGACGGGGAGGGGGGCGTGGGGCCATGAAGGGTGGGGGATGGGGACAGACACAGAGAGAGGAGGCATGGGAGAGGGCGACAGAAGAGGATGTCGAGGAACAGAGACACAGTATGGAGAGACAAAGAGAAAGGGCATATGGTGAAGAGAGGAGATGGTGGGAGAGGAGGAGAATGGGGGAATGAGGGTGGAGTAGGAGGGGAGGAGGACGTGGAGAAAAGGAAGATTGGGAATTCCAAGACGTGGTATTTGTGAGGATAGAGAGGAAAGGCAGAGGAAAAGCCAGAGGGAAGAAAAATTTGGGAAGACAGAGGAGGAGGAATATTAGAAAGGACACAGGAAAGAGGATGGGGAAAAAGACGCAAAGAAGGGTCAAGGACATGGAGGAAGAAGGAAGAGAAAGGAGAGAGATAGGGAGGCAAAAAGGTGGGGAGACAGGGAAAGTGTGGGAGAACAGGGGAGGGGGGAAGGAGGTGGGAAATGTCACAGGGGCCTCTGGCTGCAGGGCTGGGTGGGGTGGGGAAGGGCTGGGGAGTGACCTGTGGTCCTGGCCCCCTGCTTCTGAGTGAGGAGATCCAAACAAGAGCTAAAAGGGCACCCTGTCAGTCGGGGGTTGTTGGGAGAGCTGCAGGTGCAGTAGATGGGGACAGGCACACCTGGGGCTCTCCTCCAGGGGCGCTGCCACCAGCTCCGATAGGGAACCAGCTCTCCCCTCAATGAAGGGGGAAGAGAAGGGATCAGCAACCCCCTTGGCCCCTAGGAGTTCCCCTCATCCCTCACCATGACCTCCACCCCTTCCGGAGTCACCCATGCCCGCCTGCAGCCCCTAATAGCCCACCCGGGAATGACTTGATGATGAGATGGGGGATTTCTGGGCACCAAGGGGCCTGGAGTGACAGCTCAGGAAAGGTATGCTGGCTGGCCCAGAGCCAGCCACGGCGTTCCAGAGAAGCTGTTGAGCCCAGGGTCCTCTTCGCTCCTCTTAGCTACAGCTCAGGCCCCTCACATTGGGCCTGCAAGTCAGGAAAAGAGGGGGTCCTCCATCCGTAGCCTCTGGGGCCAAGGACGAAAGAGGAGGGGCTTGAAATATGCCGGCTGAGATGGAGGGGGTGGGGCAGGGCTTGAGTGGGCGGTCTTGAACCTGGTGTGGGCGGGGCTGGAGTGCACCTGCTACGGAGGAAGAAGGAAACGGAGAGCTTCGGGATGGACTGAAGCTGCAAGGGCTAGAGCCTAGGCCTTGTAGTTGGGGCCTAGGTGAGGTGTGAATGGGAAGGGCCCACACCTGGCGCTCGCGGGGCTAAAGGGGCGAAGCCTAAGTCCGGGGAAGCAGGGGTGAAGCAGGGGTTTGAAAGAGGCAGGGCAGTCCGAGGCCAAGGGGAAGGAGGCTGAGCTAAAATGGGCAGGACCTCGGGCACGTATAAGCGGCCTTGAGAAGACAAGGTCTACACGGAGTGGGCGCGAGCGAAGGGGTGTAGCCCGCCTAGAGGGGACCAGGCTGTAAAAGACGTCTCATTTGGTCTGAGCGGCGGAGGCGGGGCTTGGACCTGGCAGGGGCAGGTCTCGGAGAGGCAGGGGCCTAAACCAGGGCAGGCGGGCTGGAAGGGGCGGGGCCAGGCCGGCCGTGGGCGGGGCTGGGGGCGGAGCCTGGCCCAGGTGGGCGCGGTCGCGCGGGACCCACTGGACGCTCACCCGAGACCTGAAAGAGGCAGGTAGCCGAGCCCACGTCGTTGGAGATGCTGCACTCGTAGCTGCCGCTGCTGTCGCGGGTGACGGCGTCCAGGCGCAGTTCCGAGTGGTCGGGGGCCTCGGCGGCGGGGACAGCGGGCGGCGGGGGCAGCAGCTGCCCTTTGAAGCGCCACACGGCCGCGGCGATGCGCTGGGGGCTGCCCCGCAGCAGCGAGCAGCGCAGCAGCACGGGCCGGCCCAGCGCCTGGCGCACGTCCTGGGAGCTGGGCTCCACCTCGGGCGGGACTGGGGGCGGGGGCGGGGGCGGCGGTCAGCGGGGCCGCGTGGGCTTTGAGGACCGGCCCGTCCGAGGCGACGCGCCCGACCCGGCTCCCGCACCCCCAGCCTGCAGAGATCTCCGAGGATTCAATAGCCACGCTCATACCTCCGTGACCGGCAGATACCCACCCCCCCGGCCGATTCCTCCAGCCAGGCTTCCCATGCTGGGCCTCCGGTCTCGCCTCAAACCGTCCCCACACCCTCCCCTCCCCCCCTCCCCCGCCGCCCCGTAGTGAAAAGCAGTGTAGCATCAGGGTTCAGAGCACGATCCGCGGAGCTAGACGCCTTGGGTTCAAATCCCAGCCCTACCTCAAACTAGCTGGTGAGGCCTTAGGCAAGTTACTTATCCTGTGACTCGGTTTCTCTATTTGTAATAATAAGGGAATAACAGAGTCTACCTATAGGGCTGCGAAGGGTTAAAGGAGGTCATGCATTAAGATGCTTTCTGAACAGTGCTTGGCACGAGGTCAGTTAACTCATCACTCTCATCGTTCTACCATCAGACACGACGTGTTCCCTTGAAGGTCTTTCAAACTAACCATTTCTACCTGTCAAAATCAATGATTTCTTTGCTCACTGGGTCCGCGGGAATGAGGATGGTGGGGGCGGGGCGGGGCGGCGCTTGACGGTGGAAATGTGGCAGGGGTCACAGACCTCGCCCCCTAGAACTGGGGCGGGGGGCGGGATGACAAGGTTTTAGGGCTATCAGCAGCAGTGCGGGGAGGGAGGAGGGTTGGTTGGCCGGGAGCGAAGGGGCGAAGAGGGGGCAGGTGAGGCTGAGAACCGGGAGGGACAGCTCAGAAGTCAGTCCAGGTGGGGCGATGAGACTCACACTGCACGTTCAGCTGCACCTGGGCCTCGCGAGGGCGCACGTTGAAGCCATTATACCGAGCCGTCTGGCAGCGGTAGGTCCCGCTCATGTCGCGGCTCACGTGCTCCAGCCGCAGCTTCCCGTCGGGGGTCTCCTCCAGGGGCAGCCCCGAAGGCAGCATCGCAGCCTCCTTGTCCACGCGGGACCAGAGCACCGGCGGCCGCGGCTTGCCTCGGACCTCACACTGCAGCTCGGCGGGCGAGCCCTCCCGCACGGTCACCACGGCCCTGCCCTTGGGCACGCTGATGGTGGGAGGCACTGCGGTGGGGAGGCGCAGGGGCAGGGTTAGAGCTCCCGCCGGCCCCAGCTTTGGGGCTTCTGCTGCCCTTGCCCTAGGCTTCCCATCCCAGGTGTCCCAAAGGATCCCTCAGGGTCCCCAAAACACAACGCACCTCCCCCAGGTCTCTCCACCTCCCGGGGTCTCTATCTCAGGGTCTCCCAACTCAGAAAGAGACCTGAGGTCGTCCTGGCCTATGCCTTCTTTCCCTTTAGCCCAACAAAGGGAGTTCCACCTTTTAAACAGTTCTACGAAATGACCTCTTCCCTCAACTCCCTCTCTCCTGCCCACTGGATCCCATAGAGTTAAAGCTTCCATCTTGTGTTCTGGAGTGTGATCACAGATCAATAGTCTGTCCACCAACATCTTTAGCCTTTCTTCCAAAGTAATAGAATATCTGGAGTTCAGCACGGTCCACAGTGGGAATAACCACCCTGCCTTACGGCTGGCTACGGCTACGTAAATTCTGGCCAATGGGATGTGACAGGAAATAAAGGTCTTTAAAAGGAGACGCTATGGCCCTCCTCTCCTCCTCCTTCCTGCAGGCTGGAATGCAGATTGATGGCTGCCCCTGGAACTGCCATTGTGGACAAGGTGGCACACACTACGGTTAAGGTTAACGGAAGAGCGAGACAAGATGGAGCCTGGGACCCTGAGGACTTGGTGGAACGGAGCCATTATTCCAGCCTGGACTGCTCACTTTTATGAGAAAAAGAAACATACATTTAGCTCATTTAAGTCACTAGTAGTATTTTGGGATTTTCTGTTATACACAGACAAACCTAATTCAACCCAACACATCGCCCAACTGGAGGGTCTTTTAAAGACTTCCATGGGTCCCATCCCACATCTCATCAAACAAATTAAAATGTCCTACATTAAATATAAACTGTAAATAACTCTGCAAGGCAAGCTGAGGTCCAGTTATCCAGTTAGAATAATTCATACTCTATAAACATTTATACATGTATTGGTTTTAATTTTACAGTTTTCTCTTTGTATTTTTGGAGCCAATTAATTTATTTTTCCAGGGCTAAATTATTTCTATAGGCCCTTAAAAAGCTTCCATGCCCTAGGCATCAGGCTAATGAGCCAAATAGAGGAAATGGCCCTGTGCCCTGTTGATTTCTCTGGTTCTAAAACATCCCAGCTCCCAACCCTCCTGTGCCCCCATAGGATAAAGGGCTGTCCTTCCTTTGAAGCTGCCCTGCCTTCCGGTTAAAGCTCCAGATCCTTGGCTCCGCAAACAAGACCCTCGTGCTCCAGCCTCTGCCACTCCCCAGACTCATCTTCCCTCTCCTATCCTGTGTCCCAGCTATGGGATCCACTTGTGAGGGACACACTCCCTAGATGCAAAGTCTTCTCCCTGTGTAGAAGTTAGGATGGAAGGAGCCTCCGAAGCCATCTGGTTCAGTGTCTCACGGAGGAGAAACTGAGGCCCAGAGAGTTAAAGAGGCTTAGTCAAAGTCAGCCAGCTCCTTAGTGCAAGGGGCTAGGGGCTGGAGATGAGATTCGAGAGACTCTCTCCAAAATCCTCCTCTCCAAACTCCTGTCATTCTTAAAATATAAACCCTTCAGGGGTGGCTCTAAAGTCAGACTGCCTGGGTTTGAATACCAGGCTCCACCACTTGTTTGTTAACTTAGGTGAGTTTCTTAAACTCTCTGAGCCTGTTTCTTCATCTTTAAAAACTGGTGATAAACTATCTCATAAGGTAAACCATGAAGGTGAATGAGAGAAATATGAAATCATCAGAACACAGAGTAAGCACTCAATAAATGTTAGTCATTATTTCATTGTTATTTATTATTATTGGAATAAAGACCCAAGTCCCTGCATAATCTGGCCCCCGCTGACCCCTCTGCTCTCTTCCATCTCACTCCATTTTTCCAGCTGCACTTTCCTTCCATCAGGGCTCTAGATGGCCCACGTGCTTACCTACCTCGGCCCTTGCATGTGCTGATTCTTTGGCCTCCCTTGCTCTCTTCCACCTTGCAAAATCCCGCCCCTCCTTCAGATCTCAGATCAAACATTCTATCTTAGGAGACTCTTTCCTGACTCTTGTGTATCAAAGTTTGCAGTGATATATTTATTTGTGAGACTATGTGAAAAATGTTTGCCTTCCTGCTTCGTTCCATGCCAGCAGAGCTTATTTTGCCCACCCCTCTGCCCCAGAGCCTACCACAATGCCTGACATTTAACAGGTGCTTAATAAATGTGTGCAGAACACCAAGTAAACACAAACGGTGCTCCCCTCACTCTGGCCTCCTTTCCCCAAGCTTCTGTGCCCACCTTCTCTCTGTGGGCCTCTCCAGATCCCTCACACACACACCCACGCCACTTATTTGGCTGCCCACCTGTCTCAGAGGAGATGTTGACTTCGACGCTCAGGTCAGGCACTGGTGCCCCTGGGAAGGAAGCCACGCACAGGTAGGTGCCATAGTCGCTGAAGTGCAGGTCAATGAGCTCTAGGCTGCTCGTGACGGCAGGCAATTCAGGGTCATTTCGGGTCACCAGCAGCCTCTTAGACATGCGTGCTGGCTTGCCATTCTTGAACCACTGGTAAGTCACCTTCTCTTGGGGCACTGCATCCACATGGCATGACAGCTTCAGGTCCTGGCCCAACTGTATGTTCTCACTCTCTTTGATCACATCTGGGGTGATCTGGAATGTAGCATTCTTCATGGCTATAGGTGGATGGGGAGGGAAGGGTGGCTAGGACTGGCCAAAAGCCAAGGGTCTGTGTCCTACCTCCATCCCAACCCAGCTTCTCTTCTTGAACTGACCTTCCTGGAGATTGGGGGCTACCACCCTACCCCACCCCCAAGAGAAACCATTGCTTTGCTTGGAAATTGCTCTGCTTACTTAGATGGATTTTTAAAAGTTCAAAAAAGCTGGCTGTAGAAAAGTGGGTTTAGTCATTGTTACAGCCACTGTTGACTGAACACCCACTACGTGAGAGGCACTGTTCCAAGCACTTTACATGGGTTTACTCATCTCACCCATCCCACAATCTTCGAGTGAGGCACTTTGCTGTCCCCGTTTTACAAAGGAGAGAACTGAGGCTCAGACAGTTTAAGTAACTTGCCCAAAGTAGCCAACCTTGAATTCAGACTCAGCCTGCGCTCTTAACAGCTGCACTGCTTTATTTTTATTCTTGTTTTAAACCTTGAATATGCAAAGTACACATTTTGGAAAGATGCACCAGAATGTGATAGTGCTTCTATCTAGAGAGTGGGGCTGAGGGGAAATTTTAATTTGCACATTTCATCTTTTTGTACTGTTTGCTTCTTCTCAACAAGTTTGTGTGATTTTTATAATAAAAGCCTAATACAATTATTTTATGTGAAATTACATAAAACACAGAGCTTAGAAAAAAAGGGTCTAGCCCTCTTTGAAAAATCTGAATATTGTCTGACATAACTGAGAGTTAGAATTCTTCTTCTGCTGCTGCTGCTGCTGCTGCTTCTTCCTTTTTTAAGTAGGCTCCACACCCACAGTGGAGCCTAATGCAAGGCTTGAACTCATGACCCTGAGATGAAGACCTGAGCTGAGATCAAGAGTCAGATGCTTAACAGACTGAGCCGCCCAGGCCCGTCTAGACAGAATGCTCAGTAGTGGGTTGTTAATTCGACCGGACCCTGGTGCAACAGCCATGAACCAGGACTGGGCTGGGCAAAGCAGGCTGTACATGACCCTAAGAGATGACTGTAAGTATTTGATGCAAACTGCAATCTCATGAACCCAGGTGTTTTGTGGGGTTTTTTGTTTTGTTTTTTGAACCCAGGTTTTAAAGGCCAAGTGGAATTAGGTGAAGAAGAATAATTTGACAGGAGAAGTACCATCAAAGGAAAAAGTCAGCAGTGACAATCTGGTGAATGTTTCTTGCTCTGATTAAGTAAAAAAATCCCAGAGAGCTAGCTTCTTTTTTGTGAGAAGAGTCAGAGAGAGACTGGTTGGTGAGGGAAGAACAAAATGGAGAATCCATTTCATCAGAAGATTCTCCATTTAATCAGAAGATTTGACAGGAGCTATACCTGACTTTCAAGGGAGAAAGAGCTGCAAACAAGCCTAGATCTTTAAAATTTTCAAATAAGTAAACAATAAACAAACAACAACCTAAAGTGACTTCCAAGTCAAAAGAATTTAAAGTTTTCTCCTTAGGGGCGCTGGACCACCTCAGTCAGAAGAGCATGCAACTCTTGATCTCAGGGTCATGAGTTTGAGCCCTATGGTGGGTGTAGAGATTACTTTAATAAATAAAACTTTAAAAAAAAGTTTTCTTCTTAAAGCACAGTAGCAAAATCAAGATCATACTGAGCAGCTAATAAGGCGGAGGTTAGTAAGGAGAGTGTCAATACTTTTTGTGTCCCAACTTTTGTTATCATTTTTACATTTAGTAATTACCTTCAGACTCACTGACATTCTTTGCTAATAAAGATTTGCATTTGAGGTATGTGCAAATGTATGTTATTTTCATTTTAATTCTGTGAAAAATGTAGAAATTATTATATAGGAAGAGAGTCAGGAAATTTCTCTTGCAGACTGGAGTGTCCACATTTAGCTTTTAGCAGCCTCAGTTTTCAGATCTAAGAAAAATGCAGGTAATCAACACCCACCCTTCCCACTTGGTCCATTGTCAGGATGACCTTTGGAAATGTGGATTGTAAATAAAACTCTGTACAAATTGTAGTCCTGCCACCTGCAGGCAGACATCAGAATTGCAGGGAAATCGAAGTGCCTGGAACATGCCTTCTCAGCAAATCCCATTGACCAAGAGGAAGCAGACAGGCCTCTCTCTTGGTTCACGGGTGGTTTCTGGAGGACAGGAGCCACCAGGCCACCTCCCGGGTCCCCCCACCCCCACCCCTCCCGACCCACGTACATCGCACCAGCAGGTTGACGGTCTTCTTGGCAGGGTTGCCCACGTTGTTGGTGGCGGTGCAGTTGTAATAGCCAGAGTCCCGTGCCTGCACTGAAGGGATGCTGAGGGTGCCACTCTGGGCCAGAGCACCCAGGGGCAGCGGGCCCGGCCCGTGGGACCACTGAAGCTGGGGTAAGGGATCGCCGCCTGTCAGCAGACACTGTACGGTCACATTCTCCCCAGGATTTACCACCAGAGTTTCATTCACAGACAGCTTCAGGGCTGGTGGTGCTACGAGGACAAGGAGGTGGGGTCTTAGGGACCATGAGGCAGGGGGAGTCAAGGGGGCAAGGGAAGCCAGGGGGTTGAGGGAGGCCTGGAGGGGAAAGGAAGGGGAGAGGCAGGGAGTAGGCAGGGAGCAGGCAGAGAGGAGGAGGGGAGATGCCTAGAGTCCTGTGTGGGCTGGGCCCTGTGTCCTAGCTGGGGAGCCAGCCCAGGAGGGCGATGGGCAGGGGAGTCCTGTACCCGTGGTGTTCGTGAGCCGGAAGGTGATGGCCTTGTCTGGGATGCCGCACACATTGCGGACAGACACCTGGCAGGTGTAGCTGGCATAGTCCTGCGGCCGCAGGTTCTTCAGCTTCAGGACCTTGGTCTCCCCCTAGGCAGCAGCAGATCACTGGGGTGAGGGGCCTGCTTGGGTCTCTAGGGATCCCACACACGTTCACCCAGCGCCAGAGGCTGAAGCCAATGGCTACTTTAATTTCTATCTTTCTGGAACGCCTGGGTGGCTCAGTGGTTGAGCATCTGTCTTTGGCTCAGGTCATGATCCTGGGGTCCCGGGATGGAGTCCCACATCAGGCTCCCCACAGGGAGCCTGCTTCTCCCTTTGCCCGCATCTCTGCCTCTCTGTCTCTCTCATGAATAAATAAAATCTTAAAAAAAAAAATCCTATCTTTCCAACCTCCACAGTTTATCCTCAGGGAGCCTGCACCTGGGGTGGAGACTGCAGTCTCCATACCTTGAGCTTCAGATCTGATGTTGTCCTGGCACACACCAGCCAGGACCAGGCCTCGGTTTTCACACTCTGGGAAATGGAGGATTAGGAAGGAATCCTGCTCTATCTTACAACATATACAAACATGGGGCTGGCCCACAAGCCATGTCCACACATGGAGCTTTGGCCACCACCTGGGATAGCCACCTCTGAAAGACTTCCCTGGCAGGCAGCTTCATCACCACCTCCTGGGACTGTGGGGGACCTCAATCAATACCCCTGACTGCTGCTGTGCCTGCCCAAGAGTCCCCAATACTCTGCTAGCCAGCAGCACACAGGGGTGACATGCCTGCCCCTGGGGGATCCTTTCCTAACTAGCAATGTTCCTGAAGGACATGTTGCCTTGGGGACTCTCCCGTCCTCACCACTGCTCCCTGACTTTTCTGTCCTGATTTCATTTGGCCCAGGTTGTCTGAAGCCCAATCAGATTGCACGCTTCCAACATCAGAGCAGAATTATTGGCATCAGGGCAGCCCCTGGAACCCCTTAGATCATGGGGCCTTGTCTCCACGTCTCCCTCCCTTGTTGGGTACAGAAGGAAGAGTGCAGGGCGAGCCATGAGGAGACCAGGCCGGCTGCTTTCTGTCCTGACCTGGGTATAGAGGGGCTCATAGATGTCGACCCCATTGTCCTGGCTGTGAGATAGGGTGTCGGAACCCCGCTTCCAGATGAAGCGGGCCGGCGGGTTGGAGTTGACAGTACAGCGCAGGAACACCGTCTTCTCCTGGTAGAAGTTGCCTCGAACATCGCTCACCGTCTGGTGGACCGTCAGCACGGGCTCGTCCAGGTCTGCAAGGACACAGCCCCAGGGGAGTCACGGCCAGGTGGGGGGCTTGGTCTTCTGGCAACCCCAAGGAAAGCTAAGCCACCCTCAAGGGATGCTTCCAGAAAGCCAGATGGTCTCCCAGCCCACAAACTCGACCAACCTGTTGGAGGCAGGAGAATGGACCTAATGGCTTCCCAACTGTTCCTCCCCCAGCCCTGCATGGGGGTGTCTGTCTTTATCCTCCCATCATGGGATGGAGGAAGCAGCTGCAGATTGGAAATCAGGACACTGGTTCAAATCCCAGGTTAGCTGTTAATTTGCAGTGTGACCTGCCTAAGTCACTTCTCTTTCTGGGCGTTTTGTCATGGGTCATGCAAATACCACTTTCTTTTTAATACCAATGCCCAGCAGAGCTCACTGATGGCGTCAGAAGTCAGAATGATTGCCTCTAAGGAGATTATTGACTGGGAGGGAGCATGAAGGAACTTTCTGGGGTCCGGGAAATGCTCTTGAACTGGATGGTGTTTACACATGCGTTGACATAAGAATTCACGGAACTGTACATTTAAGATTGGTGCACTCTACTGGATATAGGTTAATCCTCAACAACAAAAAAGAATTTAAGAAAAAATCCTGATGCTGGGTTCCATGCCCAATTACATCAGAATCTCTGGAAGTGGGACCCAGGCATCAATAGTTTCTTCTAAAGATCCCCTAGACCTTCTAATGAAGAGTTGGCATTGTGAAACAAAGGCACCAACATTCCACAGCCTAACATTCTATGGTGGTGTTCCAGCATCCCATCATTCTGTCCTCACACAGCCCACCTGGACAGAAGTCATATCAAAGACCATGATGGGTAGAGGTGGGGCACTGGTGACATCCAGGCCATGCCTGCCAGCCCCTTCCAGCACCAATAATGCAAGAAATGATCCTCAGCCCCAGGCTTTGGCAGGCCCTTAGGTGACTGATGGGGGACAGAAGGGTCTGAGGTTCCATTGCTCACCACTTGGGGGTCTCACTTGGTGGGGTGTGGGACATATTTAATGAATAGGTTCATTGTGGACATTAAGATGGTGCCAGACAGGCTGCTTGGCTTGGCCCTATGGCTTCTGGGTAACTAGTGTCAGCCTGAGTGGGCACAGAGGCAGGTGGCAAGCAGTGAAATAGCCTCTTGGGGTTAAGGGGGTACCTCCATGGCAGGCAGGTAGGGACTAGGGGCTTCCCATTCAACCAGCAGCCAGGGCTAAGGGGTGCTTGGTCCTGTAGGTGCCCCCTTGGTGGGGGCAGGGAAGTTGCAGAGCTCCCCCTCGGACAGAAGCAAGAGACATGAGAGACTGTGGGAAGGGCATGGGCCAGAGTCAAGAGAACCTTTGTGGGCAAACAAGTCACAGACCTCCCCCCACTTCCATTTCATCTGTGAAAGGAGTAGAGTATAATCCAAACTATCCCGCCCTCTCTGATCACTTTGGAGAGCTGTGCAAGGTTCCTATGGGTTAGGGAGGGACACGTGTGAATGGTATCGGGGGACACACATCGGAGGAACAGTGGTCCGGGAGAGGTGAGGTCTCTACTGCCTTCTTCCACCGAAGTGTCTCTTCTCCAGCCTCCTTCCCGACCCCCCGCCTTCCCAGCCCGGCCCCCGGGGCACCCGGGCCCGCACTCACACTGCACGTCCACGCGGATGGACTTGATGGCGGGCACGCCCACGCCGTTCTCTGCCTTGCAGTAGTAGCGGCCGCCCTGCGTGCGCGCGATGCGCTCGATGCGCAGCGTCTCGTTGAACACTGACGTCTCCTGGAACTTGTCCGAGGCGCTGCCCGCCGTCTTGGTCCAGCGCACCTGGGCCCGCAGGGCGGGGCAGGGTGAGCGGGGCACGGAGAGGAGCGTGCTCCGGGCTGAAGGTCATGCAACGGGGCCTCTTCCCCCCGCACCCCACTCTTCTCCCTGCGTGCCCGTGGGGCCCACCCCAGCCTGGGAAACTAATTCCCCCCAGGGAAATGCACGGATAGGGTAGGAGGATGCTTCAGCAAAGAGCCTGGGAAATCTGGGGTCAGAGGAAGGAGGCTTTAAATCAAGCAGTGTAGTGCAGTGGTTAAGAGGATGGATTGGGGCGAGTTGCCCCACCTTTCCTGCCTCCCTTTCCGCATTGGGAAAACAGAGAATACTACCTGGCCTAGGGCTTCTGGGAGGATTAAATGTGCCTTAGTGCCTGTATGGCTAAGAATTTGATAAAAATTTTTAGTGGCCTTGGGTAGGCCACTCTCTCCCAGCTTTAGACTTGTCATCTGCGAAAGAGGTCTCCGTGGTAGCCAGCCTCCAAGATGGTCCCTAGCTTCTGGTCCTTTTCTGTGGTGCCCTCCCACTTTGTGCCGCAGATGGGCTGTGTGCCCAATATAACACAGCGGGCATGACGGTATGTCACTGCCAAGATCAGGTTTTGAAGGACTGTGATTTCCACCTTGGGGAAAGCCATCCGGCTGTCATGAGCAGCCCTCCGGAGGGAGGGGTCCACGGGGGAAGAATGGAAACCTCCAGGTCTACAGCCACAGGAGGTAGCCTGCAAGTGGTCCTCCCACCCCAGTCAGTTCTCAAATGGCTTCAGCCTCCTAAGAGACCTTGCACGAGCCAGAACCAGTCAACAAAGCTGCTCCTGGATTGTGGTTCCATAGGAACTGTGAGACAATAAGTGTGTGTTGTTCCGAGTCTCTTGAGTTTTAGAGTATGTGTTATGCAGCACTAGATTAACTATAACTATTACATAGCACAATACTCGCTTTGCAAAGAGGTTTAGAAACAAAGTGTGTAAAGCACCTAAGTGTAGCCCCTGGTATGTATTAGTCACTCAACAAATTTCCATTATTATCAACACTGCCCTAGACCGTGGGAAATGATCAAGGATCACACAAGAAACTGGAGCTACTACTCAGAGTAGGAGAGGTTTAAGAAAAATTGATCATTTCCAGGTGATTAAGTCTTAAGGATTGGAGGACAGGGTAGGGAAGCTTCCATCTAAAAGTTGGGGGGTGGGGATTGCTTATCACTGAGATGGGGCAAGGCCCCGATCCCAGTGAAGAGGTCAGGCCATAGTCCCTAGAAACAACAAGGCTGGGGAGAAGGATGGCGAGAGGATGATGGTAGCAACATTGTGGCCTGCAGTGGCCACTCTCTGCATGAGAAACTTGCCCTTCACCCACTTCAGAGAGAAACCAAGGCCATGAAAATATTTTTTCTTTTGTATTTGACATTTGGCAGGTTTCCTGTGATTTATCTAGATGGGGTGTGTTTATAAACTGCTTTGGATTTGTTTTACTTTATCCATCTGAGGGTTTGTACCTTTCTTCAATTCCACAAAATTCTCAGCTTTTATCTCTTTAGATGTTGCCTTCTCTCAGTTTTCTCTAGTCCATCCTAAGTTAATGTTGTAGCTTGTCATTCTATCCTCCACGTCTCCTAACTTTCTTTTCACATTTTCAAGTCTCTTTGTCTTCCCTGGACTGCATTGTAGCTGGTTTTCTCAGATCTGTCATCCAATTCGTTAATTTTCTCTTTAGCTATCTCTATGGTATGGAGGTCAAATTTTTCAAAAGACTGTTGGATTTTTATTTCTAGGATTGCTATTTGGTTTTCCCCCCATATCTGAAGGATCAGGTTGTATAATCTCCTGACTTGTGGACTGTATGCCTTTCATTATCTCTTTAAACACTTTAACTATACTTATTTTCAAGATCCTTTCAAATTGCTCCGTTATCAGGACACCTGGGTGGCTCACTGGTTGAGAGTCTGCCTTTGGCTCAGGTCATGATCCTGGGGTCCTGGGATCAAGTCCCACATCAGGCGCCTGCAGGGAGCCTACTTCTCCCTCTGCCTATGTCTCTGCCTCTCTCTGTGTGTCTATCATGAATGAATGAATGAATGAACAAACAAAAGAACAAATTGCTCTGTTATCTCTGTTTCCTTTTATGTGAGAGATTATTCAATTCAATTATTTGAGTGTCTGGGCTGGCCCTCTTGGCATTGTATTTTTAAATGTGTTTTAAAATTTTACTCCACAAGCTTATATTCTGTGGGACTTTTCTTCCACAGAAATTTCTGTGGGCCCTCACAGGCCTGTCTGTGGTGTAGCTTTATGGTTGCCTATGCCCAAGACACAAGGGTTCACAGGTTCCAACTAGTTTTATATTAGTTTCTCAGCTTCAGGTTTCCTCACCACTGCGACAGTAAGACACAGCCTAAAGGTTGTGCTCCTTCATAGGTGACTGTTCATATGCTCATCCTGAAGTGGAGTCGGCCTCCGGCTATGACTCTCGGATGTGGAATGGAGAACTTCTGGTCCCCATCCACAGGGGACACTCTTGTGTTTCCTGCTTTAGGTAGAGTGTTTATGTCTAGCCTCCAACCACAGATGGACTTGTGGCCTCAACTCATACCCCCCACCCCGTGTGTGTATTAATACTACTATCCCTGAGGTGAGTATGTAGTTCAAGCCCCTCCAAGGACCAGGTCCTTCACCTTCTGCTCACTGCCATGGCTACAGATTCTTTCTTCATTCTGGCCCTCAAGAGTCCTTCGGTCTTGCTATTTGTTTAGAGTGGGGAATTCCATGCCTACGCAGTCCCCTATCCTGACCTCAAAGTGGACCATGAGATGCTGATTCCTTGTGACTCTGCTAGATTGGATGCTCTGTGACAACAGGAACTGTATCTTCAGGGCCCATCACGGGGCTGGGCTCACAACAGGTGCTCAAGAAATATTTGTTTAATGACATAAGCAAGGAGATAGACGGCATTCCAGGAGAGGTGAGCAGCAGTGGCTAATGCAGGAATGAACAGGGCGTACTCGGGCAAGTGTGACTGGAGCACAGGGTATGAGGAGGGTGGCAGTGGAGGTGAGACAAGGAAGGCAGGTGGGGCCAGACTGGGTGGGGGATGGAGGGCTCTTCACTTCTACCTCTAGCAGCCTGAACTGGGTCTGGTAGGTAATAGGTAAACCACCAAAGGATTTTGAGCAGGGGAATGATATGAGAGAGGAGGTTTGAAGATGATGATTTTGGGAGCAGGGTACAGAAGTGAATCAAGGGGGAGATATCAAACATAGGGGGCCAGTTAGTCTACTGCAGTGGTCCAAGGGATAGGTCTGAAGGTCTGACCCACAGTGGTAATGAGGAAGAGAAACAGAAGACCCATGCAAGAGACATAAAGACAGAAGCCTCAGAGGCTGGCTAGAGGTGGGGAATGAGATGGCACAGAGCCAAATTTTAGCCCAAGGGTTTGAGCCTAGGTAGCAGGAAGGATAATGAAATCGTGGATGCAAGTAGAAAAAAGAGTGTTGTGTGTGCACACGCTGAGCCACAGCCACAAACAACTTATAAATGCGATGCACAAGGGGACACACACAGATGGCCAGTACAGCCTTAGGGAGAGATGGCCCAGCTGCCTCCCTGGTGTTAGGGAGGACCATCCTGATGTCACACCTGATGCATATAACAATGTGAAGATTGGCAGCATTGTCATCACTTTGAAACAAAACTCTGAGAAGAAGCAAGCAGTGATAATGGTTTTAGGTTGAGTCCTTAGTGACTTCCTTATCATTTGCTTATCTCCAGGCCAAACCTACCAAAGTCATCCTTGTGCCCAAAATTATCCCAAAAAACTATTTTGCATTTATTATCCTCCTTAGATCCAGTGAAAAATTTTCTGCTGCTCTTAAATGCCACAGCAGCTCACCAGCAAATTCCACCCATCCTTCCAGCCCACCTCCTGTCTCTTCTCCTCAGCTTCGGTGATAACTGGCCAACCCTTCTGACTGAACATATCCTTGATCTGTGACTAAATTTACCTGGCATTTCCAGATACTCATCTTCTGTGGCTTTCTAACTGCTCTCAGTCTTTAAACCTTGAGAATGTGGGGCTTGCCTACCTGAAGCCTCCTGAAGAGGAGATCATATCATCCTACATTGTGGGTAACCCCTGGAGCCCTCAACCCAAAGACAGGCACACTGGGAGGAAGTGTGCAAAGCTACAGAGAACACTGGTTCTGGATTCAAAATCTGCCTCCACCCTCACAGGAGCTGTGTGATCGTGGGAGTTTACTCAGCCTCCCTGAGCCTTGATTTTCTCAGCTGTGACATGGAAGCTCTAATGTCTTCCCCACAGCATGGTCCTGAGGCTCCCAAGAGAAGACACTGGAGGGAGCACCTCGCACAGTGTCAGCTGCCCTCAAACGGAGGTTGAAGGTGCATCTGAGGAAGTGTCTGCCCAGCAGATACAACAGGATAAAGTGGAATTGAACAGCTGACATTTCATTTTTCCCCTCAGCCGTCAATGTTTTCAGCTGAATAAGCTCCCGGCCTCCAGCCCTTCCCCACAGAGTTCATTTTCCAGCTATTTCCCAGACACGGGCTTCAGTCTCATGTTTACTTGCCCACTTCCTCTGCCTCTGGTCCCGGGCTCCTGCTGCCTCATCCGCAGCTCTGATCCCAGGGCAGGGCGGCAAGTGAGGAGGTGAAGCCACGGAGGGGCTTACCTGGGGCCGTGGGTGCCCGGTGACAAGGCACTGCAGCATGAGGGTGTCCCCCTCCCGGATGGTGTAGACACGCTCACTGATGTTATCCTCCTTCACGACACATGCCTGGCCTGCGTGGACAATCTGAGCCTGGGCGGGAGCTGGCCGGAGAGGGGGCAGGTTTAGGCAAGAGGCACCAAGGCCTGAGGGAGGTCTAGGGCATCCTCTTCTGAGTATGTTAGCAGGAGGCATCAGCCCAGACCTCCCCAGGCCATTCCTTAGAGGCCTCACCTGTTGAGCTCTGGAAAGGAGACTCCCAGGGCCCCAGGCCAGAGTCGAGGACTCAGGAAGGGGGCAATTCCAACTCATCCCACTCTCGTTGCAAGAGATCTGTGCTTTCAATGAGCTGATGAGTCTGAGGGGCTTGGGATCCATACAGACTGGTTATCATCACTGAGTGAGCATCGCTGCCTTCGCAGCCCCCAGAGTGGAAGCTGCTGGTGCTCCTCCCAGCTCCCCAGACACTCCAGGTGCATCCGTTCCCCAGCTGCTATGAGAGCTAGCTGCTAGGTGCACAGAGCTCACCTTGCCTGCGATTGCCTTTCGCCAATGGCAGCTGCCTGGGCCAGATATGCCCACAAGATCACCCCTCTGCCCAATACACACACACACACACACACACACACACACACAGTCGGTGACTAACAACCCCTTCCCTGCCCCACCCCATCTCCTGGTGGGATGGCACGGCTAAAGCCACTGAGCCACATTTTTGCCTGGCTCCCTCCTCTTCCAGTTTCTCCTGAGAGCACTTTCTCAGCAAATCACTTGCCTAAATTGCACCCCCTCAACCATCCCAGGCTTTCCTTTTAGAGAGCTTGACAGAGATTTCTCCCAGCCCCACAGACTGTTCATTCCCCTCACCCAAAGGCCTGCTACTCTTCCCTCATCGCTCCCTGAGCCAAGCCCAGCATCTTCAAGGGAAAGAGGCTCTTTTCCAGGGGCCTGGAAGCTCCTCCTGACCTTTCTCACAGTAACCGGGGCTGGGGGGCCAGAGTTAGTATGTGGCTGGGACACCCAATGGGAAAAGCATACAGCCCCTCCCTGAGTGCTTAGCCCCCAGCCCAGCAATGGTGGGGCTCTGGAGAGGATGACAAGGCCCCTGTCTGCTCCCAGCTGAGGGTGGAGAAAGTGGAGGTGGGAGGGCTAATCCAGGGCACCAGGGGCTCAAGAGAGTGAAAAGAGTCCTGCCCTAAAGAGATGCACAAAGGTGAGATAAAACCCGTACATAAAATGTGTAGCTTCCTCCAGGAAGCATCCCATGACTGGCCTGCGCCCTCCCTCCTTCTGTACCCGGTCACTCTCCCAGTGCGACAACAGAACATCAATCTGTGTGTCTGCCAGATTCGGGGTTCTTGTCTTTCTGTCTACCAAACCATAGGTTTCACCTTTTATCCCCAGCACAAGGCCTTTGAAATATAGTGGGCACTCAGTGAACCTAAATGAATGAATTTACAAGAATATCCTATAGTGATGTTGCTGAGTGTTGTAAAGAGGTATAGAAGGCCCTAGGAGGTCGAGAGAGGGAGAGAGAGCTCTGTCTGCCAGAGGAAGAATCACAGAAGGCTCCATGGAAGAGGCAGCTTTCTCACCAGGCCTCAGAGAATCGGGGAGCTTTGTGCTGGTTGACAGAGTGGAGTCCTACATAATATATATTACCTGGAATAAGCCATGAGTCGTCTTTGGACCTTTGTTTTCTCATCTCTAAAAC
The DNA here is from genome assembly GCF_048164855.1 of Canis lupus baileyi. NCBI lineage: Eukaryota > Metazoa > Chordata > Mammalia > Carnivora > Canidae > Canis > Canis lupus. The sequence goes on along the minus strand of NC_132844.1, from coordinate 65,895,140 downwards.
AGAGAGCATGCTGCCAGCCCTGAGAATTCAAGAGGGTGGGTGTGACAGTAACACAGGCTAACTGAGAAATGCTGATTAGACTCTAATGTGTTCTACAGTTGCCACAAGTAGCGCCTTTACAGAGTTTCTCCAACCCGCATTGATGGGACAGTTGTGAACCAGTTATAGAGGTGAGTCCACAGAGGTAGCCAGGCTGTAAGTCAAAAAGCTGTGGGGCAGCAATTGAGGCCACACGGGCCCTGTTTAACCACGAGAGTCTCTACAAACAGCAGCAGGTTCTGCAAACAGTGGCAGCTTCCACCAGCCCGGAGTCTTGAGTATCCAGACAATCGTCCTGCCTGCCTGGCTGCCATAGAGGAGTAAACCTAGGCTAGCTGTCAGGAAACAAGCTATGCAACCTTGGGCAAGTCAGACCTCATGGGCCTTAATTTCCCCTCCTAAAGCAGAGGAGTAGATTAGATGACCTCTGAGATCCTTCTCAGCTCACACTTTCTATAAATTTTATAATCAGTGCATAGTGCACATATAAGATGCAACCTCGAATCTGGGAAATGGGTCTGAAACTGTCACCCCCTGCAATGAAAATGCATGAACATCACCACACCATGGAAGAGAGAGCCATCTGTGGCCAAGGGCCCCAAGAAATCTCATCAGGAAACAGCCCATCAGCATGACATGCATGCCAGTTGCTGATAAGACCAGAAGGTCGCATGAATGTCTACAAGAGGCCTGGGGTGCCTCTCCACAAGGAAGACATTGATTTAACAGGCTCCAGTGGAAGATAAGCTGTAATCTTGGACACTGTGGCTTGTCTGTAGCCAGGCAGTGTTGTAACAGAAGGTTTGGTGACTGATAGGGAATACTGAAAAGGAGCTGGAGAGCTGGACTTTCTCAGGGTCTGGATAGCACAGGCCAGAAAACACAGAGCCTGGCCAGCAGACACAGGGCCTCTGGCCACCTGCCACGTTTCCACACTGGAGACGAGGCATCATGGATGATGATATCATTAAGATGACCTAACTCCCTTTGATGACATTAAGTATTAAGAATATCAAACTCTAAAATGATAGAACCACTTCGGAAGAGATTTTGGCAATACCTGCTCCAGCTAGACGAGGGTAAACCCCATGACATAGCAATTCCCCTCCTGGGTAGTACCCAACAGAAATGAGTGGTTAAAACAACCAAACAATAGGTCCAACAATATTCATAGCAGCTTTACTTATTACAGCTAAAAATGAGAAACCACCCCTATATCCATCAAGACTAGCATGGGTAGGGATCCCTGGGTGGCGCAGTGGTTTAGCACCTGCCTTTGGCCCAGGGCGCGATCCTGGAGACCCAGGATCGGATCCCACGTCGGGCTCCCAGTGCATGGAGCCTGCTTCTCCCTCTGCCTGTGTCTCTGCCTCTCTCTCTCACTGTCTGCCTATCATAAATAAATAATAATTTTTATAAAAAAAAAAAAAGACGCATGGGTAAATAAATTCTGGTATAATTGTACAATGGGATATTACACAAAAGTAAAAAAAAAAAAAATCCTGATAGACACAGTGACACTGTTGAATGTCACATGGACAATCTGAGTGGAAGAACCCAGACACGAAAGCACAAATAGCATATGATTTCATGTATCTGAAATTCAAAACTGGAAAAATCCAATTTAAAGTAACAGTGGTTGCCCTTGGGTGGAGACAGGGATTAATTACTGGGAAGGGCACACAAGAAGTTTCTGGAGAGAAGGCGGGATCCCATCTGGTGGGATGGAAATGCTTACATCTTAATCTGAGTGCTTATATGAGCGGACATGTATGTAAAAATGCATCGAGTTGTTTGCTTAAGCTTTTACTGTACCTAAGTTACATTTCAATTTTTAAAAAATTTCCCCTTAAGTTTTTCCAGTTTCTTTGGTTGACACTAACCTTTCCAACTACCCATTCCCTTTACTCTGATTCCTATTTGATGAGCTGCTTCCCATGGCTGACTTTTGTCGAGGTATAGATTTTCCCTCTGGAGCAAGTGGTACCCAGGCCCTCTTGGCCTTGGCATTTCCATTTGCTCGTGGTCTCCCCCTGAGCTTTGTTAACATGAATCACCCCCCCCCCCCAATCTGCTCACTCCTGGAATGGGTTTTGGACCTTGACCCACGTCAAAGGCTCTGTCCCACTTAGCCTCGGCCTCTGGCTCACACACCCTTGGAAGGCACTGCCAGCAACAGCATCTTCTGTTCCAGAGGCAATCAGGCCAGAGGCACCATGACATCATCATCCCTTCATTCAGTCTGTCAAACAACAAATGCTTTGAGCTGGCTGCTGTATGGGTGCTGGAGAGACTACCAGGAAAAGCAAACAATGAAGGAGAACTGTCATAGCGAACAAGGGAACAGAAATGAGCAGGATGGTTTCAGAGTGTTGTAAATGCTAAGACTACTCTAAAACAGGGGATGCGTCAAGGAACAGTGAGCAGAGGAGAGATATGCTCTAGAGAAATGGGAAAAGCGGACAATCTGGGACTAATTCCTGGCTCTGCTAGCTGGGTGGCATTAGGCAAATTACTTAACCTCCCTCTCTGAGCCTCAGGCTTTCCATTTGTAAAATGGGAACAGTAACGCCTTCTCCCAGGACTGGCATGAGGGTTTAATACATCTGTAAAACATCTGGCCAAACAAACAAAATGTGCTCTCTCAATAAATGACAATTCCTGGGCAGCCCAGGTGGCTCAGCGGTTTAGTGCTGCCTTCAGCTTGCGGTGTGATCCTGGAGACCTGGGATCGAGTCCCGTGTTGGGGTCCCTGCATGGAGCCTGCTTCTCCCTCTGCCTGTGTCTCTGCCTCTCTCTCTTTCTGTCATGAATAAATAAACAAATAATCTTTTAAAAAATGACAATTCCTGAAATGATTAAGTAGGAACACGAGAAGGAGACAGGAGAGCACGCTTTGGGGCCACCTCAAAATCCCAGGGTGGAGACCCTCAAAGCAGACATTAAGCCTGTAGGGATGTTTCCCAAATATGTTAAAATCCATGTTGAAGGCAGTGCAGGGCTTCAGGGGAGATGAAAACAGAGGGGAGGGATGGGCCCCTTCTGAGCATCCCCTTAGCATCCCAGCACACTCAGTTCTCTGCAAGTTACTTTGTGATTTTAGCAAGTTACTTAATTTTCTCACTTGTAAAATGGGCTTGTTGTGAGGAATACATAAGTAAACTCACGTCAAGTGCTGAAAACAGCATCTGGTACACCGTAAGCCATCTAAACATGTAGCTAGCTTTATTATTCTATAAATGATCCCGCGCTCCTCTCAAGAACCCACCTCCCTGGGGGCCTGCAAGCCCTTTGCATGAAAGGACCCTGCCTCATCTGCCACAGATGGTGAGGAGTGACACCTTCCTGGGGTCCACTGTATATATTTCCAAGCTCCTCACCTCATTCTGAGGGGCAGAAAGAGCAAGTCCTATTTAGCTTCTTTTGGCAGAGAAGACAGTGGAGGCCCAGAGAAGGAAATGCCCTGTCTACCTCACTCACTGACACAAGACAGAGGCAGGGCAGAGACTTGAATGCAGGCCTTTCACCTGCTAGCTTGGAACTGTGTTCACCATCCCAGCCCTTCACAGACTCCCCTACCTCTGCCTGTGTCACCAGGGAGGCTGTTGCGATGCAGACTCCAGGCTGTCAGGGTTTGTATTTGTAACAAGCTCCTTGAGATTCTGGTAGGCTGGCTTTGATCATCTCCGCTTGACACCACATTAGTGGATGGAAGATAGGACAGGAGTTTGGAACCAAGTATGTCTCCCTGACTCTGGTCTATGAGACTTTTCCTATTTCATTCTCCTGCGATCTATCAATGAACCCCCGTAGAAAAGAAAAACAGTAACGCCCAACCCATGTGCCATAAAGTGTTCATTGAGAGTCCTCTGCCAAGTCAGGATGCTGATGCTGCGTCTTGTCTCTCCTTCCCGAATGTCTGGGAATCCAAGTGTGTGTTATTAAAGGCTCTGAAAAGTCCTGCAGTAAACACACCTATGTATCTTGGTTTAAGCCAGTGCTTTCCAAATATATTTGACCATAAAGCCCTTTCTTCACAGAGGATCTCTTAGCATCTTGAGAGATAGAAGCGTTGTGTAAAGCAAGAGGAGATATGCTGATCCAAGCGCAATATAAAACTAATGGCTGTCGAGTCAAGCATCACGGCCCTCCCCGGTCCTCTGGCTGAGCAGAGCTAAGCACTTACATGAGAGATGTCACCCACAGGGCAGCATCAGAAGGAGGACAACTGACAGAAATAGTGGGTCCCTGGAAGAATGCTTCTGGCCTATCAGCTCACTCCTTTTCCTCCCCCCAAAAGTATACACCCATAATTATAGGTAGGGCATAGGGACAGCCAGCACCCCACAAGCCCAGTGAGAAAGCCACAAACTCTCAAGGAAGCCACAAACTCTCATGTTAAGGCAAAGTCCAACTCAGCCACTGTGCTTCAGTAGAGAATTCTCACTGGAATCCAGAGGGGAAATTTCATCAAAGACCCCCGTCCCTCATAAGAGAATTTCCTCCCTGGCACTAGCTAAGGTGTAGGAGGTGCCATTAAATGCACAAGGATGTGACAGCAATATGTAGAGCCAACTAAGGCAGGCAGACAGCAAAATGAATGGAAACCCTTAATTTAAAGCTCCATCAGCTTTCCTTCGGGTTTCTTCCTCACCCCACATTTAAAAAGGTTAATCATCATCAAGTGGGGGCTGTTGCCCTGCTTCCTGCTCCTGACTCTTTCAGGGAAAATGTGTGGATCTGCAGGCCTGGGGAACTTCCAGAGGAGGGGGTGAGGAGAGAAGAGAAGGGGGCTACAGACTTCCCCACCTGGAGTTCTATCCACCCCGTTAGCAGGTGGCAGGGCGAGTGCCACCATCCTAACAGCCTCTCACAAGCATCACTCAGTGTTTCTGGGCTGGGTAATATGGAATCAGGATCTATGTTCTGGTCCTGACTTCCATCAGTCAACACATCCTCGTGAGCATGAAGTGCTGGGCTCGGTGCTGGGGGATGCCAGGAAAGGGCACAGTTGGGAAGAGCTGGGATCAGGACAATGCCCATAAAGGCCTTTCTGAGTGACAGAAAGGAAGCAGGGAAGGATCGGCTGTGAGCTGGAGTTAAAGCTTAGGGGTTCCCCCACCGACCCCCCTACATACAATTAACAGTTCACTCTGTGCCAGCACCATGCCAAATGTTTTATATCTATTAGCTATGTATTGCTCATAAGAAGCCCATCGCTCCCATTTGTCAGATCAGGAAGCCGAGGTCAGCGAGGATGAGTAAGTTGCCCAGGGACACCCTGCTGACTTAGAATCACACTTTCTGATTTTTGCCAAGCCCCATGCATTTCCAGTTCCCGAGTGCCTGGCACAGTGTTGAGGACTCAGAGCTCAGGATGCAGGACATAGTCTCGGAGTCACTATTGGGCCAGTCCCATACAGCATCCTTAGAAACCATCTTACCCTTGCCTGCCTAGCTCCTGGTACACACATGTTTATCGATCTTTTATGCACGTAATGCAAATGGATGCTTAATAATTTAGCAGAGTTAACAGTGCTGAAATATTAACAGGCTTTTCTCTTTTAATTAGCTACGCAGAGAATGGCAGCCAGGGTCTGCTCTTATGGGCAGGCACCTGGCCAGTTCCACCTGGGCATCCTTCTGCCAGGGATGATGCTACGCACCTCTCCAACAAACCATGGGCCATCAGACGTGGACCTCTGGGGAAGATTAACCCTTCTGTGCTCTCTGCAGTAAGGCTTTTCCCTGCCTCCCCATTATCCCTGGCTCTCTGTGGAACTAGCTAACACCTGTCCTCTGTTTACTACCCAGGATGGACCAGGTGACTTCTCTAAGTCTAAAGGAGGCTCCAATTCAGGGCTGGGAAAACAAGTCTGAAATAGTCTCTCCCATCCCATCCCATCTCCTCCAGTCTCACCTTAATCCTGGTTATCTTGAGAGGTACCTGGTGGCTTAGTTGGTTGAGCATCTGACCCTTGGTTTGGGCTCAGGTCATGATCTCAGGGTCATGGGATTAAACCCCAGTGCCAGGCTCCTCACTCAGCAGGGAGTCTGCTTGGGATTCCCTCTCTCCCTCTGCCCCTCCCTGCACTCACATGCACACTCCCTCTCTCTCAAATAAATAAATAAATTTTTTTTTTTTTTTTTAATGCTGCTCATCTTGAGGGGAAGCACCATCACACTCTGCCCTGTACACCTCTGGTCATTCTCTTGGGTCATTAGACTTCCATGCAAGCTGAGTCCCTCTCCATCCTCTCTCTCACTCCCAGCCTCCCAGCCCTTCAGAGGACACACACAATTGCCTGTTTATTTGCCACTGATTCATCCATTTGGTCTGCACAGTTCCTAAGCACCTACTGTGTGCAACGTCCTGCCCTCGGTGCCAAATGCAGAGCCTAGCAAGGCATAGCCATCCTCAGTGAAGAACCTCTGTCCTCACTTTGCTGCAGATCCCACTAGAGATTGCTCTCCACCCCAGGGTCTTTTTTTTTTTTTTTTCTCTCATCAATACCAAACTCTTATTCGGCCAACCTCGTCTTTGGCCACAAAAATCTCTTCCCAACCCAAGTGTATAGGGTCTGTGACCTCAAAGTACAAGGGCTATCACTGAATGTGAGACCAGCCATAGCAGAAAGGCCCAGCGCACACAGGCTGCCACACTATCACCACAACTAAGGACAAAAAGCTCTGCTTCTGTGGTCAGAGGCAGGGCCTGCTACTGCTCATAGAGCCCGATACCACTTGCAGGAGCTGATACTGTTTGCAGGGCCTAGCTCTGTTTGCAGAGCCTGATGCTTTTGGCAGAGCCTGGCCCTCTTGACAAATTTCCTCTGCCCAAAGTGGTGGCCAGTCTATCTGTGCCCTGAGCCCAGGGAATGTCTGGCACCCTTGCACCCACATCCTGGCCTCATCAGAAGGCACACAGGTATTGAGAGTGCCACATGATATTCCTAGATGCTTTGTTGTCTGTGGATCAACAGAAGTCTAATGGGCACCCTACTTGTGGAACTCTGGGATGTCTAGACAGGCCACCGGGAGGGACTCCTACATGGGGACTCTGAGGTGCTCTGGGGAAAGCTGTAAGAAACTTTCTTCCTGAGTCTCGGAAGACCAGGATCAAAGCTCTCAACAGTGAGGGGCCCTCTGGCAGCTCTAACCAGTGTAGGTGGGACACTCAGGGAAGACAGGGGGAAGGCACATGCCCTAAATTGGGCACTGCTTGATCTGAGGCTATAAACATAAGCCTGAGGGGCTGCCCAGATGGTGTGGTATGAGGGGCAGGAGGCAGGAATCTACCTCTCATCTCCTTACTATCAGACATGTTATTCAGTCTCCTGAGGTCTCAGTTTCCTCAATCTGCAAATGGAGAAAATACATCTCAGACAGTCGTGGAAGTAACTTCTGGGTTGTGAGAATTAAAGGAGATAGCATGCACTGGGTACCTAACACAAGGACTAGTATCTCAGTAGATACTTAATAAATTCTAATCCATTTTCCATTTGATAATGTAGCCCAGGACCCTGTGGGAACCCATTCAAAGAACCTGCAAGAAGAAAATGTAACACCAGATGAGGAAGCCTACTTTGCGGGGAACGCCATGAGCCCAAATCTTGAAAGACCAGAACAGCAAGGTGGGCTACAGGAGGTAATTGCAGGAAGGAAAGATCTCCCCAAGAAAACATACAGGATGATGGCAGGATAAAGAGGCTGCCACCCATCAGGACAGAGAATGGCTTCTAGAACACGGCACCTGAGCCTGCCTGGCCCAGGGATGTGAGGTCTGCAGACATGGGGTCACTCATGTAAGTTTTCCTGCTTGGATCCCACCTACCCAGCCCTGCCAAGCCCTGCCAGTCCTGGGGACCCCATCACTGCACTACCCTTGGCCCTGCAAGCTGGTGGCAGCCCAGACACTAGATATGACCAAGCCCCCTCAACACTGAAGCGTCACTATTGACCCAAACCCATGAGAGGAGCAGATGTGGCGTAGACATGGCTTGGACATGGGCACAGTTTATCCAGGCAGTTGCAGCAATGCTCTGTGGCCTGGGGCAAATCTTTTTTTTTTTTTTTTTAAGATTTTTATTTATTTATTCGCAAGAGACACAGAGAGAGACAGAGAGAGAGAGAGAGGCAGAGACACAGGCAGAGGGAGAAGCAGGCTCCATGCAGGGAGCCTGACGTAGGACTCGATCCCGGGTCTCCAAGATCCGGCCCTGGGCTGAAGGTGATGCTAAACTGCTGAGCCACCCGGGCTGCCCTGGGGCAAATCTTTTAAATCTCTAGTCTATAACCTCAGTTTCCTGTCAAATGGGCATAACTGTAATCTCTATTGTGAGGGTTAAATACAATAGGAACCGAATCTGCTGAGCACAGCCTGTGCTTCCTAGTTAACACTCAAGAAGTAGAGTTAGAAGAGCGCAGAATAAAACCTGCTAGGTCTAGGCCCCCCGACCCAGTAGAGCTTGGGCCAGGCCCAGGCCAGGGAATGGAAGGTGTCATAGCTTTGCTGAAGCAAAGAACCCCCAAGGCTCCACCAAACCCCCAAACCCAGTGGCTTCCTCCAAGCCCCTCAGAGCTGAGACCCAACCTAGAAGCACAGGCACAAGCTGGCTATGGGAGCTCAGGGGAGGTGACAAGACCAGGGCACTGAATTTGGGCTGAAATGGGCATCTGGGGACCCTGGGCCCACAGAAAGAATGGCAGATGGGTTGGAATCCTTTCTAATCAAACCTGCAAAAATTGGTTGGAGGCCTCACCCCACCACTTACCGTGACTAAACTCCCATTTTGCCATATAAAACAAAGGCCAAAATACCGTACCCCCAGGGCCTAAGCGAGATGACTATCAGAAGGCTCCATGTAAACTGCCAAGTTCTGCCCAGGTCAGGTACCTGTTAGGCACTGAAAGGCCCAAACGTGGCTTCGTGAAGTGAAAATTGGAAGTTATGAAATAAGCCATTATGTACCTATTAAACCAGGGAAAATAAATTAGGATGATAAAAGCCATTGTGGCTGGGCTGTGTGCAAAGCTGGCTCAAACTTTTTGTAGCACAACCCAGCAGCACAAAATGAGAACCATAAAACTGTTCCTATCCTATGACCTATTAGGCAATCTTACTTTGGGGAATAGGCCCCAAGGAAATAATGTAAAAGGAAAAAGTAATTCACATAAGGATATTCACGGCAGAGCTATTTAGGAGAAGGGGGAGCTGGCACCTGCCCAAATGCTCCACGACGGAGAAACCGAGAAACAGTGACCAAACTCCCACACATCGATGCAGGGGGTGCCCTGCAGCCATTAAAGTGACAGGGCTGAGGGCTCAGTCAATACCAAGAGACGTGTGTGGGAGATAAAGTCAGCCGACAGAGCAGAACAGACGACTGTTTACCGCTATGTAAAAATGTATTGACAGGTGTGGGCAGGGAATTCAGAATGAACGGTTAATGTTTGATGGTCATCGGGCTCCTTCTTTTTTTCCTACGAGGTTGTTTAAGTGGGTAATAATAACAATACCACCCTGAAAGCAAAATCAATCCTGCGGCTTGAGAGCAGGTACAGCCTTGGACCCCAGGCCAGAAGAGCAGGGGAGGGAAGGACAGTGTTCCTGCTGAGCCCACCACTGGGCAACCCTCCGATGTCCCCACCCCCAGGCCACAGTGGGTTTCGGGGCCTTATCCACCCAACTGTGGGGTGAAATTATGGGTGCCATGACCTAACTGCTTGAAACATCTCAAAGCTACCTTTCCACAGCTCTCCCAGACCGGTCTTCACCCCACCCAGCTCAGGAGGCGGTAGGAGGATTAGCTCTGAGTTTTATAAATCAGGGAGCAGAGCTATAAGGGCCTGATTCACTTTATGCCTCTCTCCACATTCAGTGACCTCAGGAGGACAGCACTTACTGCCTCCCAGCACCCCAAGGCCTTAGAGCCATTCCTCACCCCCACCCTCATTAGAGAAAACACACTATCCCCTGCTGTCACCTGGAAACAGTTCTCCATGACTTCTCTCCTTCTCCTACACCCCACACCCAATCCACCAGCAAGCCCTCCCAGCTTCCCTCAAAAGTGCTCCCCAATCCAACCCCTGCGATACCACCCTTGTTTTAGCCACCACCATCTTCTGCCTAGATTTCTACAACAGCCTCCTGATAGGTCTATTCTGCTTCTTCCCTGGCCCAGCACAGTCTGTTCTCCACAAGAAGCCAGAAGGATCCCTTTACAACGCTATGTCATTTTTAAAAAAATATATATTTATTTATTCATGAGAGATACACAGAGAGAGGCAGAAGGCAGAGACACAGGCAGAGGGAGAAGCAGGCTCTTTGCAGGGAGACTGATGGGACTTGATCCTGGGACTTCATCCCAGGACTTCAGGATCACGCCCTGAGCCAAAGGCAGACTCTCAACCGCAGAGCCACCCAGGCGTCCCATTCAGGTCCTGCCCTTCCTCTGCTCAAAACCCTCCCATCTCACATGGAGTCAAAGCCAACTATTTTTAAATAGGCTGCCACACCAGCTGTCATCTGCTCCCATCCCCACCTATGTTCTACTGCCCCCTGCACTGTGGTCACACTGTTCTCTCTGTCGTTCTTCAAGCAGGCCAAACCCACTGCCTATCTCAGGGCCTTTGCACTTGCAGCTCCTACTGCCCGATTGCTCTTCCCCAGATTTCCAGAGCTTGCTCCCTCACTTCCTTCAGTTGTGTTTTGAGAGAGGCCCTCCCTGACCATCCTATTTAAGACAGCATGCCTGCCCCACTTCCACCACTTTCAATCCCTTCCCCTGCTTTGTGTGTTCTTCATAACACTCATCAACACCCTGCATATTAAACAGTCACTTGTTCATTCTTTTTCTGTGTCCTCGTCAAAAGACAAACACTCCTGGGAGGAAAAGCATGTTAAATCCCTGAAAAGGATGAACAATCTTTTTTTCTTTTTCCAAGAGTCAATTCAGGAAGCATCAAGTTGGGGAACAGGTTTTCTTTAGCATTAGGTACATTTATAAATCAAGAAATGCAATACCTGCCCTCCTGTTAAGTATTCTCATTATTTTTTTTTTTCCTCCATCACTGAAGGGTTTCACTCCTTTTTTGGCTAAAACTTTAGAAACCACATAAGTGGCATGCACTGTAGGATCTGATTATAATGCTGAGCTGCCGAACAACTTGTAAATGATTTGGAACCCAGTAGGTCGGGGGAGAAAAGTGAAGGACCTGGGGAGTGGGGAGGCCAATTGGACCAGAGTTCAATCACAGCCAGAGACAGAAAAGTCATTGCCATTAGGAAGCTCCTAGGGGCTGAGAAGGTGGTGGGGGGAGGGCTGCCTCTTACAAGGAAAATGAGGTCTGGGATAGGCAGTGGTGCCTAAAGGGCTAGGTGCAAAACACATCTGTCTCCCAACCTACAGAGTGGCTCAGAGGGAACGTTCTGGCTATAAATTTCCCCAAGAGAGAAATGAGAGGAGGGCTGAAATTTTGCCCTCCCTGGGCCACAGTCCCACTCTTGCTCCCTCTTTCCCCTAATGGTCTGTTGCATGTCTGTACACAGAACCTCACTGCCACTTCCCTGGTGGCAGCCTCTGCGACTCACTCAGGAGCTTCCCGAGCCAGGCCCAGGCACTGGTGTCAGTCCCGTAGCAGGATGGCCTCTGAACAGCCCCAGTCACTTACTCCCCCTGTGCCAGGCACTAGGCTAAGAATGGCTTTTCATGTGCTCCCACCTCCTCTTCACCACAGTCCCCTCAGGAAGGTGCTGTGAGTGCCCCTCTTGTGCACAGGGCGGCTTGGCAGGAGGCACAGAGCTTAACCTGCCCGAGATCACACAGCCAAGGGCGCCTGGGTGGCTCAATGGTTGAGCGTCTGCCTTTGGCTCAGGGCGTGATCCCAGGGTCCTGGATCGAGTCCTGCATTAGGCTTCCCACGGGGAGCCTGCTTCTCCCTCTGCCTGTGTCTCTGCCTCTGTGTCTCTCATGAATAAATAAATTAAATCTTAACAACAAAAAATCCACAGCCAGTGAGTGGCCGGGGCAGAACCTGAACCCAGATCCATTTCAGAAGCCCCTGCGCCCTCACACCACATACTCCCACCTGAGACAGATGATTATTCATCAACTTTGATATATTTAGTTGCTGGCTTCTGAAATTAGACCTTGGTGTCATGGAGCCTGGCAAATCATGTGCAACAGCTGACCTCAGAGCTGCTAGTCACTGACACCTGGGTGTGCAGAATGTCTCTAGTTACTCCCCTCCCTGCGGGCACCGCCACAAGAAAGGAGGAAACAGTGGAGGGGGTGGGTAGCCAGAGGACCACTTGGCTGACCCTTCCCAGAATCCTCTTCTCCCGTTGCCATGGCGTCACCTCTGCAGAGGCCTGGGCCCTGGCGGTGAGGGTGAGGTGGGGCCAAAGGAAGCTACCTGGGAAAAAAGAAAAAAGGAGCTAGCCTTTGGAGTCCCTCTGGAAAACGGGGCCGCAGAGGCGTCAGCCCTGAGAACTTCAGTCACCAGGGCCACCCTCGGGTGGAAGAGGGAAGAGATTCTCAGGAGGAAGGGAGAAGGACCAAGCAGAGGTGGGAGAAGGAGGTGACAGAGGGTTCTGGAAGGGTCGGGAAACCGAGGCACCCCAAGGAGGCCTAGATCCTGCAAGGCCTGGATACTTGAGGGCACGAGCCCCATGCCCAGCAAACAGTAGGTCCTTAATGAATGTCAGTCAGAGCTGTCATTATTCTAAGTGCTCAAAAGAGACTTCCTGGGTAGGAGAGCAGCGAGCCTGAGCACTGAGCAGGGCGCCAGGAAGATGCGTTCGGGGGCTCCTGGCCTCGGGCTCTCCCCACGCACCGCAGCTTGTCCCCCGTGTCAGTGCCCCTCGGAGCCCGAGCAGCTCTGCGCCCGCCAGGCTGGCCGGGGAGGGCTTCAGGGGAAGAATGGGCCCTCCTGCCCCTCAGCCCAGCTGGGGCCACCGTCCACGGGCCCGGCCCAGCCCCCATCCTGGCGCGGGCGCAGCGGGTGAGCGCACGCCTGGCACAGGCCCCAGGGCCCGAGAGGGAGGCTCCGAGCCGGCAGCTTTGTATTTTGTGAAAACCACATCCACAACTGAGCTCTCCAGCCAAGCCGGGCCTGCTGGGAAGGCAGGCGGGCCCCTCTTCCCGTCCCCCTGCTGGGGCCCGCCCTCCCTCCTCGGCCCCCACCCAGGGACCGCGGGGAGCGCCAGCTGCCACCCCGGCTGGCATGGGGGGCTGAGGGGGACGGGCCTGGGCCCAGCTCTGGCGAGCCCGGGTTCACCTCCCCCCCACCCCTACCCCCTTCCTGCCTAGAATAAATTGGAATACAAATCAGAGGGAAACGCTTTCCTCTGTTTGAACAAATTGCTATGGATTCCTCCTGTCTCAGGTCAGGGCTCGCAATGGGGGATATTTTCACTCGCCGACTGCTAATAGACTCAGGAGAAGCTGCTGGATCGATGGAGGCCGGGGAAAATTAGCCAGGAGCTCCGGGCCAGCCTCGGCCTGCCCTGGCCCCACTGCAGGTCTCCTAGAAGTGGGGGGAGGGGCAGCCGTAACCCGGGCTGGGCCAAGCACCGGGCTGCTGGCTGCTGCCCACGGTGTGGCCCTGCCCCGTGCCTGGGAAGCAAGGGCTGCCTGGAGGGGCAGTGGGATAGAGGTGGACCCAGAGAAGGTCCCCCAAATGCACACACCGGGCTCCCTGCACGCACGCGCACATTCTCAGATGCATCACCATGCATTCCCACACCTTCAGGACGTGTACACCCTCGAATATTTACTGGCACATAAACACAAATGAAGTACATATGCCCAGGATAGAGAGCGGGGGCAGGGGGATGTATTTCAGCTCCTATCGAGGTACCCAGTGGGAGCAGTTTACCTCATGCCAATGGTCCTCCGCATACACACTGAGCACCAGCAGCCAGAGCTCCCCACCCAATCACCTCCTTTGGCCTCTCAGTCTAGCTCTCTAGAGCCACTCCTTACACCTGTCCCAACTCCAAAAGAATGAGGGAGAAGAGACTGGGAGGGATGCAGCCCAGCCCTGCCCCCGATAGCCTCGCAGCCCCCAACTCCTTCAGCTCCCCAGAAGGTGAAGGAGTGAGCCAGATGGGGGTGTTGATGCTTCAGGCATGTCAGGGCATCCCTCAGTACTGAACCCCCCTGGCATTGCCTGAGGCCGCAGTGGCTGTGGCAGTGCCAGGGGCCATGGCTGTATGGGGGAGCCAGTGGAGGTCAGAGGGGAGGAGAGAGCTCACTGCAGCCTCTGAATGCCCTGGAAGGAGGTGGGAAGGCTGGATCACCAGAAAGCCACTCATGTCTCCTGCAGGCTGCCGTAGCCTACACGAAGCCACACACAGATGCAGGCAGGCACGCGTGTGCGCACACACACACACACACACACACACATATACAAACTCCCCTCAGTAAATCAGAGCCCAGATCTGGTTTGGGAGAGATGTAGGAGAGAAGGGTGTGACTCTTGCCTCTGGCCACTGGTTTCTGCCTCTAAAACTGAGCAGGTAGGGACAGGTGACCTCTTAGCCCATTATCTTTCAGATTCCATGATTCCAAGCTGGGCTCCCGATTTGCCCCGTGGCTAAGGACTTCTCTGGCCCCTCCTCAGCCTCAGGTTTCTCTTCGGAGGAATGATTAGATTTGCCCTAAGATCCCTCCCTGGTTTTGATTCCACAAGCCTGTAATTCTAGATTGTCTCTTTGTCTCGCTCTCTGCTGTATCCTCAGCTCCTAGAACAGTGTCTGGCACATAGGAGGGGTACTCAATAAATATTTGATTAATTAATTAATCTTAGTCAGATAACGATCTGGCACAAAAATTCACAATAGGATGGAGGTGCTCCGATCTGGATCCATAAGGCCCAGGGATATTCAGGGGTGTGGGCGAGCCTCCCATCACCCGTGGGAGGAGGTGGGTTCCTGGAGCAGAAAGTGACAGAATGCAATCAACTTTATTACCCATATGGAAACCTGCCTGCGGAGACGTAGTCTGAGATGGTCCCCACCTCTTTCTTAGTTTTGAATTCACCAGGTGGGGAGCTAAAGATCATGCCTCTCCTGGCAACGCCTCAAAGACCTGTAAACTCTGAGTTTGCCCTCAGTGATCCCCTAACCCTGCGTTCGTTCCCCAAGTGTGAGGCCCCCTCCATCCCTCTGGGAGAGCCTGGATTCTATTGGGAAGATCTTGGGGAAGTTGACTTGCTGGGGTCTGGTCACAGAATCCAAGGAAGTAAATGAGCAGCTCACAGGTCTGATAGCCGCAAGGGAGAGTTTTCAGCCTGGAGTCAGAGCTTATACGTGCATCCAGAAGACAAGACCTAAGAACAAAGAGCTCAGCCAAACAGGCTGGATCTGAAAAAGCAAGACGGATGGCTTAGGCAGGATGTAGTACAAGCTGTCAGCGCCTGCCCCTCTCCCCCGCCCCGCCCCGCCCCACACTCTCCTCTAACCATCTGATTGCACACTGGCCAGAACGCTTTTCTCTGCCTGAGGCTGTCTCTGGCCACTAGGGCTTACACTTCATGTGTACCGGGCTAGCTAGACGTACCAGAAAATTAATAGCCTTCGGAGCAGCCCCCAACCAAGGACAGATAGGAGCTGGTATACACATGCCCCAGCTCCCTCACCATGGCAGGAGTGACCCAGAGGTCCCCAGTGGGACACGGTGGTGACTGGCTTGACAATACACCTTTCCTCAGTTCTCTTTGCTTCCCTGTCTTATGTCCCCATTTCCCTACCAGAGTTCCCCAGGCTCATCTGCCAAATAAACTATCTCACTCAGCTTCTTATCTCAGGCTCTGCTCCTGGGGAACCCAAAGACCACGAGTCCAAGCCAATTCTGGTCCTCATGATGTCCACTATTAAATCTCTCACATGGGGGGATCCCTGCGTGGCTCGGCGGTTTGGCGCCTGCCTTTGGCCCAGGGCACGATCCTGGAGTCCCGGGATCGAGTCCCGCATCGGGCTCCCGGCATGGAGCCTGCTTCTCCCTCCTCCTGTGTCTCTGCCTCTCTCTCTCTATCATAAATAAATAAATAAATAAATATTTTTAAAAAAAATCTCTCACATGGCCACGACCCAGAGCCCACATAATGCTTAACAATCACACCTACAAACATCACATAACCAACCATGCTCCCCAACCTGGACCCATGACTTCCTTGGAAACTTCCTTGCCCCAGCATCAACATTTCAACATCCAACTCATCTGATCAAATAACCTGGGCACTGGCAAAAGGCCTAAGGGCTTCCAAGTATTCCCAGAGCAACCTTCTGGTAACAGTGTCTGTGTTTCTGCTGGCTACCTTTTTAATAACTCTAAGGAGGGACTCAGGCAGTACGATGGAGATGTTGGATGTGGTACGGATTGGCAGCAACCTCCAGTTGCCAAGCCAGCTGCCTCCTCCACCCACACCAGGGGCCTCCTTGAGATTTCCACTAAGGGCTTCTTTTTTTGTTGTTGTTTTAAAGACTTTTATTTATTCATGAGACACAGAGAGAGACAGGCAGAGACATAAAAGTAGGCTCCCTGTGGGGAGCCTAATGCAGGACTCAATCCCCAGACCCAGGATCATGCCCTGAGCCAAAGGCAGATGCTCAACCGCTGAGCCACCCAGGCGTCCCTCCGCTAAGGGCTTCTAATATCTAAGCTGGAGTTCTGAACCCAGAGTGAGCCCCAGATCCTATAGTTCAGATGCAATGAGGCCTGGGAATAAGAAATAGGGTTCAGAGGGGTGAGGGGAGAATTATAAGGGTGTGGGCATAAAGAGCTTATAAATGCCATGCAGACATGTCCTGGCTTCTCCTGAACCTATAAGGAGATACTGGAGAATGAGCGAGATCTAGCTATAGAGTCCCTGGGCGTGGCTTTTAACTTTAGCCTTGGCACCTAACTGCTGTGTGATCTTGACAAGCCACTTACCTTCACTGGTCTCAGTTTCTTCCTACAGTGAATCTCACGGCTCTGCTTCTGGATCACTCAAGGCCACTGGCTGGCAGCTGAGCTCACTCCTTGCCACACCCTCTGGCCCCATCTCATGGCCTTCCCTCTGTCTACCCTATGGCCTTATTCCAGAATGGAGAGTAGAGCCCAGGCCTTGCCACCTCCAGCTTGCCTTGTGGGCTTTATGTATTTTACTGGGAGTTAAACTGACCTCCCCAAGGTCTCCCTGCATTTCACTGAAACCCCAGAACCAAACACAGATGAGGCCACCGGAACTCAGCTCCCTACCTCTACATCTTCCTGATGTCCTTCTCAGAGTTTCTTAAGAATTACACAGGGAGTCTCAGGGCCAAAGAGATGTTCAAGTGTAGCTCAGGGGCCTCAGCTCCTCAGTCTTTCTGATAAATTATGTTATGGCAAGTTGAAATAAGGTCAGACAAGGAGAAGTTCCCAGAAACAAAGACCAGAGACACTGAGCAAACACCAGTGCAGTAGCCTGGTCTCCAGTGGGCGTGGGCCTGACAGGGAGAAAGGGAAGCTAGATCATCACTTCTGCAGTACTCTCTGGTCCCTGGCTTCCAGTGTGAACCTTCCGTTTCTGGTCTAAAAATCAAGAGGGTTGGGACATCTGGGTGGCTCAGTGGGTGAGCGTCTGCATCTGCCTTTGGCTCAGGGCGTGATCCCGGGGTCCTGGGATCGAGTCCCACATTGGACTCCCCATGGGGAGCCTGCTTCTCCCTCTGCCTGTGTCTCTGCCTCTCTCTGTGTCTCTCATAAATAAATAAATAAAATCTTTTTAAAAAATATATCAGGAGGGTCCACAGAGCTCTCCTGTGCCTATGACTCAAGGAGCCACCAGCTAGTGGAAAGAGGTACCAACCAGCAGAAATGAACAATGTTGGGCAAATGAGAGTGGGGTGGGAGGAGGGAATGAGAGTGCTGGCCGATGGGAAGCAGAACCCCTCATGAATATCTGCAGGACCCCAAACCAGTCTCTTCCTGTGCTTCTCTGTCTTCCCTGAGGTTCCTTCTGGGCATCCACAACGCAGCCAGAGCCTCCCACCCCACCTGAGCTAGACTGGCAGGGAGGGCTGAGAGCAGCATTCACGTCCATCTAAATCCTTTCTCATTTCAAGAAATGCCAACTGGCCCTGAGGTGGTAAAGACTACTCATTACCTACCCAATATGCATTCTCCCCTTCTAACCGAACCTGATGTTTTCTTAGGTTGAGAATGTGCCCATCTCAAAGATTACACTTCTCAGCCTCCCTTACAGCTAAGAACAGCCAATGAGATGTAAGCAGAAGTCATTGGGAAGGGACTTCTGGAAAAGTTCTTTAACAGAAGCTGACTCTGCTGGTAGGTCCATCCTTTTAAATGTTCTTTCCTTTCTCCTGCCTGGAATGTGTCATGATGGCTGGGCCCCAGCAGCCCTTTGGCAACTTTGAGGCAAAAAGGCTCCATGGCTGGAGTTCTTTAAAAAATAAATTTATATGCTGATGCCTGCTTCTCACTCCCAGATATTCTGATTTAATTAGCATGAGGTATGACGTAGGCATTGGGATTTTTAAACACTTGCGAGGTAATTCTAACAGGCTGCAGAGTTTGAGAAGCACCATTGTAAGAAAGAGAACAGAGCAATAAGACAAAGGAGCCTGGATTTCTAGTGACATAGCGGTCATGGAGAGCCTACCTCTTGACTTAAGAAGGTCAACTTTAATTTGTTGGAGGCTCTGTAGTTGGATCTTTGTTTCTGGCAACAAAATGAGATGTGTATCTGTTATAGGACAGAGGGTCCTCAGGTTGCTCCTATCAGCCAACCCATCCCGCACAACACAGGCTGGGGAACAAAAAATGATCAGATACCACCCTCGGGAACCTCACATGTGGGGCAGGAGGCAGACTCCAGACTTGGCTTTAGGCGGGCTTGAGATCAAATCATTACTCCACCACCTGCTAATGGCACAGTCTTGGGCAAATCACTCAAGCTTCTCTATCTGGAAAATGAAGGCTTTGGAAGAGACTTCATTCTCCCATTTCACGGTGAGCTCCTTGGTGGCAGGTGCCCTTCACCTCTGCAGCCACAGCACCCAACACCCTTCCAGACACTTAGCAGATGCTCATTAAATATTTGCTTGGTTTACCCTGAATTGCTGTGACGCGGTCCAGCTCTGAAATTTTCATTTTCTCTAAACCAAAAAGAGAAAAGAATAAACAAAAGGGCAACATTTCAAAATGGTAACAGAATTTACCTACTGAAAATCAATGAAAACAGTTTCTGGGCAGTGTCTTTCAGGCTCTCTAGGTTCAGGACTGGAAAGCCCCTGGTTGGAAGCAGAAGGAGGGGTCGGTCTCCTGCATCGTGACCTGGACTTGCCAGTTAGAACTGTTAAACTAGAATGCTTCCCTGCTCATCATTTACAAAATAATAAGCGTGGGGTGTTCCATTGTTTTGTTTTGTTTTTTTGTTTTTTAAAGACCCCAGGGTCCAGATGAGCTTGGCTGAAACAAAGCTTGTGCTGTGACCTGGAAAGCCCAGAAATGCCCTCAGAAAGCCCCAGGGAAGAAGACATCTGTTTGGGCCTGACTCACTCGGATGCACAGTCTACACCAGCTGTGCCCAAGAATCAAATGGAGAGCTCTTTACAGCCACAGCTGCCTTGATGCCACCTGCAGAGTTTCTGATTTGGGAGGTCTGGGGGTGGAGCCAGGCATCTGCCATTGGAAAAGCTCTCCAGGTGGTTCTGACTTGCCCTGGGGTTGAGAACCACTTCTCTACACAGCTTCCAACCCTCCAGATAATCAAAGTCTATTTCAGCGGAGTTTCTGGGACTGGAAAGGAACCAACAAGAGCCTGGGGTAGAACCTCCAAGGCAGGCCAAGCAGCGCCCTCCCGCCTGCTCAAGTCATTCCCCACGACCCACCCCTGCAGCCCCACTCGCCACAGGCAGAGGGCTGGGGAGCAGGAGCTGCTGTTGGGGCCCTCCCTGGCCTGCCATGTTTCTCAAAAGCGCAGCCTGCACCTCCTGCTTCCACACGCCACCCACTCCCGGGGCTCCCTACCATCTGCCTGCCACCCCCTCTGCTCTCATGAACAGAGTCCCCAGAGTTCGCCTGAGAGTTTACAAAGCATTATCACTGTCGGGCTTCTCTGTAATCCTAAGAGCTGGACATGCCTAAGCCAGCCTTCCAGAAAGGGAAACTGAGTTCCAGACGTGAGGCTCCTGGGCCAGAGCCCCTCACAGGCAGCAAGCCACCCACTTGGCCCTCCAAGCCAAGTCTGCCATTTGAGTCTAACGTCTTTCCTGTGTGTCCTTGGTATTCAAAGAGTGACGCAGACCAGCAACACGGCAGCACCCAGGAGTTTGTTAGAAATGCCAACCCCCCAGCCCGGACGGCGCTTGCGGTCTCCTTCACCTCAGATGGCCTTTCCTCCCACAAACTCTGTCCCTTCTCCAGGCTTTCCGGGCCCTGTCCCCCTTGGGCCTCCTCCTACCTCCCTGATGCCAGCTACTCTGTCTCTTCTCACCGTCCCCCACCCAGGGTGCTGGTCTCAGCCCAGTGCCCCTCTCTCGACTCTCTCTTCTCTGGCAGTTTAAGTCAATGCATGATTCAACCCCCATCGTTCTATGCACATAAATCCAGATGTGCAAATCTGCCCTTCAGAATCCTCCTTCTTCTGAGCATGAACGCTTATGTCCAGTTCCCCCCGCCTACACCTCTTCCGGACCTCCCACACCGGAATCCCATGAAGTTCAAAACTGCATTGGCACTGTCGTTAAAGTAAAATGATTTATTGAGGTTTTGCGGAGGGCCGAGCACAGTGCTCAGGGCTTCCCAGGCACTGTCTCAATGCACGCTTATCACAAACCCGAGCAGTGGCTTCGACTATCTCTGTCCGAGAAGCAGAAAAGCCATGTCTTAGAAAACTGAAGGAATTTCTCAGACTCTCATGGCTGGTGCAGGGCAGAGCTGGGGTTCAGATCTGGCTTCCTACCCAGAAATCTCAGCTCTTAAATACATCACTCCATTGCCCAGAACCCGTCTGACTTCCACGGGCTTTGCTCACTGCTGTTGTGTGCCAAACCTCAAAGCCATTCTCAGCCTTAACTCTTGCCTGCGCTCTTCCTGGAGCCCTTTTGGAACCTAATGATTGTACAGTCTCATTTCTTGCTTTTTCCAACCATCTCTAAGTGGACCCCTTTCCCTATGCCCAACCCCCTGCAGTCTGTTCTCTATAAGGCAGCCAGAGGGATTCCATTAAAAAGGTATCAGTTCATATCCCTCTCCTGCTCAAAATCCTCCCATGGCTCCCCACATCTCTCAGAATTCAAGCCAATATCCCTACATAGCCCTCAAGACCGTGAACAACCTGGCCCCACTAACTCTTTAACCCCACATCCTACTCCCCCCCCCCCCCCGCCCCGCCCATTGCTCACTCTGCTCCAGCCAAGCTGGGCACCTCCTTGTTGCTAAACGGGCCAGGCATGCTTCTGCTGCAGAGCCTTTGCACTGGCTAATCTCTTGCCTGGACTATACTTCCCGCAGATATCCACCAGGCCTCCTCACTCCTCCCTGAGCATCTTCGGATCTCTCTTCAGGTGGCCTTCAGATCTCTACACAAGGAGGCCTCCTAGCCACTGTATTTGAACTTGGACCACAATCCACCACTCCTTGTTCCCTTGGCTCCTTTACCCTTTTTCATCGACCCCATCACCATATGATGCATTACATACTTATTCATTGTTTATTGTTTGTTTACAGTTTGAATGCAAACTCTCAGAGAGTAAGAGCTTGTTTCTCTCACCAGATACCTCAAGCATTCCACACAGAGCCTTCCCTCACGTGTTTCTGGGATGACCGCAGTTCTTGTACCCACTCCCTCCAGTCCATTCTCACAGCCACCACCCTGGATCAAGTTCTCCGCATGACTTCCCTGGACAACTGCAGGACCTCCTGCCCAGCCTCCCTCCCCCTGACTATATCCTCTTCACAACACATAGCTGCACAGCAGCCTGAATATGGCTCACATCAGCCCCCTTCTCCACCCCAGACCTTCCTGAAAGCTTCTCCCATACCCAGGACTCTGGTCTCCTCCACCCAAGCACAGGCTCTGTAATTAGATCCGGGTTCGAGCGTGGCTCCGTCACTTGGACAAGCAGACTTCATTTTTCTAAACCCCCCATTTACTTTTTGGTAAAATGGGCTGACAATGACTCACTGGGGTGGCTGGGGGCGGGGGGGGGGGTGGCGTTGGTGAAGTAGTGAGGATTAAAGACAATATGCATTTGTGATCTCGGCCTAGGAAGGAAACATGAGCAACTGGTCTTATCATTCCTTTGCTGTTCCAGAGCGCCCATTCCATTTCAGCCTCTGCTCCCACCCCGACTGAGTGACTCACTACTCTCCCCACGCACCAGGGTCTCTATCATCCACATGCCTTTGCTGCTAGGAGCTCTCTGCCTGTGATGGCCTTCTCATCCTTACTTCTGTTTGTCAAAAGCCAGTTCAAATGCCCCTTCACAAGGCCTTGCAAGCAACTTCTCACTCCTTTGAGTCCCCAGTCCTTTATCTGCCCTTGCCAAGGTCTTCAGGACCCACTTTGTACGTGACTCCCTTCCCCTTCTCTTTGAGGACAGAACTGCCACCTTTCCCACCCCCAAATCAGAAGGTCCCCTGGGATGGAGTCTCTCGGAGCCACCTCTTATCAGCTGGGTAACCTTGAACAGGTCACTTAAAATCTTGGAGCCTCCATTTCCTCTTCTCTTAAATGGGGACAAGAGGACCTGCTGTGCTGACCTCTCTGAACTTTACGGGAAACAAAGGAAGCAGAGGCATAGAAACAGTGAAGAAGGCGCACGACACTTACATGCCTATAAGGGATTGTTGTTACAACCAATGATTTTCCTTGAAAGATTCATTCCTCTCTGCACAGAAGGCTGCCCGAAAGAATGAACCATCACCAAATGCATGGCGGGGTGTCAAGTGAGTGTTACTTTCTTCCTTATAATTTTACATATTCTCTGACTGTTATGTGTTACTCACTGGGGGAAAGAGAGATTTCGTTGTTTAAAAAATATTCCTCTGTGTTAAGCATTGCTCTTGCCTCCTGCATCAGCATTTACATTCAATAGGGCCCTTTAATACCTCATTCCTGCCATGGGCAGACATGTGCCTGCAAAGTGGTCTTCTGAGCAGGGGAGAAAGATGAAGAACAGGAACCACACCCCAGATTCCCAAAGGCAGCTCTAAAGGGCAACTGTCCCTCCTCTGCACACAGCCTCACCTGGGCAGGAGCCCACAGAGCTGAGCCCCACCAAAAAGCTCTCCAGTGGCCTAGGGTGCAGGAAGTGTGGCTTTGGCCACATGCAAGTGCCACGGGACACTGGGGCGAGCATGTGGGAGGTGGAGTGGGGGCCCAGAGCTTCAGAAGGCCCTAGGGAGCCCCCATGGGCCCCAGGCTGAGGAACTGGACTAACTCATCCCACCCAGAGGCTTGAGGCCCAGGGAGCCCTGGAAAGGCAATGTGGTGGCCAAGCCCTCCCCCTGCTGGCCACATCTGGAGTGGCAGTGCCAGCAGCAGAGGTCAGCGTCCCCAGGCAGCTACACACATTCCCTGCACCTGGGGCGGAGTCAGGCTCAAGGGTCCAGAGGCGGGGTAGGGGGCGGGGCATGGCTCTGCCAGGACTGAGAGACCCAAGGTCCCATCTCCCAGGCCCCCTATCTCTGTGGGGGCATCTCCCCACCCAATATGGAGATGGGAGACAGGTGGGGGTGGGGGGAGGCAGAGTAGTCCATGGGGGAAGGATGGGGGAGAGGAGGAGGTGACAGAGAGAGATTCTCCACAGTGCAGCCTGTCCCACTCCTCCCAAGCCCACCCATGTCTCCTGGGCAGCCGGAGAAGCCGGAGAAGCCGGAGAAGCCGGGGCTGCTCCCGCTGCTGGGATTTCCACTCCTACCCCCAGATAATGATTTCCTGCATCATTCATTTGCAGGGCCCTGGCGGCTGTGATTAGCTCCCTCCATTCTCCCTCCGGAGCACCCCCCACAACACACCCTCGCCTGTTCCTCCCTGTTCTAGCAAAGCAGAGCTAATACCAGGCTCTAAAGGAGGCTTTGCCACCCGGCCCCGGGAACTCACAGCCAAACCTGGCCAATTACAAGTGGCCCCTTGGCGTGTCCCCAGCACACTCCCTCAAGGGTGCATTCCCAGCTAATAACATTCTCTCTAACCACTCCATTGCCAGGGCCGCCACCCAGCCAGGAAACAGATTCCCCGCCTACAGTGTAGGACGGGACATCATGCAGATCTTGACCCGAGTGGGGCTCTCCAGCCTGCTGCTGGGCCTAGGAAGCTTTCAGGCTGTCTTAAGGGCCGACCTCAACTTCCACTGGGAAAGGTAGAAGGGGGTTGGGGAGATAGTGCCAGCCAGCGAGGCATACAAACCGGCCTGCTTTGTGGGCACAAGGCCCCGTCTTCCCCTCAAGCAGTTTCTAAAACCGGGAAGAAAGAAGGAACCGAATTTTGAACCTTCTTGAGGACATTTAGAAAACCCTGAGCCTTCTGTGAGCCCTAGGGGACCAGAGTTATCTGATGCCATGCCTTCTCCAGGGGAATCTTTCATCGTTTAAAAAAAGATTCCTCCGTGTTAAGCATTGCTCTTAAGGCACATGGTAGAAACTCTAGTAAAAAATCCCAAGAGTGCCCACACCTAGATGATGATGCCTACCTACCACACCTAGATGATGGTACTGGGAGACACACTTCCTGAAATTCCTTCTCTGCACCCCTCAGAGGAGGGAAAAACCTGACTTGGTGATAATTCTGTAAGCTATGTTGCTCTTGTCAAATTATTCAACATCTGTCTTCATGTTCCCACAAAAATTAGCATAGGATAGTAGTTTCTGATGACACCTTTGGTGAAATATTTTGACTTCCACCAGTAAGTTGCAAACAACCTGTCTTAAGGATAATGTCAATTCCTACTCCTGCATATTAAATAACCCAGAGGTTTGTTGTGTTTTTGTAAGGGAGAGGAATCCCACCGACCTGCCCTGGCTGGAAGTCCTGCAGCTACAGGAGGAGAGGAAGCCAGGGTGGAGGAGAGGGTGTTTTCTGATGAATCCACACGCAGGATACTCTTCCTCCATCACTTGGCTACTGCCTTTGCCCCAGAAGTAGGCCTCTGGGGCCAGCACCCCACCACCACCAGAAAACAATTACGGATCCACTACGGAGCACAATAAACTGGGCCAGGAGAATGGGAGGCAGGGAGGGAAGAGGGGATCGGCTCCAAAGGGACCATCTGGTCCAGTACTCGGCCGCTATAGCATCTGCGCCCCAAAGAAGAAGGGAAGCCACCTGGCCAGACTGAGAGCACCTCCCCAGCCCTACCGCAGACAGCAGTCCTCAGGGCCAGCAAGAGGATCCTCAGAGGGAAGCAGAGGATAGAGCTCTGGTTACTTGCCTCCTACCAGCCTCAACAGAGGCCCAGGGCCCAGGCTAGATCCTGCCGGCTTCGCCTCCACGTCCTGCTCTTCCTCCCCCTCCTCAATTGAGCTTCCACATTAACCTGCCCCTCCTTCACCACACAGGCCTGGGGCAGAGGGGAATGGGCTGGGGTTCCCACCCCAGGACACAGTTTTCTTTTGTGCCTGGACTTTCAGTCTCTTCTCTCGTCTCCTCCCCAAAGTCCCCTCTGGCCCCGGACCTAGGATCTGTGACTCACCCTAAGTAGAGACCCTTAGAGGGTGCCCCACCACCCTGCTGGAATACAACCTAGACAGACTCCTTGGGGGCGGGGGGGGGGGGGGGGAAGAATCGCAAAAAGCATTTCCTCAACCTCCCCCTGACCATGGCCCTTCATTCCTGCAGCAAATATTTGCCGAGCTTCTGTGTGCCCGGCACCATGTTGGATGCCAGGATATAAGGATGGACACAAGTGACCATCCCTCACTCCTACTCTTTCTCAAGCTGCTTTCCCTGCTTTGGGAGGAAAGGGAAACTGGGGGGTGGGGTGGGGGGGAGACCTATAGTCCTACAATAGTCCCCCCTTCTGCTGTCTCTGGCCAAAGCTAGCATCACAGAGCATCACAGCAGCCTTTTGCCGTCCTCATACTAGATCTTCACACCTCTCTCCATCCGCCTCAACGAAGATGAAGCCGCCCCACTCTGCAATGCCCCTGAGGCCCCAGCCTTCTCCGGAGCTGACGCCCCAAAGGCACTGTCGTCACTCCAGAGCCAGGGGGTTGGTCACCCAGCTCACCTTGATTTGTTCAAGTGTAGAGCAAGAAAAAGGGAGACCCAAGCATGAGAGGAGAAACTATAGAAAACAGGGGACAGAGAAGTCAATGGCCAAGTCCTGTCCCCAAGTCCTCTGAGATCAGGGTCTGTAGGCACCATGGTTCCTATCCATACCCCCACACCTCACCCTGCCCTCATTGCTGGGGTTTTCAGGCTAGGCTCGGGGGAGTGCCCTGACCATGGGCCCTGCGCAGCCCTGGAGAAGGCTGGAAATGCTGGGAGGCGATGGAGAAGAGGGATGGCCAGGAAACAGGTTTACCAGATCTCCCAAGGGCACTTGGTGGGAGGGGCAGGTAGAGGACAGCAGGGAGTAGGGAGAGGTCTGGTCACTCTCAGAGCCCCCGGGGTGTGATGAGCAGGAGGCAAAGACCTGGGGGGGGGGAGACATCCCTCCTTAGGCTACCTCTTAAGGAGGCAGTGAAGCTGGGAGGAAACTTGGGAATAAAGAAGAGGATCCGAATCCCCCAGACCACCCAGTGTCTTCCTCTGTCCTGGGGAGGCATCTGGGGCGGGCTCAGTGGCCTCCCCCCACAACCCGCCCTCTCACAGTCCCCGCTGCCCTCCTCCTTCCCCTTCCCTCTTCTGGCCTCTGTAAAGGGCCAGGCAGTAAGAGACACACAAACTAATTAAGAAGCAGAGTTTGGCCAGATGCCTGGGCCAGCCTCCCCCGGGGAATTAAGCCCAAGCCAGCTAACTGTGTAGGGCGGGGAGCATGTCACCTCCCAGACGCCCCTCAGGACACCGGGCCTCTCCAAAGGCACAGCAAGACCAGCAGCCCCCAGAAGGGAGCATTTAGCATCTGCACCTGAGGCTGGCGGCTGTGCGCCCTGTACCATGTTGGGGGGCAGCTGGGGGGGGGTGGGGGCACAATGCCTCTGTCTCCGCGCCAACAGAACAGGTCAAACTCTCCTCTGATCCAAACATGAATAATCGGGCCCTGGGTCCAGCCAAAAAGGGACAGGGACCTCTCCCCACCCCAACTACACATGATTACGAAGTGACCGACCCAGACCACCCTGCAGTCGGGAGAAGGCAAAGTAAGAGCCACTGGGCCGCAAGACTTTTTGTGCTGTAAGGTCAGGGTGCTGGAGCCTCCTAGAACTCGGAGGGAGGGCCCCCGAGAGGAGGGAACTCGGGGTGATCCTAAACAGGTGATGCCTACTGTCGGGACCTTTCCGCGGGGAACACCCTCTGGAGAGTCAGGAGAAGGGACGACCAGCCAGTGTCCCCTCAGCGCCGGAGCTCGAGGCGTGGGGACGCAGGAGCAGAGCTGCGCGGCAGGAGGCAGAGTTCGAACACGTCGCCCGATGGGTGCGTGCCGCGTTTGCGTTTCCTGGGGCCGGCGGCTGAACGTGTCCGCGTGTGCGCTCGGGGAGAAGGAAGGTGGGGCTGGGGTTTCGCAGCCGGGAACCGGGGGCGCGAAGAACTGGCGCAGGCTGGATCGAACACGGATGCCGCGGATGGGGCGCCGACCCCGGGGCTGCGGGCATCCGCTCTGGCAGCCGCGCAGCGAGCAGAAGCGGCGCGAAGCCGCAGCGCCAGCGGGGGAAGGCGAGCCCGCCGCCGGGCCGCGGGCCGCGCGCAACTCCGGATCGTGCGGCGCCGCCTCTACTCCCGAGGCCGACCAGGGCAGCGCTCGGTTTCCGTGCCCGGCGCTGCCCCGGGCCGGGGTCTGGGCTCTGCCGGGTCTGCCGAGCCGCCGGGGGCTCTCAAGGGTCCCGAGGCACTCCTGCCCCTGGCGAGGTTTGAGGAAGTGGGCACCTCCCCCTGGCATCCCCGGCTTCACGCCAGACCCTGCGACCCGTCTCCGTGCTCCGGAACAGCTGGCTCGGTCTCCTGGCGCCCTGAGAAGGGCGGGGACCCAGGCATCCACTCCGGAGTCCGAGCCGGGGTCCCCACCGAACCCCGGCAGCGCGCACTTGGCGCCTCCTGCAAAGTTTCCGCGCGGCGCGACGCCGGCGTGGAGCGGGACGCGGGCTCTTACCGTAGACTCCTTGTCCCCGGCAGTGGAAGGGGATCAGCGCCAGAAGTAGAAGGCAGGTCACCTCCATCTTCACGGCCGGTGCTTCATCCCCGCGAGGCGGCGCAGCCCGAGAGGTGGCGGGGGGCGCATCCGCCGGGGCCCCGCGATGCCCCCTGCGTGCCCCCTTCCCCCGAGAGGCGGCGGAGGGGGCGGCGGCCGAGGCCAGGAGACCGAGGAGGCGGCGGCGGCGGCGGCGGCGGCGGCGACCCGGGTTTCTCCTCCGGCGGGGCCGCTGCCCGCGTGGGGACGCAGGGGGCGCTGGCCCGGCCCCGGGTGCCTCGGCGCGCCCCGCGCAGCAGCCAGCGCCCCGGCGCGAGGAGCCCGGCCGCCGATCCGCCCCGGGTCCCCAGGGCTGTGTGCTCCGTGCGCGGGGCGCCAGGGACCCCTCTGCGGCCGAGGGCGCGCCGCGATCCAACAGGCCACCGGCCGCCGGCAAACTTGCCGTCTCCCCGCCGGGGGACGCCCCTCGGTGCAGCGGGGGCGGGAGGGCCCGGGCTACGCTCAGGTTAATCCGCCGTCTCCGGTCCTGCGGCAGGCGCCGGGGGCCGCGGAGCCCGACCCGAGGGGGCCGGGTTGGGCGCGCTCCCCGAGGCGGAGGAGCCCCGGCCGCGGCCCTCCCGAGCCGGGAGCAGCGCCGCCTGGGCTCGCTCGAGGGGCGAGAGCCGCGGGTCCCCGGTCCGCGAAGTTGACCGAGCCACCGAGGAGCCCCGGGGAGGAATCGCGCCCCGGCAGCCCCGCGGGAATCAGGAGAGCAATTCCAGCCAACGGAGACCCCAGAAGGCGGGGAAACGAGGAAAGTTTGAGTCGTTTGAAAAATATTCGCGCTCTCGGCAAGGCCGGGGCTGCGGCGCGGGCGCCGCTCGCCGCCTCCGCCCGCCGAGCTGGGCTCCCGCCGTCTGGCCGCGGCCGCCGCGCTCCCGGGCTCGCTGCTCTCCGGAGAGCCGGGCTGCGCCGCGCCCCAAGTTGGTCGTCCCCGCCCCCGCCCGGCGGCCTCGGCCTGCGGGGGCCCCCAGCGGGCGGGGCCGGGCCGGGCTCCCGGGCGCGGCGGCCGCTGGGCTGGGGCCGCGGGAGCGCTCGGCTCGCTCGGCAACTTGGGCTTCGCTGTGCTGCTTCCCCCCTCGGAGCTTTTCATTCCGCGCTCCCCCCGCCTCCCGCCTCCCGCCCCCCGCCTCCCTCCTCCCTCCTCCCGCCTCCCGCCTCCCTCCTCCTCGCGTCTCCTCGTTCGGTCTCTCGCTCTCCCACCCTTTGTCGCTCGCTCTCCTGTTTGATTCCCCTCCAGTTAAAAAAAGGAGCCAATTAAAGGCAGCCCAGCTCGCCCGGCCCAGCCTCTGTCCAATTTCCTCGCCTCCCCCAGGACCAATTAGAGAAAACAAAACAGGGCTGGGGGAAGCAGACCGCCGGCTTCCTTCTCTCAGTCTCTCTGTCTCTCCCTCTTCCTTTCGGCCCCTCCCCCCCTCCCTCTCTCCGCCGCCCCCCCCCCAACCCCCGGCAGGAAAATGTCAGAAAGCAGAAATGCATCCATCTATCCCGAGGACAGTGGCGGAGGGACGTGGGTTTCGGCGCGGGCTCTGCAGCCGCGCGCTCGCCGCTCGCTCCCCGCCCGCCCTGCACGCCCAGGCCGCCGCCGAGCCGGTGCACCGACTCCGTACTCGCGGGGCAGGCACGGCCGTTCGCCCCGGGGACCGCAGCCTGCGGGGCACCGCGCACTTTGCGAGTGTTTTGCACTCTCGGGGGTCGGAACTAGAGCGGGGGTCGGAGGGAAAGGCCACCGGGCCCGCGTCTTTTGGGGCCCTGCAGGCGCGGGAGCTGCCGGTCTGCGGGGCTGTCTGCGCGGCCCCGGAGTCCCCCCGCCCCCGGCCGAGCCCCCGCCCCTTCCAGGCGGCCTCGGCCTCTCCCGGCGTAGGGCGTGGGGGCCACGGCCACCGGCGCTGCTGGGGCCCGGGCGGGGAGCGCGCGCTCCGAGCCTGCCCTTGCCTCGGCCCACAGGTTGCCAACCGGTCTGCCCGCAGGACCCCGCTGCCGGAGCTCCCCTGGGCCTCCGCATGCTCCCCGGCTCGCCCCGGTCTCGCCCCCATCCGGCCTCTCCTTAGGACCTCAGGCGCCCCCAAGCGCCCCAGGGGCGCACTCTCCTCCGGCAGCCCAGCCCGCGGCCGGCTCCAGCTGCGGGGCGCAGGCACTCGGGACCTCCGCGACCTCACCCCGGCCCCCGGCCCCCGGCCCCCGGCCCCCGGCCCCCGGAGCGGGGCTGGGAAGCGTGCGCCTCCCAGACGCCGGCGGGGACGGGGCGTGGGCCTCCGCTGCGCCTCGGTTGGCGTGTCCCCACGCCGGTCCTGCTAATCTCACCTGCTCCACCTGTCGCCGTTATCTATCTCGGCTTGTGGGGACGGTCTTAGGGCGGCCCGCGGGAGCGCGGACTACCGCAGCAGCTAACAAGCGAGACTGTTAACCCTTCTTCCCCGAACTGTTCAGTTCATCTTGGCTGTGATGGTGGTTCCACGACTCTATGCGTTTGCCAAAACTCAGAGAACTTACACCAAAAAATACTTCATTTTTCAATATGTAATTAAAACACAAATTTCAAAAATAATGACAATAAAATCCACCCCATCTCAGACCCTCTTTCTGCTGGGTTCCCCCCCCCCCCCCATCCTCAAGGGACTGACTTCTCACGGGAGAACGTGCCGGGCAGCAGTGGGAGATGCTGGCAGAAATGCCAGGCCGCCCTCGGGGGTATGCCACCTTTCTGTCCATCCTGGGAAGTCTGAAAACATCTGAAGAATCTTATTCTCCAGCCCACTTCCAACTGATTAGCTCCTTCTTTATCCCCTCCCCCTTGGTCTCTCCACTTCCTTTCCTGTGGATCCAAGGCTGAATAAGGGGACCCGTCTTAGTGCTGGGCACCCAGCAGAATCCAGCAGGACACTTGTTAAATGAATGGATGAATGATGCCCATCATAGGCCAGATACCACAGACCTAGGATACCCTCAATGCAGCCACCCTTTCTACTCCCCACCCCGCAACCATTACCTGGAGGAGAAAAACCCATTTTCTGCTCCATTGGGCTACAGAGCTATCAGGCCTCTTCCCACCTACCTCCCCTACCCAGTCTAAACAGGAAGTGGCACCAATTGAGAGTGTGCTGATGACTATTTTCTTTTATTGTCATCTTTCCCTTGTTCAAAAATTCCTAGAAACCTTCACCACCTCCAGGAAGCTCTCAGGGAGTGATCATGGTGATTTCTGCTCTCCTTGGCTTTGCCCATTCTGAGTTAAATGAGCATGTATCCACGCCAGAGGAGACTGCCTTCCTATTTTCCAACCATCTGGTCCAAACCCCAAGACAGCAGTTAATTGCTCCTCTTTGGCCTTGGGATGTTTTACCGGGGGACAGGGAATCCCCACTGACCCAGCTGACAAACTCAGCTCTTGAGTTTGCCCTCTCTGAACACATATAGTGGCCTGAAGGACAGAGAAGACTCATGGTCAAGGAGAGACCAGGAGGAGGGGGAAGCAGGGCTGGGATTGAACATTTGCAGTAGCGAATTCACTTGTGAATATTCTGCAGCTAATTGTATGCAGTGTAAGTATCCTGACAGCCAGTTGGTGTGTGCCTGTGAGTTCAGCCATCTCCTCCCCCAAGTGGGCCTGGCTTGCTGCCTCTGACAGAGCCCTGTATCTGACAAGGGAAGGCAACCAGAGGGCACCTGGGTGGCTCAGTGGTTGAACGTCTGCCTTTGATTCACCTCATGATCCCAGGGTCCTGGGATCAAGCCCCGCATTGGGCTCCCTGCGTGGAGCCTGCTTCTCCCTTGCCTATGTCTCTGTCTCTCTCTGTGTGTCTCTCATGAATAAATAAATAAAATCTTTAAAAAGGGGGGGGAGGAGGCAACCAGGAGAAGGAAAAAGCACTAGACTTGGGAGCCATCAATCCAACGTTCCAGTTGTAACCTCCGTAAGCCTCGGATTCCCCAGCTATAAAGTGGGCAGATCCCTATCTCACAGAGTGGTTGTGAGATGTGAGTAATAACAGCTGATACCACAGGCCTTCATGTGGATAGCTATTTAATCCTCATAACAACTATGGGAGATAGGGCCATTATTCTCCTAGAATAACATAGAACGATTCAGTGACTTCACATAGCGGTTATGTGGCTTTGACCTAGGTAGCTTGGCCCTTCCACCTTGTTCTTTCCCACTGCTCTATACTGAAGGAATGAAAGGGCCTAGGTGCCTAGTAAATGTTTTCACAGGAGTGTTCCCTATTCTTGTCACACTCAGAGAACAATTCACCGGGCCCTCAAAACGGGCTTTTGAGGGGTGGCACATGAGCTCTCGACCACTGGACCTGAGGCCAATTGAGGCTGGGCTTCCTGGAGACTCAGTGGTCAGCACTGACTGCCAACTCCTGGGTTCCACCCGAGACAGTCTAAGAAAAACACTATTCTTTTGCCCCAGAGAAAGCCCAGCCCTTGGGCTCCAGGAAGTTTCTGGAACTAGCTGCCAGATTGACGGGGTGTATGATGTGTGACACGCCAGGGAACCAGGAAACCCAGACCTTGGCCAAGCAGGGCAGCTTTTGTTGTGAGAGCTCCTTTCTAGAAATCTCCCCCATCTCCTCCTGCCTGAGGGAACTCAGAGCCTGAGAGAAGAGAGGAGAGGGAGTAAGAGGGAGAGAGAGACACACACAGAGAGAGGAAGTCTGCGGGAATGGTGCCGCCACTTGCAAGGGAAATTGTCTCTGAAAATCATACAGTGGCAGATATCGATTCAATCTCAAGGCAAAACACTTTCTGGTCAGGTGAGGTGAAGGCTGGCTGGGGTGTGTGTGGGGAGGTGAAGACCGAGGAGAGTTATGACCCCGCTGAAAGACCAGTTTATTAATTCAGTCTCTAACAAATAGCCAATTAATGGTTCCAGCTGCTAATTAGTAAGCAGTTAACTCCTGTTATAAAATGTGCTGCTCCAGACTAGTGACAATGCAATCCCACAGTGACAGCCTTGGTGAGGAGGGGTCCCGGAGACTTCTGATGCTCAGGTTCTGTAGCAATCCCCCCTCACCGCCCCCCCCCCTTATTCCAAACTGCCAGCAGACCCTCAGTTCTGGAATGCAGGCTTCCTGACAGCAGGGACCCTGGCTGGTCAGCATGTATTCACTTAACAAGTTATATCCTACTATGTGTCAGGCTCTACTTGAGCCACTGCCAAGTCATTGTGAGTAAAACAGCTAAGAACCTCTGCCCTCAGGGAGCTTATATCCGAGGGAAGAGACAGACTATGTAAATAAGGAAAATAGATAATTTTTTTAGACAGCAAAGAAAATGCTAGACGAGGAGTAGGCAATGACAGAGCATCCAGACCAGATTCCATTCACCTTGGTGTCATGACCTTAAGGAAGAGAGAGGTCAACTCATGCCAGTCTCTGTGGGGTGAGCACTGAAGGGAGAGGGGGCGGCAAGTGTAAAGGCCCTAGGATGATGAGGAGGACTTGATGCAACTGAAGAGGTGATGGGAGCATAGTAGATGCTGAGATCAGAGAGGTTGAGGGGATAGGTCCTTTGGGCCTTGGGGTCATTGCAGGAGGTTGGGTTTTACTCCGAGTAAATGGGACCTATTTTGGGTAGGGTTTTGATCAGAAGAGGGAGAGAGGGGCACCTGGGTTCTTCAGTGGTTGAGCATCCACCTTTGGCTCAGGTCGTGATGCCAGGGTCCTGGGATTGGGTCCCACATGGGCTTCCTGTGAGGAGCCTGCTTCTCCCTCTGCCTGTGTCTCTGCCTCTCTGTATGTGTCTCTCATGAGTAAATAAATAAAATCTTAAAAAAAAAAAAAGAAGAAGAAGAAGAAGAGGGAGAGGATATGACTTTAATTTAGCAGGCTCTGTTAAGGAACTGATTGAAGGGAGTGCCACAGTATCCCTAGCACCTGCTAGGCCCTTAGTGGGTGATCAATAAATGCCTAGCATATGAATTGGCACCTAAAAATGGATGGGGCTAGATTTGTGAGACAGGGAAACACACTCATTTTTGAATGTTCTATTTAAATGGATCATCTTGTAAATTATTTTACAACCACCAAGGGTCCTCTCAACATTTCACCTTTCCAAGGAATTCCACACCCACTACCCTGCTTGGTCCTTCAAATGTTCCTTTCAGTTATGACACCTCCACCATTTTACAGATGTGAACACTGAGCCAAAGAGACATTTGCCAACTGGCTTAACAATTACTTATTGAAAATACCAGTCCTAGAACGATGATGGTGGAGATACAAGAGACAGGAGTCCCTCCCCCTGTCTGGCCACCTTTCCACAAGGGTGTCATGTCTCCCTCTGTGATCTTCCCTCTCCAGGCTCCAGATTCTCATTTTCACAATAAGCAGATGTGCCTCGCCGGGCTCTGAGATGGCTCCCAGCCCAGACTCCAAAGGCTTGTGAGCCCTGTCCATGGCCTGTTATCTAGATGCCACCATTTCTCAAGTGAGGGTCACCTCAGCTGTCCCAAGCTCCCTTTGTCCACACTAATGTTGGAACAGGGGAGGTTTCGTTTAACTTTTTTGAGCTGATGGTTCATTGGATCAAAAGTAGTTTGGTTTTAACACCAGCTTGGAAAACACATGGTCTTCCCACTCTGAGTGGGTGTAAAGAGCACTGATTTACCCAGCTCTTCCCCACTGAGTGGGTCTGGGAAGGGGGTGAATGGGCTGGAAAAGTCAGATTCTCCTGGCTATTTATTAATTCAACAAATATTCATTGTGCCTTCATCATACTGGGTATTCTGCTGGAGACATCCAGCAAGTAAAGACAAGTCTTGGCCTCAGGGAGCCCCAGTCTGAGGGAGGAGATGCTACTATAGTTATGGATCCTGGTGCAAAAATAGAGTCAGGCTATACATCTAGGAGCAGATACACTGTCACGGTAATAATCGCTATGTGGGTAAGGGCCAAGGAGATGGGGAACAAGGAAGACATCCTGCTGGTTACTCTGACTCCTTGGCTCTGACTCCAAGATTGTTTCCTCCTTTAAGCCTGGTTGCCTGCAGCCTTCCAAGTTTCAACCAAGCCCAAGGGAAGGAGCTTGGTGTTTTATTTGGGTATTTTCTCCTAATGCAAATGTCTCTCTGGGCTCCTGGGAACCAGGCCTGTTTGAAGGTGAGACTGTGAAGCTGGCATGTAGCAGTCAGCACCTGGAGGGAAGAAAACCCACCGTCTCAGGGACCAGGCCCCAGCCCAGCAACACACCCCTCTTCCCCACCTCAGTCCGCTAGTCTCCAAGGGACACATCTGGCTAAGAGCTGGAGATGAGCAGCTGGAGATGAGCAGCTCTCCCAAGGCTCACCTGCTCGCTCTTGGGGATGTCACCCCGGGCCCCGGGCTCTGTTCCTACCTGTGCCGTGATCTCTAGGACAGGGTGGGGTGTCCTACTCCTACTGGGGCACTCCCCGCACCCGGGGCAAGGCTGAGCGCGGCAGCCACCTGATGTCTGCTCATTAAGACAGACTGATTTGGTCGAGGCTAACTCAAACAAAAATAGGCTCCAGGCAAACCCCGAATTACCAGGCTAAGGGAAGCCCAAACTATCCAGACAATATGTAGATTAGGGACAAATATAAATAATAAGTATATAAGAAGAGGTACAGGCTGAGGGGAGGCATATTCTTAGGGAAGGGGAGTAGGCCAGGGAGGGGCAGGAGGTTTTGGGAAACCCTGTGCAAACACGGGGCAGGGGAAGGGACCCCTCACACCTGCCTCATTCTGGGATGCTCTCTAGGAGGCCGGGGTGTGAGTCAGGTGCGCCTCCTGAAGGCCCGGTTCTCGGCCCTGCCAGGCTGCAGGGGGCTCTGTCCTCTGGCATCTGCCGGCCCCGCCCCGCCTCGGGCCTCACCTTCTCCAGGGCAGCTTCACCTTCTCCGAAACAGGATCCACTGCGCTCCAGCTTGAAGAGTCAGGCAGGGATCTGCGGGGCGGGGGGGGGGGGGGGGGGGGGGGGGGCGGAGGGGGGCGAAGCTGAAGTCCTGTGAGGGAACCGGCCAGAGCTGGGCCCGAGGACAGAGCAGGGGTTTCTTCTTGCTTTCCTTCTGTTTAACTCCCCGCACCCCCCCGCTCCCCAGCAAATTCTTGTTCCTTTTGTCATCACCCTCTTTTTGATCCATGCAAAGGGTAAGAGTCAGGAAATCTGGAGTGGAATGATCATAGGCACACACGCACACACGCACACGCACGGACCAGACAGCTGCGTGGCACACACTCCAGGGGGCGCCATTTACATAGAATACGGCAGGAATGCGCCCACCTCCCACCTGGGTGTGCAAAGTGGTGGCCCTGCTGCAGCTCCCCCTGCTCGGAGCCAACCCCAGGATCAAGCTGGTGTCATCCCACCCTGTACCTCAATCCCCTCCTCTTCACATCCCCACCCACCTCTCCACCCCCCTCTGGCCCCTCACCCTCCAGGCCAAGCCAGGCCTAATGGCCCCACCCCCGCAGGACGCTGGGACCCCAGATGGTGTCCCGGGCCACCTGGCAGGCTTATTGTTCCGCACACACGACGAGCCCTGGAGATTCGCTGCCTTTCTGATCAACCCTTGGCATTATCTGGTCCTCCTGGCTCTGCGCATGTTTGCTCTGAGTCCACCATCCAGGGCCAATGGCAGCCCCATCTGGCCCTGGGTGAGGCAGGGGGTACCCAAGGGACCCTCCCACTCAGCCCCACTTCTCACCCTTTTGATCCTCTAACCCAGGGCTTAACTGAAAGACTAGGTGTGTGATCACATAACAATAAAATGCCCTTCTGACCATGAAGGAGGCAAGGAGCTTCATCATCTTCGTTTTAGAGATGGGGGGTGAGGACTGAGGAACAGAGAGGTTTAGTCACTCCCCCAAGATCACACAGCTAGTAAGTGGTAAAACTGATGATCGAACTGGAGAGTCTGGCTCCAGAGCCTATAGAGTCCATACCCTTCACCATTCTTTGGTGCTGCCTCTGACACAGAAGGGGGGCCTACAGCTACCATCCTAGGGCTGCACCAACTGACACATGGCCACAAACCACTAGTTGCTATTTGAGTTTAAATAAAGTAAAATTTAAAATTCAGTCACACTGGCCACTTTTCAAGGCCTTAATTGTCACGCAGGACCAGTGGCTACCCTACTGGACAATACAGAGCTAGAATACCTCCCTCATCATAGGAGTTTAATTGAGAGCAGTGCTTAGGAGTCCTTAACTTTAACCCCGGCTCTCCTGCTTACTAGCTGAGCAAGTGTGGGCAAGTCACTTAACCTCTCTGTGTCTGTTTCTTGGTGGGTCAAAGGGTGGTAAGAATAGTGCCGACTCCCCAGAGCTATTAGGGGGGTCGAATGAGAAAATGCATACGAAGTGCTCAGTCCAGTGCTTGGCACATAGTAGGTGTTCTAGAAATTCTGAATTTTCATATTAGGAAGCATAGTTCAGTCCTTCATTTAACTAAGTAGGTAGCTAAGACCAGAGAAACTAAGCAACTGGCTCAAAGCCACGCAGTACATCAAATGTCAAAAGCTGGAGCTCCGGCTTTTATTTTTCCTCTGCCACAGGGCCTAATGCTACCACTACAGCTGATAAAGGACTTCCACATTTGACCCTCCCCAAAACGCTGGGAGGCAGTTAAATGGAGTTTTATCAGACACACACCCCACCCCCCCATTTTACAGATTAGGAAACTAAGACACAGAAAGGGTGAAGGAGCTTCTTCTGAGGTCATGATGCCGTTGAGTAGCAGGGTAGGTACATGTTAGTACTGGTCACTGTTCTTTCCCCTGGTCCATTCTCCACCGTCAGTGAAAATTAATGTGTGGGTGTTTGGGGGGGAGTGTTTGTGTGTGTTCTTCATTTGTTCACTGTGCAGAGTTCAGGGACCTGTTGTCCACTATAGATAGAATATAAATTGCATAAATAATATTAATATGGTCTCAGTTATGTAAAAAGCCGTATACAGAATAAAGATGAGAAGATAGATAATGCCATTTTAATGATTATCGTGGGCGATTGGATTATGGTGATTTGCATTTCTGTCTTCATATGTTTCTATTTTTCCCCAATTTCCTACAAGCAGTATGTATTAGTTTTACAATTAGAAGTAAACAAATGTGATTTTCAAATATATTTTTTAAAAATATTAAATTCCTCCAATGTTTCCCCTGTGGTCTCCTTGGCCCTCAAAACACTCAGGAGGCCTTCCCCAGGTTTGGCTTTGCCTGGCCAGGCCTGCCAGCAGACAGGAGGCCTGCATGTGCCTCTCATCCAGAGGCCCTCAGGTCCCTTTGCACTGGAGTGGGTTTGAATTTACTCAGCAACATCCACAAGCAATAAATGTCATACTGTTTTATTTTTTCAAGTCAAATAAATCCCGATCCCAAGTCTCCAATTGCCAGAGTGCAGAGAAATCGGCCTTAGTTATGTTTGGGAGGGGGAAGCCTCAGGTCACAGAAGAATCTGGGACCCAGGAGAAGAGGCCTGAGGCCTTGTGGTTGCCATGGTAATTGACTCCTGTCACCTTGGTTCCTGAACCCTGGGCCAGGCCTCTCTGGACAGCCTCTGAGGTCTCCACAGCAGCCCTCTCAATGACTACAAGTGGGCCTGGAACCCCCATGGGCCTCAGAGCTTATCATGCAGCTGCCACAAATATCCCCATCTGGCACACAGGCCAGAGAGACACAAGGCCCCAAACAAAGGCTCCCAAATCTCGGTCCTTCCCTGGCTGAGAGGCCTCTCTCCTTGCTCCCTCCTAGTCCAACCACTTTCCTCATTCCTTCTCCAATCCTCTCTCTCTTCAACCCTCCTCACGATACCTCCACCTCCCAAATATAACTGGGGGGAGAGGGGGCGGGAATCCCTGCTGCTTTGACCACAAAACCCGAAGCTCTGGACGTAGACGCTGACCTCAGTTCCTTTCTTAGGATGGAGGAGGAGGAATGTCTGTCACTATTCCAAGTGAAGTGGGAAAAATACCAAATAATATCTCAGTATAAATCCTTCCTCTACAATTCATGCCTTGAGTGATGGCTTCTCAGCTCTTTCCTTGTGAGGTCAAATTGAGGCAGTCAAGCATTTATATGCCAAGGGATGTGGAATGGAGTCATGAAAGGCCCACCTCCCCCTTCCTAGGACTCAGGTGGGGGAAGGGGTGTCCGAAGGGAAAGCCCAGAAATTGGAGTCAGAGAGACTGAAGTTAGACCCAAAATTGGTGTTCATCAAATATCTTTTGTATGTGAGTCTAATCTTGGGCTCAGTCCTTCACATCTCGAAGCCTTACCATCTTTATCTGTAAAAAGGGCATCCATTCATTCAACTACTGTGTCATGATTACCACACACCGTTCCAGGCACAGAGGATATACCAGTGAACATGCCAACATCCCTGTCTACCATGTTAGTGGGTAAGATTGTTAAGGTTGTTATATCATATCAGGTCTAGTAGATGCTGTGGGTGCTCAGCCGCATCCTCTCATACTCACAACACTCTGACTTCTAAATGCAGCACCCAATTAGAGGGTGCCTTTGCTCAAGCCTTCTTTGCCTACCCACATAGCAACCAGAAGAGCCAGGGACTCCCAGCTCCCTGGGAGCAGCCCTCAGCCGGTGACTCACACAGCTGGTACATAAATACCCCGGTTCCCTCACCCCTCAGGCAGGATGTCTCTGAGGTGTGTGTCCCACACCAGCTCCCAGTTCCCCAGCAGGATTGGGCTCCAGTTCCCCACAGTCTCTGGATAAAAAAATGCATGTTATTGGCTGCCTTCCCTTCCCTATTATCACTTCCCCATTCTCTCGTGGGTGTTTCCTGGCATCACCCAATACTCCTTGCTCTCAGATACTTGTCTCGGGTCTGCTCTGGGGAAATCCAACCCAAGACATCAGATTATGGTTGGCGCTATTAGAACAAAATTAAAATGATACAAGGGGATGGAGAACGAGGAATGGTATCACTTTAGGCAGGATAGTCGGGGAAGGTCCCTCTGAAGAGATGTTCAGTTCAATCAAGGACCTGAGGGAAGCCAGCGAGGGAAACGAGTAGGTATCTGGAGGCAAGGGTGTTCCAGGCAGAGGGAACAGCAAGTACAAAGGCCCTGAGGTGGAAACACCTGAGAGCACTGTGATGATGGTAACACCTGCCCAACCAGCTTGTGGAAAGGATTCCTTGAGGTAGTCTGTGTGAACTGGAAATCCCTGGACGCGGAGTAGCTATTAGGGCTTTTTAAATTCCCTTTCTAGAGCCCACAAGCTCTTTTCAGGGACGGCTCAGCTTCTGCCCTGCCTGAGCTGCTATGCTCTGCACCTCCCCCCTCTGTGCTCACCCAGCCTCTCTGGCCTGGAGCAGGGCTTGGTTTTTCCAATAACTCATTAGTGCAGCTTTTGTCATGATTGAAGAAACAAAAGACCCAACAAGAAAACTGCATTCAGAGACATTACAGATTATTTATGAGAAAATGCAAAGCAGCCTCAGCACTGGAGGAATCCCGGGGGAGGCAGGAAGGCCCTGGGGGGGCGAGGGTGGACTGGGATGACTTGGATCTGCCTGGTGCTGGCCACTCATGCCCCTGCCTGACACAGACACATCTCTTCTCTCCTCCCACCTCCCACTGCCAAAGCCAGCCATGAGTCATCGTTGCCCCAGCCACTTGATTTAATTTCACCCACTCATCCAGCCCTCCAGCTATTCATTTATTTATGTATTCACTGTTTCATTCATTCATTTAGACTTGTATTGAGGGCCTACTATGTGCCAGGCACTAGCTGATGTCACATTTATGGAGCGCAGACATGAGTCTGTCTCTTCCCAACCTCACCTGCAGGGGTATTACATTGGTAGCTTTAACATGGTGGCAGTATTTATGCTACAGAAATTGGCAAGGGGTCCAGAGCAGGGCCTTTCCCCTCAGAGACCTGGTTGTTAAACATTTACCAACACACCGCTGTACCAGGCCTTGGTGTCTCAGGCCACATAGAGCTGAACCCCAAGAATCAATGGCCTAATTCAGAGAAGGACATTGACTAAGTTTTTTTTTTTCCTAGAGACTTATTTATTTAGACAGAGAAAGAGAGAGTGCAAGTGGAGGAGGAGCACAGGGAGAGAGACAGAGAGAGAATCTCAAGGCAGCCCCCTTCCCCTGCTGAGAGCAGAGCTGGACTGTGGGGCTCTGTCTCAAACCCTGAGATCATGACCTGAGCTGAAATCAACAGTCGGGTGCTTAACCGACTGAGCCACCCAGGTGCCCTGACATTGACCAAGTTGTTGGTTTTTTTTAAGATTTTATTTATTTGAGAGTGAGGGAGCACACGAGGGAGAAAGACAATGAGTGTGGGGGAAGGACAGAGACAGAGGGAGAAACAGACTCCCTGCTGAGCAGGGAGCCTAGTGTGGGGCTCAATCCGAGAACCCAGAGATCATGACTTGAGCGGAAGGCAGATGCTTAACCGACTGAGCCACCCAGGTGCCCCAACCAAGGTTTTTTTTTTTTTAAAAGATTTTATTTATTTATTCATGAGAGACACACAGAGAGAGAGGCAGAGACAGGCAGAAGGAGAAGCAGGCTTCCTGAGGGAAGCACAATGCAAGACTCAATCCTGGACCCCAGGGTCACGCCCTGAGCCCAAGGCAGATGCTCAACCGCTGAGCCACCCAGGTGTCCCAAGGACAGAGAATTTAATTCTATCAGGTGAGACCTAAGAAGGCATTATATGTGGGGTGCACTTGAGCTGAGACTTTAGGGATAGATGAGATGTCAGCCTGAACGGAGGGTGTTCTGGGTGGTGGGAGCGGTTATAGCAAAGCTCTAGAGGAGCACCAGGCAGAGTGTGGTGTGTTCACTCCACC
Source organism: Canis lupus baileyi (assembly GCF_048164855.1). Taxonomy (NCBI): domain Eukaryota; kingdom Metazoa; phylum Chordata; class Mammalia; order Carnivora; family Canidae; genus Canis; species Canis lupus. Next base: position 65,852,974 of record NC_132844.1, on the reverse strand, counting down.
CAGATAAAAATGCCGCAGCAGGAGCTTGCTCCCACCCACTACCTTCCCAATCACAGAGCAAATGTGCTCTGCCTTCTGGAGGAAAAAATTGATGTTGTAAGTGCTGGAACGTCCAGGAGAGACTGCTGGTTGGACAGTGGGTCCCGAGAGCCAAGGATGTGTCTCCTCCCTTCCCCTTCTCCCAACCTTCTCATCACCATTCCTTCTCAAGGAAAGTCCTGATCTATAGGGAAAATGTCTACAATGTGTGAAAGGGGCAGGCAAGAGGCCACCATCAACCCACCCTCAGCACCACCGACATCGTTACCACCAGTGTGAGCCATGGCGTGTAGGCACCAGGCTGGCCTCGCCATCACCCCGCCCATCAGTTTTCCTTGTGTGGCTCACTGGTGCTGTTAAGCAGCTCATACAGACATGCACGCATATGCTTGGCTTCCAGATATCAGGACAGACACCAAAGAAACCTACATGCTCCAAGTGTTCCAATAATCTCTACTGCATATAAGAGGAGGCTTCTCAAAGATTTCATATTTGCCACCTCTTTACTCAAGGAAATAGTTGAGACTTCCCCACATGTGCACACCCACAGATGTATATACACGTGCGTGTAGAAGCAAGTGGATATCTAGTATGCAGCCCCTGAGTGCCAAGCCATTACTCATGATCCAGCACGGGCAGGAGGGAAGCCACAGTCCATTTAGCCTCAACGATCCTGACCTGGTGAGCCAGTGGCAGCACACCTGACCCACATCTTCCCAGCCACCCTGCCAGCCTCACCCCACTTGTTTGAGAGGAACTTCCCACCAGGTCAAGGCAGCCTCCCCCTCACCTTCCCTGGTCTGTCACCAGCCCCCTCCAGGGAGGGGACATAGAGTGTGACAGTACATTGCATGTGTAGAACACCTCTTTGTCCTCAGAATACTGACTTGTATGCTCTCACTTCATCCTGGCAACCCTGTGGGTGGGGTTAGTGTCTCCAATCTGCAGATGAGGAAGCAGGCCGTGGGCAACACACCCGAAGGTGAAGCTAGAACCAGAACCCAGGTGCTCTGATCCAGACCTTTCATCCACATAGCTATGCACTAAGTCCTAGATGCTGTGCCGAACCCCAGAGATTCAATCCTGAGCACCAAGAGCAATACTACTAAGTGCCAATAATAATAATAATAATAATGACTCAGCTTGATGGAGTACGTGTCCAACATGATCTCGACCTTCACCACATCCCCCTGAGAGGTACTACATTTACCCCCACCTTTCAGCCAAGGACACTCAGCATACCACCTGTGCTGAAGGAATTCACCGTGAGCTCAGGGTCACTCAGGTCAGCCCAGGACCTCTACTCTTCCAGACGACTGAAGCGGAGGTTCTTGGGTGGGACGAAGGAGTATACTGGGAACATACTGTTTTAAAATGCTCTAGGGCAAAATAAATAAATAAATAAATAAAGTAAAATAAAATAAAATAAAATAAAAAGCTCTAGGGCTGGGCAGCCCGGGTGGCTCAGCGGTTTAGCGCTGCCTTCGGCCCAGGGCATGATCCTGGGGAACCGGGGATCGAGTCCCATGTCGGGCTCCCTGCATGGAGCCTGCTTCTCCCTCTGTCTGTGTCTCTGCCTCTTTCTCTCTCTCTCTCTCTCTCTCTCTCTCTCTGTCTCTTATGAATAAATAAAGTCTTTACAAAAATAAAATAAAAATAAAAACACTCCAGGGGTGAGCAGTGTGTACTTTAGAACACAGGACCTGAGGGGTCCCAAGGGCACGCTGAGGGTCTTTGGGGACAGCTTTAGCAGTATTCTCTGGGCCTCAGCTCTCAGGCCCTGCTTTTGTCTTTTTCATGCCTACCCCCGCCCCACCCCCCCCCATGTGAGCGCCTCTGCTCCATGGCTCTGATCACCATGCACAGGCTCTGATCACCACCCACACTCTGTGACAGACAGCAAGGTGTGAGGTCGGGCCAGTGCCCTAGAGTCAGGCTGCTGCTCCTTGCCTATATGACCTGGGTGAGCTAACTCACCTCTCTGTGCCCCACCTCTTTGTAAACCAAGTCTAGTTATAGTGATAATACAGCAAATTCTTCCAGAGTGCTTACTTTCTGAGAGGCATTATTCTCAACACCTTACATGTATTAACTCACTTAATCTTTACCACATCCCTGTGAGGCTGGCTTTTAGCACAGGGCCTAGTGCACTGGGTGCACTTGGTAATTGTTAGCTGTTATGAGGTACACCATCAGCCCTGGGCTCCCTGAGGCTGCCCACCTCTGTGCTTAAAATTTAAAAGCTCCTGTGTTTATTGCAGTGAATGGCTCACCATTTCCCCCATGACCCAGGCAGATACCTGGAACCAAACCCTGAGCTCTAACTCTCCTCTTAGAATCCACATCCAAGTCCTGCAGGTTCTGCTTCCTCCACGTCTGTCATTTCCCTTCATCTCCGTCCCTTCTGTCCATTTCCTCCTCCCACCACTGTGGCTTCTTCCATGTGACTCTGCTGATTTCTCACCTGGATTATGCAAAGGCTTCCTAGAGCTCCCTGCTTCCAGCCCACACACCCTGCAAACCATCTTCTTGCTCTGCCAGAGATTTCCCAATCATAAATCCAGTGCAAATCCCTTTGTTGCTCTCCATAGCTTCCAGGATCAAGTTCAGATTCTTCAGCTTAGCACATGGCACTCTGAGAGATCTGGGCCCTGCCTTTCTTCCCTCGGCTCCCCCCACACACTGAAATATGGCCACTGCAGTCATGCCGGTTTATTCCTCTGGGCCTTTGGGCGTGTGTTTCCCAGTCTGAAGTGCCCTGCCCATCCCCCTTTGTCTAACCAATTCCCCACATCCTTCAGGATTCAGCTCAGGCTACATCTTTTCCCAGAAATCTTCCTGGAACTCTACTGATTACATTTCCTCCTTGCTCCTAGGGTAATATCCTTGACCCACTGAGATTATAGTGACAAATTCTAGGGGCACCTGGGTGGCTCAATCAGTTAAGCATCTGCCTGCAGCTCAGGTCATGGTCTCATTGTCCTAGGATCAAGCCCCACAGATTCCCTGCTCAGCAGGAAATCTGCTTCTCCCTCTCCCTCTGCCCCTCCCCCTACTCCTGCTCTCTTTCTCAAATAAATAAATAAAATTTTCCAAAAAAATGACATTATTTGTGTGTTCTCCCACCAAACACAGATGTCACCTGGAGGCAGATGGCTAAAAGCACAGTCACTGCAGTCAAATGGCACCAGGTCCGCCATTTATTCATTAATTTCAGCTCCACCACTTAGTAGCTGTGTAATCTCGGACAAGTTACTTACCCTCTCTGAGTCTGTTTCCTTGTGTCCAGTATGAGGTTAATTACAGTACTTGCCACATAAAATAGGTGTAAGGATTGTGATATAGTAGGAAAAGTGCTTAGCACAGTGTCTGGTACAATCCAAGTACTCAAAAATGTTAGACATTAATTATGATACCTGGTACAAGGCATTGTGGACAAATGAGCTCCACTGGCTTCTACTTAGGGGAAAGGCAGGCAAATAAGGTAAGGAGGTCCCAAATAAAGGAAGAAACTTTAAATAATGTAGGCAGACAAGAAGAATGACAAATGCCCACTACAATCTACCTCTTGCCTGCCTGACATCAACATACACCTTCTTCCATTCTTAAACTTACCCACCATAGGACCTCCACAATAACCTGCTTCTACCTAACATAATGTAATTTATTCCTCACAAATGAAAACTTATCCTTTTCCCCAAAGGGAGACAACCCAAAATCACATTGGTAGTTCCACCAGGATAACTGGCATACCCATTCTTCTTCCAATTCCATCATGATCTCATCTTGATATTCTATAATCTATGCAACAAATTGTAATACAGCCATCAAAAACATCACTATATAAAAATAATAGGGGATGAGGATGGGAGAAAAAAGGAAATTTTATTAAAATAGATCAACATACCTGTCTCAAAGCAAGGAGAACAATGTGGGTGAATACTGTAGTTCTCATTCCTGCATCTAATCACAAGACCATAGCTGGTATTTGTCATTTTATCCCTTCTCTCATTTGCCTATCACAAGTACATCAGCTGGTCAGACTTCTTTACCTGGTAGGCCAATCTTACCCTCTGTTGGGAGAAAGCTGAGTCTTAGATGGCATTGCCTGTTTGTGTTACTGTGGTCTTCTACTAACATTTACCACTTGACCTAGAAGTACTAAGAAATACCCCATCCACCTCCCTGCCCCATTGTTTCCCAGTGATAATTAGAGTTGCCCCAGCCAACACTGAAATCCCCCTTGTGCATAAGAAATAGAAGGGCCTGGTGACGAACTCAACTTCCAGTTCAGAGGAGTCATTTTGTCCCCCTGGTGGAAGCATTTCTGCCTTGGGTATTCTGACTTCTAAATCAGTAAAGCCTGGGGATCCCTGGGTGGCGCAGCGGTTTGGCGCCTGCCTTTGGCCCAGGGCGCGATCCTGGAGACCCGGGATCGAATCCCACGTCGGGCTCCCGTTGCATGGAGCCTGCTTCTCCCTCTGCCTGTGTCTCTGCCTCTCTCTCTGTATGACTATCATAAATAAATTTAGAAAAAAAAAGAAAAAAAAAAAAGAAAAGTGGGAGGGGTCTGGACTGGAGATGTGAATTTGGGTTCCATCATTACCTTGAAATGGGGTGCCCCAGAGAGCCTAAAGATGAAGACAAGAAGGGGGAGCTAAGAACAGATTCCTGGGGAACATTGCCTTGCAAGAGTTCAGTAGGAGAAACAGGGCACTGGGGAGCCATGCAGGGTCGTGTGGTCTTTCTAGTAGAATCCAACCCTCTCTTTAATGACCCTTCCAACCTCTAGGTAAAAGCATCCCATCCAGGGGTAGGCATGTCAAGACTTCATTCTCCTTGGATAGAGCTCACATCCCCTAAGCCACATGTAGACCCAGTGTTACAACATAATAATGTTTTCCCAGCATTTCTCAGAAATTCTTTCTTGAGTTCAAAATCCCAAGAAAAGTGAGTCAAGAAAACCGAAAAATGGAAAAAAGTATTATAATTCCCCTGCAAGAATTAAAGCTTCATAATCAACAAAGAGATGTCTTTGGTTGTAGGGTCAACTGATGTCAAATTGAAAACAAAAGCTATAAACAGCCCTACTCCATGGAATTGAAGGTTAAGGTCAATATCTCTGGGAACTGGGACAGGAGCTCATAGGGGAGAAGCAGTCTTGCTTGTAGCTATTGGCATCATATCAACGTATGTTTGTAGTCCTTTGTACTGCCATGATGAGACAGTCTTACAAATTAAATAAATATTAAGAAGTTTATAGGCATAGTATACTTGATTCAAATCCTATTAGCAATATCCCAAGAAGTAAGTTTTGGAAGCAAAATAAGCCCTTAAATTGGCAATTTTGTTATGTAAAGTGCTGTTTGCCTTGCTTGGATCTGAATGTTACAGTCTTCAAATAGTAACCAGGCATGATCACTGACACTTGCCAGGGCTTGGATACTCACTATGGAAGAAATGTAAAGAGAAGAAAATAGGAATGTTGTAGAATTCTTGGACATGAAATCAGAAACTGGTCTAAAATCTGAATAAGCAAAAGCAGTATCAATTTCAGTGGCAAAAAAAAAAAAATCAAGACAAGCACACAATGAATTTTCATTGTTTAAAAAATAAAGAGAGAGGTGTGTGTGGGTGGCACAATCTGGTAGGCTACTGACTCGGTTTCAGCTCAGATGGTGATCTCAGGGTCTTGAGATCGAGCCCCGTGTGAGGGAGGCTCTGTACTCTGTGTAGAGTCTACTGAAGATTCTCTCCCTCCCTCTGTCCCACCCGCCTGTGCTCTCTTTCTCTAAAATAAATAAATAAATCCTTTTTTTTTTAAGGGCTTGTATGAAGCACCATGTGCCCTAACACCCAAACTGAAGACACTTTTGAACATTTGCTTGATGATTCAAACAATGTCAACAAAAAAAGGTTTTCTTTTTCTATATCTGGAATATTTGTTGTCAAATAAAGATCAAGACTGTTGGGTAGGGATCCCTGGGTGGCGCAGCGGTTTGGCGCCTGCCTTTGGCCCAGGGCGCGATCCTGGAGACCCAGGATCGAATCCCACATCGGGCTCCCTGTGCATGGAGCCTGCTTCTCCCTCTGCCTGTGTCTCTGCGCCTCACTCTCTCTCTGTGACTATCATAAATAAATTTAAAAAAAAAAAAAAAAAAAGACTGTTGGGTAAATTAATGTTTAATGTGTTTAAAATTTTTCATTTAATATTTAATGAAAAAATTTTAATATTAAATATTTCTGTTATCTTATAATTTTCATTTGTCGTTAATTTTGTGTTCATATTTCTTTATTTGATGTTTTCTCTTATCAAATGTCTATTTCAGGTAGGGAGCAATTTTACATGCTGTTGAAATACATAATCTTGTCATAATAATGATAAACCATACATTTAACCTTATGTCTTTTTTTAAACAAAAGATCTCTAAAACTTTTAGCATAATCCTATTACAGAAAAATGATTCACTGTTTATTATTTATTATCACTCATTTAAAATATGTAAATGCAATGTTATGGAAAATACAGAATAATTTATGATTTCAGGAATTTCCAAGAATTCTCAGGATTCCAATTTCTCATTGCCAAACATCCCCAAATTAGTAGCTGTCAGAAATCTGGAAACAAGGGCACCTAGGCGACTCCGTCGGTTAAGCATCCTACTGTTGGTTTCTGCCCAGGTCATGATCTCAGGGTCCTGGAATCGAGCCCTCTGTTAGGCTCTGCACTCAGCAGAGAGTCAGCTTCTCCCTCTCCCTCTGCTCCTTCCCCTGACTTGTGCTCTCTCTCTCTTTCTCTCTTTTATAAACAAACAGACAGATAAATAAATAAATAAATAAATAAATAAATAAATAAATAAATAAATAAATAAATAATATCTTAAAGAAAAAAAAAGGAAAGAAATCTGGAAACACTATGCAGATGTGTGGCATCACCCCTGGTTGGAGCCCTTGGGTATATCCAGCCACAGGGATACTGGAATAGGATGGAGAGAGCAATTTTGCCCCATACCAGTCCCAAGTAACTTCCATTTTATTAGGGTGAGTTCGTTCTTACTCTTTTTGCCTTTCCTCTTCATGTTGATTCATGTCACTCCCCACCATACACCCAGATTTGACAACACTCATTTAATAAGAATCCATTTCTTTCTTCTTATTTATTTATTTGAAAGAAAGAGAGAGCAGGAGCAGGGCTGGGGAGGGGCAGAGGGAGAGAGAGAAGCAGATTTCCAGCTGAGGAGGGAGCCCAACTCGGGGCTCAATCCCAGGACCCTGAGATCACAACCTGAGCGGAAGGCAGACACCCACCCAACTGAGCCACCCAGGCGCCCCGTAAGAATCCATTTCTTGTGCTCCCCAAAATCCTTACGCTCCGTGATACCATCTAATAACTATAACTACATCTAATAACTCCTCCTGGAGAGGAGGTGCCTCTCTGCTGGAGGCAATAGGATCTAAGGCTGACACACTCTAACTTCATCCTGATTATCTCCTCAGGCTGGAGAGGGCTGATATTAGCAAAATGCCTGCCCCAAACATCTGGTACCTCTGGGCACAGTGTAATGATGGCTGTGATCAGTGTCACTGTTCTTGGTAATCTGTTGCTTTGGTGCCCCCGATGCAGTCCGCCTCCATGCACCATGGCTTTGTGTACTCCCCTCCCACACTGATTCTGCACCAACCTGAGACCTGCCTTAACCAATAGAACATGGCGGAAGGGATGTTGGCTCAGTCCCTGGCTAAAATTCCTTAAGAAAGCCTGTAGCCCTGGTTTGTGCTAGCTTGCAAGGGCTGATTATTAAATTTTGAGGAATTTTATGAGTTGATCAACATCAAGTTGGTAGCTTGAAATTTGTCTTGCTGGTAGTATGGATATCACAGAAATTGGCAAATACTAAAAATCAAGGGCCTTCCCTCCATTATTCCCGTCCTTCCTTCCTTTTTCCTCCTTTTTTTTTTTTTTTTTTTTCTGTAAAGCCAGTTACCAGCACACCACTGCCTGATGGCTTCCACTTTGATCTCTTCTGAGCCCTGAACCACACATAAGTTCAGCCACCTTTCAGGAAAGACCACCAGGTGGAAAAGCCCCATGGGAAGGAAAAGACCCTAGGACTACATGAAGGAGAACCAAGGAAGCCAGATAAATGACCCAGTGAAGCCATTCCAACCAGCCTCCAGCCTTTTGAGCCCTCCTAGATGAAGTGAAGTGTCCCACCTACGGATGAAGAGGCCTTAGACATCCCAGTCTCGGGATCAGAGATGAGTTGCCCCTGGCATAACCTGTCTGAATTTCTGATCCACAGAACTGTGATCAAATCAAAGATTTAAACCATTAAGTTTTGGGGTACTTTAGGATGCATCAATAGAAAGAACCACCATCAATCCTGAGGCAAGGGGCCAGATGGACCTGTGTCCCTTGTCACTGTCTCTTTATTAGCTGGCTTCTTATCTCTTTCCATATTACCTGGCTCCAGGAAGCACCCCAGCTCTCTATACCCCAAGGGGGGGTACCCTTTGGCCCTTGAGCCACTCCTATCCTCCAGGGATCCCAGAGGGCCCCCCTGCTCACATCCCTCCCCCATCCCGCTTAAGCAGACAGGGAGATTCTGCAGAGTGAGGTTCTGCTAGGGAGGCCCATATGGAGCTGAGAGAGGAAAGGAGTCCCTTCCCCTCCCTGTTGACATTTGAAAAGGACAAAATTAGGAGGAAGGTAAATGTTACTGTTCTTTTCTCCCAGGGATGAGGGAAGAGAGAGGCTGACCTAGGGTTCTGATTGTTTCAGGTTTGGCAAGGGTGCTATGTTGGGCATGAGATCACTGTAGGATGAGGGGGGCATTGCTGGTGGGTTAGCATCCTGCTGTATTAATAATAGCATAGTGCTTGCCGTGTGCTAGGGACACCGATAAGGCTTTTACATATCTTGTCTCATTTAAACTTACAGTCCTACGTGGAGACTCCACGGTTACCTCTGTTTTCCCTCCAAGGAGACAGGGCTCAGAGAAGTCACCTGGTATGTTAAGTCTGCTCGAACTGTTGTGACAAAATTCCACAAACTGGGTTGTTTCGATGGCAGATATTTGTTTTCTCATAGTTTTAAAGTCTGGAAGCCCAGAATCAAGTCATTGGCGGGGTTGGTTCCTGGTGGGATCTCTCTCCTTGGCTTATATCATGCCTTCTCTCTGTGTCCTCACCTGACCTTCCCTCTGTGCACACATGAAAAGAGAGAGAGAGAGAGAGGGAGATTATGAGAAAGAGAGAGAGAGAGAGATCTGGTGTCTCTTCATCTTCTTATAAGGACATCAGTCCTATCATATTAGGGCCCCACCCTATGGCCCCCTATAACCTCAATTACCTCCTTAAAGGTTCTATTCCCAAGAATCCATGGCACCGAACAGGTTAAGAATTGTGTTCGAAAGCCAGTAAAAGGCCATGCTCAGCAGATCTGTGTGACCTAGACCAGGTGATACTGGCTAAGGGAAGACAGGACCAGTTTCAATGAAATCCTGGGTGCAGTTGGTGGCCTGGGGACCTGTTTCCTGTCTTCAAGGCTGGTGGGGCCACCTGCATATCCAGGACTGTGAGGCTGACCTGCACCAAGTATTTTGACCTGCTGGCCCTGGTTAGTAAGTGGGAAGGACTGATTCTAAAGTCAAGCCAGTGTACCCTTAATCCCTCTGGCTTCCGTCTTGGCCTTCACACTGGCGCTCCACCCCTTTTCCCCAGCACGTGTGGGCAGGCTGGGCATCGCCGGGAGCCAGGTGCCTGCTGCACCCAGAGGCAATTTATGAACTGTGGGTATTTTGTCTGTTTACTTGAAAGCACAAAAATTTGTCACTTGTGTGGGTAATTTGCTGCTAATTACGAGCTTACAATCTGCAGATAGGAAAATCAGGGCCAACGTGCGCTTCTTGAGGAAGAGGAAAATTATCCCAAGTACTGTGTAATTATACACTTAGCGGGCACAGTGCTCCCAGCCCTCACCCTTCCCATGAAGGGCTGACAGTGCAGGGTGAGTTTACACACATGCCCACTGAGGCTCCCCCCTGGGGAGGGGAGGCCTGCCTGCTGCCAAAGCCCTGAGACACGAGGCCGCTCAGCCTCATTCCTTCCCTCCTCTGCTGAACCCAGAACAGAGATGAGGAAAAAAACTGGGGTACCTCCCTCAGGGAGCATCTGGTCTGATGGAGAAGACACAGATCCTGTCCATAGGAGCACTGCTCTGACTGGGGGTACAGGAGGCCTGCCCTCCTCCAGCAATCCCTGATCTGACATCGGGCCAGATACCAGGTGAGAGCCATGGGGGAGCCCTGCGTCTGTCAGACAAGGACCCCCAAGTTTGGTGGGGAGGGAGTGCTCTTGCTTCAGGGAGCTCTCTGATGAGAAACGCATGGGTCCTTGGGAGACCCTAGTTTCATGGGGAGAGACACAAGCTCCTGCTTACAAAGGCTCCAATTCCTTTTTTTTTTTTAAGTAGGCTCAGCATGGGGCCCAATGCAGGGCTTGAAATCACAACCCTGAGATCAAGACCTAAGCTGAGATCAAGAGTCGGATGCCAACCAACTGAGCCATCCAGGCGCCCCACAAGGGCTCCAATTCTGATAGAGGAGAAACAGCTGCTGCCCTCAGGAAGCACTTGGTCTGATGGGAGAGGCAAGCTCTTGCCTCGAGGAGTCCCTGGTCTGATGGTGGAGACAAATGCCTACTCTCCAAGTACAATTTGATGGGGAGACAGAGCCCCTGATTTACAGTTGTCTCTGAGCTTCTTTCTGTCCATCTCCATGAAAAAGGATCAATGTGACAGTGAGACTCAGGTTAGCACATTCATCACCCCACCCCACTCTGGAAGGTCTTTCCCAACCCCCAAAGCCTTGCTGTAGATATACTCTGCACCCTCTCTTCCTAGACCCTCATACCTTTCAGATCTCTTCCAGCCATCCCTGGATGATGAGGCAGGTGATCCTAGAAAATCTCTCTCCTTTCTTTTCTTCTTGATCCCTTTTATTTGCTGCCCTAAATCATTCATGATTTTCAATAAAGGCCTCTGTGGTCCCCTCCCCCTCCCCCTGCAGAAAATACTATTTAACAGAAAGGTGACAGTTATGTAATTTAGTCTCGGTCTCCATTATTGATGAACTTGACCATGAAATATTTAGGCTCCTCCATGTTCCACCATTCAGGGTCTGACAGTAACAGTGTCACATTCCAGTTTATCCTTGTGGAAAACGTGTCAATCAGAAACACCCTGCCTCACCCTCTAAGGCTGCATACCCCTGCTCAGCACAAACCCCAGCTCTCTCACTTCAGGGATCAACCTAGGAGCCCTTCTGGATAGGAAGGGTTGTTTTGTCCCCAGAGATCCCATCTCACCTTCCTGCCAGCAAAGTGGCCAGAGCCATGGAGGAGCCTATGAATTCAAGACCGTATGAAATAGAAGGGAAAGAGAGGGAGGGAGGGTAGGTGGGGGGAAAGCATCAGGTCTTCAGTATCTGTAAGCGCTGGCATTGTGTTAACTCGTTTAAAAATTTCTCCCACCAACTCCATAAGGTAGGTATTGTTATAATCCATTTGCATTTGAGGAAACAGGGGCTCTGAGAGGTAAGACGCTTTCCTAAGGCCACTCAGCTAGCCGGTGGTAGAGCTGAAATGGAACACTGATGGAGCTCGCAAGCCTCTGTTGTTTCTACCCCATGGTGGGAACAGATCCTGCCAGAAGACACAGCTTGGTCAACATAACACTCATTCAGTGACTACCCGTCCCACGTTCTTTCTGTTCTGGATCTTATTTCTTGGCTGAGAATTCCAAGTGCAGTGAGAGGGAGACAGGAGAGGAAAGAGAAGACAAAGTACTTGTCCTCAAAGAGGACAGGGTTCTAGCCTAATGGGGGAGACTGTATCCTTGAGGTGTCAATGTTACTCTTCTCCCGAGTGGGAATGAGCTGCAACTGGGGAAACTGAGGCCTGAGTATAATCTTCCTGCCCTGGATGCTGGAAGGAAGAACTTTGGGCCTTTTAACATGGCACAACCTTTCAGGCTGTTCTGTAACCAACCCCCTGGCCATGCTGAGCCCCTAAAAGTCATTGAGAAGATCTCCTTCCTCCTAGCTTTGCAGGTCCACCGTCTGTGTGTCTGTCACTGGCTGCAGATGATTGATAAGCAGCTCTGGTGTGTGTGAAAATATGCACTAAGCTAATTGCATGCTAATTAAACAGATGAGGCCATTACGGCTGCTTGGGGCCCATCTGTACTCTGGGCCATCCCAGGGTGGCTGGCAGGGCTGGGGTCTTTGAGATACTAAGGACCCCAGGCCGGCTGGGTGGGGTGGACAAGGTGACCCTCAGAGGGAGCTGAAATGTCAGGCTGAAGAGGACTGGCAAATGGAGTTTCCAGGCATTTGAATATAAGGAAGAGCTTTCTAACCATGAGTCACCAGCAGTTGACTAATGGTAATGAGCTCCCCGTTGTTGGAGCTAAGCAAGCAGATAAATGAGGATCCCTTCAGCATTTTGTAGAGAAAGGGGTGAATGAATTATGTCATTGCTTCCATTGCCAAGATTCTATGTTCCTATGATACCGGACTAGCAGCTCTCAGCTTTCCTGCCACCCCCTCAACCATCTCCTGCCCACACAGGGAACAGGGAGGAATCTGGAGATCTGCTTCTCCTCACCGAATGAGGACACATATGGGAGGTGCCCCGTGGGTCCCAGAGCTCAGGAAGGAGAGATGGGACCCCGTGAAGATGCCCCCGTGTCTCAGCCCCCTTCCTGCCCCTGCAGGAGAGAGGCTCCTACCAGGGTCTGGGAACGAGCTCATTTCATTTCACCGTCTGGCGCCTCATGTGTAAATATTTCATATCCCCATTGAATATTTTGGGATGATTATGAATTCTTGATGTGATAAGAACCTTGGTATGTATGAGATGCAGTCAGCCGCCGGGAGGGGAGGCTCAGGGGAGGGCAAATCAGATTAATCATTACATACCGTGAGCCCACAACAAGCCAGCCAGCACCCGCACACCTCACTTCTTGGCCACCATGTATGTGCCAACTGCACGCCGCCCAATCTCCCACATACCACAGACATGCCAGCCACACACCAGCACACACCTAACTACATGTCACCACCCCACCCACGCACCACGAATGCAGCACCCACATGCCAAAGTATGTCACCCATACTCCATGCAATGACCCTCTGGTCCTGGCAGTCATCGCTGTTGTCATCACTGCCTGCCAACCACGTGGTATGCCATCATTCCCAGAGGACCTCCAGTGCCTGCGTCCTGTAGGTCAGGGCAGGGATCATGACCTTGCAGTAACTACAGCACAGAGAGGGGAAACCATTATCCCAAGAGCTCAAACTACTCTTAGGCAGTAAGTTCTCATTTCCTTGTGTAACAAAAGCAAACTATCATGTGATAATTAAAATGTCTAGCCCGTTAAGGGTAAGGAAAAAGAGCAGGAGTGCCGATGAAACCAGACTGGCTGAGTGCTGCTAATACCAAAACTGAGCAAGGATGCATGGCAGCCTGTTAGAGTATTCTCTTTACCTGGAGATGTATTCGAAATTTTCCACGATAAAGCTTGTGTGTTTTTTTAAGTGCAGTCCACATCTTGACAGAGAGGAACTTTATTACAATTTTTAAAAGATTTTATTTATTTATCTGTGAGAGACACACACAGAGAGAGGCAGAGACACAGGCAGAGGGAGAAGCAGGCTCCCTACAGGGAGCCTGATGTGGGACTCGATCCCAGGACCCTGGGATCGCGACCTGAGCCAAAGGCAGACGCTGAACCACTGAGCCACCCAGGCGCCCCACCTTCTTACAAATTTGAAGCATCTTGCTGGCTGCCTGTCCCAGGTGGGGTCCAACTCTGCTGTGAAAAGAGGAGGGACAAGTTTCATTTATTTCTCTTCTGTTCCCCCAGGAGACCCCCCCGCCTTTACCTTCACTAATCTTCATCCACTTCTGTCCCTCTGGGTTTCAGGGTGGGGAGGTTTGGGACAGGAAAGATATTCCTTGCCTGGTTCAGTGGAGTATTCTAGTGGAAGTTTCCTGGGGCTCAGCATGTGTACAAAGCTGCCTGTCCTCTAGTGGGAACCCGTTGCTGGGCTTTCTCATCCATCATTGTTCCCTGATGTGGGGGTGGCACTCTACAGCTGTCATTTCATCTGCCCTCCATCTCAGGGCATCTGTTGGCCCACCCCTTTGAAAAGAATGTAAATCAATCCCAGTTGGCCCCCCGGATGCTCCATGGGAAGTCCTCAGCATCTTTGGCTCTAACAAACACTGACTCATCATCAAAACAGGTAGCTAGGAGCAGCCCCTGATCCTTTAGATTTTCCAGGCACAATTCCTAAACCCAGTCACTGTATCCTACACTCCACATATGGGAGATGAGGCTCAGTTCACTCCCTCAGCCTCCCCACCTCTCTGATGGCCTAGAGGTGAACAGTCAGCAGTGAGGGCCAGCTCTTGGCCACCTCCTTCGTAGGTTCTGCTGGGGTAGTCTTGCATCCCAATTTGGATTGGGGGCTAGTTGGCACCCTGTAACGTGGGGCCTCAACTGAGACAGAAAGAGTGCCACTAAGTTGGCATTATCCTATGATTACTGAGCAGGAAGTGATTCACGTCATTGGAGAGAGACAGGAAGTGCTCTAAGAGATCAAAGGAAGGAGATGGGTCTTCTGTACTTCCCCACTAGAAGTGTAGGTAGTGTTCTGATGTGTCCGGATAAGAGAGGCAGAGAAGGGAGGCCCACCAGGAAGAAGAGCATAGAAAAGGCTCGGAGGTGGGAAATAGAGGAACATATGCCTGACACAGTAAGCAGTTCAATGATCTGCTATGCTTAGCACGCTGCTGCTATGCTGCACAGAACAAGGGAAGGAGGATGAGGAGAGTCAAGGTGGGAACATGAGTGCTCTGGGTCTAATCACGGACAGCCTTGAATGCCAAGTGAAGGAGTGTGGATTTTACTAAGGAATGCCGTTGCTCTACCAAGGATCATCTTAGGTGGGCTCCCTGAAAGCAGAGACCAGGATAGGTAACTCAGTGATGTGATTACTCAGGGAAAACTCTCAGGAGAAAGCGAGGAGCAGCGGTTACAGTAGGGGAAGGGGCTAAGCAGGAATGTGGTCTCCGCCCAATGTCTGACTTTAGCCTGATCCCCCCAGAAGCTCTGGAGGATGAATTATACCACAGACTTAACCATGCTTTGAGGCAAGGGGGTTGGCCTTTTGTACACTGAATCAGTCAGTCTTTGGCTGTGGGCTGTCCTTGGTACTAAGGACATAACCTCCTAGAAAAGATGGCTCCCATTGGCCCAGAGCAATTCTCCAAAGAAGGAACAGTTGTGAGTTATCAGTCAATGCTCACAGCAGCTGGAGGATGAGCACATCTGCCAAATAAAGGGGATTTGCTGGGCCATCAGCAGGGTTCCCTACAAAGGAGGTTTGTTTAGGTTGTTAGCTAGGGAGCAGTGGGATATCACATGATAGCTGTGCAATGGAATTAATATCCTGTGTAAGATGGATTGGAGGCATGGGGTCATGAGATCCAGAATGAGGGTCTAAACCAAGAAGGTGAGGAGGAGTGCCTGGGTGGCTCAGTTGGTTGATCATCCTACTCTTGATTTCGGCTCAGGTCATGATCTCAGGGTCATGGGATCAAGCCCTGTGTTGGGCTCTGTGCTTAGCGTGGAGTCTGCTTGTCCCTCTCCCTCTGCTCTTCCTCCACCCCTTTCTGTTTCTCTCTATATATCTCTCCCCCTCTAATAAACAAAATATTAAAAAAAACAACAACAACAACTAAGAAGGTAGGGGGCAGAGGGAAGAGAGGGACAAGTGAGTGAGACTAAAGAATAGAAGTTGGCACTGATTTGCCACAGAGTGGATGAGGATGAAGCTCCGACTTCAAGTCTGGGTGAAGGGCACCTGCCAGAAGCATAGGCGTGAGAAGGAAGGTGATCATCTCTGTTTGGAACGTGTTGAGTTTGAGGTGCCAGTAGATCGCTGTATTGGTTTCCTAGGGCCGCTGTAACAAATTAACACAAACTTGGATAACCTAGAACAACAGAAATGTATTCTCTCACAGTTCTGGAGGCTAGAAGTTCAAAATTTAGGTGTAGCAGGGCCATATTCCCTCCATATGCTCTAAGAAAGAGAAGAGATCCCCCTTGCCTCTTCCTAGATTCTGAGGTTTACCAGCAATCCTTGGTGTTCCTTGGCTTGGAGACATATCACTCCAACCTCTGTCTCTTTTGACACATGGTGTTCTCCCTGCATCTGTGTCCACATTTCTCTCTTCTTAGGACACATCTGTCATTGGATTTAGGGCTTATATTTTTTAAAATATGATTTTATTTATTTATTTATTCATGAGAGACACAGAGAGAGAGGCAGAGACCTAGGCAGAGGGAGAAGCAGGCTCTCTGGGGGGAGAGCC
Organism: Canis lupus baileyi; assembly: GCF_048164855.1. NCBI lineage: Eukaryota > Metazoa > Chordata > Mammalia > Carnivora > Canidae > Canis > Canis lupus. The sequence continues at coordinate 65,836,492 of NC_132844.1, read as the reverse complement.
TGATGCGGGACTCCATCCCAGGACCCCAGGATCATGACTTAAGCTGAAGGCAGACACTCAACCACTGAGCCATCCGGGCACCCCTTAGGGTGCTCTGAGCTCTCTTAGGGCCTATCTTAATCTAGTAATGATTACATCTGCCAAACATACAATTTCCAAATAAGAACATATTCAACAGACAAAGGGAAATAGCGGTTTCCAGCTCTCACAGATCTCCGAGTCACCTCACCACGCCTTGTCTACTCTCTCGGTGCCTCCACCACTTGCATAACCAATGCCCTGTGTTAAGTTCCTCCTGTCTGAAACATCTGGAGTGGCTTCTGTTTTCCTGTTTGGACTCTCAGGGCCAGTCCTCTAGAGCCACCATGCTAGGGAAGGGCAAAGGAGCCTTTTCACTCCAAAGCTCTATTTCTCTTCGGGCTCCCCTCCCATCACAGTTCATCCATCAGGCAGTCACTTCTCAGTTAGTGACTATTTGTTGAGTCCCTTCTATGTACAGGTTTATGATTCGTATGAGTCATGGTGCCCTGAGGCATCTCAGTGATCTCAGAGAGGCACAGTGGGACATTTTAAATATTTTAAATTTTCTTTCTTTCTTTTTTTTTTTTTAAAGATTTTATTTATTTATTCACAGAGACACACAGAGAGAGGCAGAGACACAGACAGAGGGAGAAGCAGGCTCCATGCAGGGAGCCCGACGCGGACTTGATCCCTGGTCTCCAGGATCATACCCCGGGCTGCAGGCGGCACTAAACCGCTGCACCACCGGGGCTGCCCACATTTTAAATTTTCGAAGATAACACAGCAACATCCGTTGTACACCATGTAGGCCTCTAGCTTGAGGTGGTTCACATTCACACCAAGTATTAGTTTGTGTTGCATTCCTTTTGGTGATGTTGCAGAGATAGATTTTCACCCACGTAAAAATCAACATAGAATGGGAAATCAGGATGAAGGTGTTGGCATCTGCTCTGATTCCAAGGTTTGAGAAGTTGTGCAGTGTCCAACAGCTGCACACTTCTTACAAGTAAATAAGTGCAGTTAAGAATAAAATAAACTAGGCAGCCCGGGTAGCTCAATGGTTTAGCACTGCCTTCAGCCCAGAGCCTGATCCTGGAGACCCAGAGTCAAGTCCACATCGGGCTCCCTGCATGGAGCCTGCTTCTCCCTCTGCCTGTGTCTCTGCCCCTCTCTCTCTGTGGGTCTCTCATGAATAAATAAATAAAATTCTTAAAAAAAAGAATAAAATAAGCTATTTTTTCTTTTAATCTATGTGTATCATTTTTTGCAAATGGTTACTATGTTGTTAGAACACAAATATTTAAGTTGTTTGGATATAACTACTGAATAAATGGAAGCATTAGTATTTCTTTCAATCGAGGGACATCATGAGAAAAAATGAAGACACTAAGGATACTGTGAACCAAGAAAATTCAATAATCTCAAGAACAAGGATAGCCACAATAGACAGACGACAAGGTCCCTGCCCCCAAGGATCTCACAGTTTAGAGGTGAAGGCAGATATATTAGTGAAGGCAGTCATCTTTTGCTGCGTAACAAATTACCACAAACTTAGAAGCTTAAAACAATACACATTCCTTACTTCACAGTTTCTGTGGACCCAGAGTCCAGCATGGCTTCTCTGTGTCCTCTACTCATAGTCCCATTAGGCTACATCGGGGCATCACCTGGGCTGCATTCTCAGCAGAGGTTTGACTGGAGAAAGATCTACTTTCAAGTTCAAACCATAATAATATCCACGTAGAGGTGGAACTCCAGGTGACTTGCTTCTTTGAGTCCAACAGAAGTCCCTGACTTTAAGGAGGTCCCCCAGTCCCTTTTTAAGAAGATTGAACCGGATTAAGTAAGGCCAACCTAGAATAATCTCCTTTTTTATTAACCACAAATCAATGGATTTGGGACTGTGAAACCCTGTTGCCCTTGACATAGTCTATTGATTAGAAACAAATCACAGGTCCCACCTACACTCAAGAGGTGTGACTCAGGGAGAAGTCATCCTGGGGTGTGTCTGTCACAGCAGGAATTAAAGAGTTACAAAGGTGATGGTTGTTACAAAAGGAAAGGCGCCAGGTGCTATGAGATATAGAACCCAGTCTGAATGAGATAGGGATAGTCTCATGAGGCAGTGATGCTTGTGCTGAAACCTGAAGGTCAAACAGGAATTATATAGGCCATAATAATTGGAGGCAGAATGCTCCAGGAAGATAAAATGGCATGTGCAAAGGTCCTGGGGGCAGAGAAAGCTGGATGAGTTAAAATAATAAAGACTAGTATGACTCGGGCAGCCTCGGTGGCCCAGTGGTTTAGCGCCACTTTCAGCCCAGGGCCTGATCCTGGGGACCCAGGATCAAGTCCCGCGTCAGGTTCCCTGCATGGAGCTTGCTTCTCCCTCTGCCTGTGTCTCTGCCTCTCTCTCTCTCTCTCTCTCTCTCTCTCTCTGAGTCTCTCATGAATAAATAAATAAAATCTTAAAAAAAAAAAGACTAGTATGATTGGCACACAGAGAGATGGGAGAAGATTTGGAGTGGACATAAATGCTTCCCAACCCCAGCTCCTACTTTCTTCACAGCCACCAAGCAGCCAGTTGTTGCTGAAGTTAATACAAGCACCAATAAACCACAGCCACCCAAAAAACCTGAACAGCAGTTACCTCTGCAAGGGCTCTTACTAGGGAGGAGCACAAGGGTGCCTTTAGAGGTGCCAGGAATGTTATAGCTCTTGCTCTGAGTGATGGTTGCATGAGTGTGTACATTTGTCAAAGGTCATTGACTTAGATTTAAGATTAGGGCACTTGAAGGTATATAAATTATACCTCAGTAAAGTGCCATTATGTAAAAGCAAACAAACTACAGCCACAAGGTTGGTCCACCAACGCACCAGCTCCAGGAGGCTACAATCCTAACAACAGCCAAGCACTTCCAAAACCATGCCGTCGGTCCCCAGGGGGGAAGGACCCAAGATGCTCAAGGGCTCAGTCTGGTCAACACGCACTCAAGTACCTGGTCTGCCACACCTGTGACTGGCCAGGGGGAGGCGCAGGGTTGTAGAAGACACTTCCCCTGCCTCCAGGGACTCACAGTCTAGGAGGGAAGATCAACTCCAGAACTGACTGCAATAGACAGCAGAGAGAATTTCTAGTAACTGCTATAGGCAAGGGCCCAGAAAGAAGTGGTTAATTCCATTTGGGGCTCTTAGAAGCACTTGAAGGGAGAGGCATTTAAATGGGTCTCTGTCTGGGGCATCTGGGTGACTCAGTTGGTTAAGTGGTTGACTCTTGATTTCAGCTCAGGTCATGATCTCAGGGTTCTGAGATCGAGCCCCATGTCAGGCTCTGCACTGGGTGTGAAGTCTGATTAATATTCTCTCTCTCTCTCTCTCCCCTTGCCCCTCCCCCCACCAGCTCTCTCTGTCTAAAAATAAATAAATAAATGGGTCTCTGTCAGGTGGTATCAGAGATTTCTAATTGTTTCCCGGTATCCTCTTTTCTTTTCTTCCATAGTATATTGTAAGACCTTAGGTCAGATTTTTAGGTACACAATTCAAAATAGACAAATTTTCCCACCCTCCCTTGCGGCTTGCTAATAGGATATAAGTGGAAAAACACTGTGGTACCTCTGGTAGCCTTCTTTTATTTTTATTTTTTTTATTTTAAGATTTTATTTATTTATTCATGATAGACATAGAGGGAGAAAGAGGCAGAGACACAGGCAGAGGGAGAAGCAGGCTCCATGCACCGGGAGCCCGACGTGGGATTCGATCCCGGGTCTCCAGGATCGTGACCTGGGCCAAAGGCAGGCGCCAAACCGCTGCGCCACCCAGGGATCCCCCCCTAGCCTTCTTTTAAAGCAGTTACATGTGCCCTTTGTAGAGGCTGCTTTTAGGTGACAGGTTTGAGCAATGGAATGCTAATTAAGCCAGAAGGGCCCACAGTGACCACTGACCACCAAGCTGAATGCAAACAGCCTCATGAAGTGACCCACCTTGAAAGCTATAGGCCCTAACTAACCAGTGGGCTACTCACAAAAAAGGGGAAACTCCATATGTCCCCACACTGTCACTCTACCCTGTAACTGTGGCCCCACCACCACCACCACCACCACCTCAGAGCAGGCAGTCTCACCTCTGCCATCCTGCGCACTGCTCCCTTACAAAATATTCAACAAATTTCTATTTTGTTCTGTGTTGGGTGATTTCTTTTACCACCTGTACTGCTGACCCCCACCCGATCAGATTCCTTTTTTTTTTTTTAATTTTTATTTATTTATGATAGTCACAGAGAGAGAGAGGCAGAGACACAGGCAGAGGGAGAAGCAGGCTCCACGCACCGGGAGCCCGATGTGGGATTCGATCCCGGGTCTCCAGGATCACGCCCTGGGCCAAAGGCAGGCGCCAAACCACTGCGCCACCCAGGAATCCCCCGATCAGATTCCTATGCAACTTTTGCCCAATTTGCTACATAGAACACAGAGGTGATGGCTGGAGTTCTGGCTGTTGCCTTGGATCATGAGAATGGGAACCACACGCAAGGGATGACAAACCAGTAACTAGAATGAGTCTAGATCCCTGAGGACTTCATGAAGCAAAGCTCCATCTGCATTTCTACATAAAAGAGAAATAACATCTATCTTTAGTCACTATCATGGAGTCTATTATTTGCAGCTGTACTTGATGCTCACTAATAAAATGAGTAGGAATGGGATAGGTAGAAATCAAGGATGGGGCAAGGAAGAGTGAGGGACAAATGTATGAAAGTGCTTAGTGTATTCTTGAAAGTTGCCACACCCAGGGCGATGCTTAGGCAGAGGGTTCATGGTGAGGGAAGTGAACACAGGGAGACTCAGTGGAAGGAGTTGGTTGGGACCAATTCCAGTGAGTTCACAGGTGCCTTCCCGAGTAGTCTGGACTTTTTATTCGGGTTAGGGTTTGAAGGGTGGATGGGAGACAGAACACGATGAAAGGCAAAGAGTCCTTGTGAGAGGGCCAGGGGGCTGGCTGGTGGGGATAGAGAGGAGGAGGGAGAAAGAAGAGAGAATCAGGATAGAAGCCCCTGGACCCACATGATTATAGTGGGAGCTGGATGTGACTCCTAAGTTTCTGGATAAAGGGACTGAAAGGGCCAGTTGAGGGTTTATGGATTGCAGAAGGATAATCTAATTTGCAGAAGAATATTATGACAAATTGATAAAGACAAATTGAATTTGAGGTTCCGGCAGGAGAGCCTAGTGGAAGTGTCCAGTACACACAAGGGGAACTGCTGGCTGGTGTCCTTGGAGAAAGATCGGGACAAGGAATAGGGATTTATGTGGGACGCTTGCTTGGTGGCAACACAGAAGTTGAAGACAAGAGAATCAAAGAGATCACACAAGGGAGGCAGGTGGTACCAAAATTAAATTCTGCTGGGGATGGAGTCCCAGGCGGGCTGCCTGTATTTAATGGGAGGGGGGGATAGAGGGAGGAGTGAGCAAAGGAGAAGGGGAAAGAGGGGCCGTCAAAGAAGTAGGAGAAGTGAATGAATTCAGTGTCAGCAAAATGGAAGGAGTGAGAGGTTCAAGAAGGAAGTAGATGGAGACACCTGGGTGGCTCAGCGGTTGATCGTCTGCCTCCGGCTCAGAACATGATCTTGGAGTTTCGAGATCAAGTCCCACATCGGGCTTCCTGCATGGAGCCTGCTTCGCCCTCTGCCTGTGTCTCTGCCTTTCTCTGTGTCTCTCATGAATAAATAAATAAAACCTTGAAAAAAAAAAAAAAAGGAAGGAGATGGATACAAAATGTCAATGTCATGCAAAGGGAGGAGCTCACAGGTAGGGCTGGGGAGAGGGCCACAGCCTCCTCTCCAGAAATAGACACCCCATCCCATACTTGATCCCTGAAGCTTATTTACCTTCACTCTTGTCCAACCTCTGCCATTGGCAGCCGTCCAAGCATGGAAAACACCTTGATTCTTTCAACACAAAGTTCATTTTAAAAAACTTTTGTGGAGTTTTTTGTTTTGTTTTGTTTTGGTTTTTAATGCAGCCAGTCATACAGTCTTACCTATTTGACAGAGTAACATTTCTGTATCCACTTACTATTTCTCACCTGACAAAAGCTTCTCAGGGACAGGTGTTCCTTGACAATGTGCACGCAGAACGGTGCATTTGCAAGTCAGGAGTGTGCAACCGAGAGTGTGCACGCGCACGTGCATGTGCACACACGTGGACTTCCACACGCTCAGTGTCAGGGCCCCATCTCAGGCCAGGCCTGAGATCTGATTGGGGTGGCAACACGTCGCCATGTGACAGCTGTGTGTCTTGTAGATTATTGCTTAGCGCAGTGTGTTCCAACCAGGTCGTGGGCTCCTAATGGACAGGAATAGTGACTTCCACCTCCTCTTTCCCGTATCCCTCACTCTCCAGTGGTGCACTGGGCACAAACACAGCGGTACACTACCCCCAGCCCCCCTGCACAGAGAGTACTCAAGCGACTGCCCAGACTTCTCCTGACTGGATGCCATGAACCCCTCTTCTGTGAGAATTTGAACTAGTCCCCCAGCGCCCCTGACTCTTCAGGCTGCTAAGAGGAGACCTGGAGAGAGGCATGTACTTGATGCGCCAAAGGGAACACCCAGAGGCCATAGCTCAGCCGTAAGGCCACAGCGTCCCTTGCGATCACTAACTCAATTGCCATTTGCAGCGCCTCAGGTGACTCACGTGCGCAGGAAGTGTGGACGACAATCACGCCAGCCTCTCCTGCCCCGAACCCCAAGAGCTGTCTGAGCAACCCCTGCACAGCCCCTGGAGACTCTCACACCCCTGGCCCTGTCCGTTGCGTCTCCTCTAAACCTTACAGATTTAGATAAGATTTTAACACTCCCTGGCTTCTACATAGTAATAACCAATATCTATGGAGCGCATATGTGTCCTAAGACCTGCACATGCACAATCTCATTAAATCCTTCAACAACCCTGTGAGGACCATGCTCTTCCTACCTGCATCTCATTTTCCGGGTGACGTGATATGTCTGGCACTGGTTTGAAAATACTCAAACAAGCGCAAGAATGGAGGCTGGGAGAGATGAAACAAGATTAGAAAAACATTAATAAATTGTAGAAACTGGGTGGTGAGTACATAGGAGCTCATTATGACAATTCTGTGTATGCTTGAAATTTTCCGTAATAAAAAGTAAAATTATATATATATATATATATATAATAAAAGTAAAATTATAAAATAAACTTATAAAATTATAAAAATAAAGAAACAGGACTGGCACATAGTATGTGCTCATTAAGTGTTTATTGTCATCTCATAAGGATGAAATAAGATCACGTATGTGAAGCTACTATAATTCCTGTACTCCAGGGTCGGGTGGTTGCCTTTTACTGCTGCTGCTGTTACTACCACTACTACTACCACTGCCACCACTGAGGGCGGGCCCCTCCTTCTGCCCTATTGCCCTGCCCTTTGCCAACAGCCTCCTCCTCCTGGACCAGCCTCCCGTCCTAGTCTCCACCCGCTAGCTCCCTTCCGGGATGCGCCCCAGTACCCTGCCACCTGCCCTTGAAATGACCACGTGGCTGGATGGTGTGAGTGAGGACGTGTTCCCCATCTCCCCGTGTGTCCGGGAGCTCCGGACAGCAGGTGCAATGGGGGCCCTCAGAGCATCTCTCCCCCATCCCGCAAGCATCTTTGCAGCCAGACGCTGTGGGAACCATGGCCCTCACCACCTCTGCCCGCCACCCACCCTGGGGCCTGGGGTGCTGCTGAGCCGTGGTGCTAACGGGAGACAGTGAGCCTGGGAAGCAGCCAGCGCGGCCTCGACCACTCAGGGCCCCGGGAGGCGGGGGAGGCCCGGAGGCAGAGAGACTGGGGGCAGGACCACACGGCCAGGACTGTGCCTGCCCCAGAGATTAGGCCGGGGCCACATGGCACGGGCTGGGGGCTCCCCTGGGGGCCCCTCCCAACATCCCAGACGCCCACAGCAGAGGGCGGCCTCCGCAGGCTCTAATTTTAACCCCACGGAAGGTGCCAATCGTTCATTTTCAAAGCTGTTTCAAAGTGACTCTGATAAGCAAATTGCTGGCAGCCCTGGCGGGTGATTATTCCTGCATTAATCAGGAGGAAATTATGCCAGTTACTGATTAACTAATTATAGCAATCAGATCGGCTGGGAGAACAGGGCAGGAGGGGGAGGCCAAGGTAAACACAACCTGTGAAAGGTGAAGGAGGCAATTTGGGGAGGGGGCAGAGGGCACAGACAGGAGGTCTTCCTCCTGTCTCTCCTGGCCCAAACCACCCACCCCAGCTGGGTGCCCCTGGGGCCAGAGCTGGGTGCCCCAGCTGATGGTGGGAGGCAAGGTCCAGGCTCTGGGATTACTGCCTACTGGGGCAAGAGGAATCATTCCCTACTGCGGGAGGAACCAGGTCCCCGACCCTTTAGGAGACCCCTTTCTGGGAAAGGAGGCTGAGATTCCTACACCTAGCCCACCCCCACCTGGCCAGGGTGAGTCAGGACCTGGCCATTAAGACATCAGCTGAGGGGATCCCTGGGTGGCGCAGCGGTTTGGCGCCTGCCTTTGGCCCAGGGCGCGATCCTGGAGACCCGGCATGGAATCCCACGTCAGGCTCCCGGTGCATGGAGCCTGCTTCTCCCTCTGCCTGTGTCTCTGCCTCTCTCTCTCTCACTGTGTGCCTATCATAAATAAATAAAAAAAAATTAAAAAAAATTAAAAAAAAAAAAGACATCGGCTGAGAACAGGGAAACAAGTGACAAAACTGGTGAGCATGGCAGCCAGGGCTTCAGAACACTGACCCCAGAAGTCACCTGGTCAGCCTGGTAAAAGGTCATCTATCTGCCTCTGCCCACTGGCTTGTCTCCCCCAGCCAGAAAGGAGAAAGAACCCTGATCGCCCTCCCAGCCTTCAGCCACACAGCCCACCATCCGCTTGGGAAGGCTTGTGGTAGATCCTTCCAGAATCCTCCGCGCTCATCACCTGACCTCCTGCCTCCCAAATGCTTCTGTTCATGTTTGTGCATGTGGGACACAGTTAGGGCCTGGTTCAGGTTGTCTGACTGCCACTTGGCTCAGTGCAGAAGGTATTACCAAATGAGATGCAGATTATGGACATTAAGAAGCCAGAGGACAAGGAGGGGCAGCCGTTCTTCTCTCCATGGCCTCTAACTGTGGGAAGAGGATAAATGGCTTGTGCTTTCTGACCACACAGGACTTGGGAGGAGCTGTGGGGTCCCCAGGGAGGCCACTGCTAGCCTCTGAGTGTGTGTGTGTCTGTGTGTGTGTGTGTGTGTGTTGGAGTCCAGTGTCCAGTTACGGTCATTTATAAGCTGGATTTATAGGGTTCCCATTATTAGGCTAGAATCTTGCTCCTCTGCATGGGAAGCCTGTCTGTGTTCCCTATGCAGAGTTCAGGATGATTTCTCTTCCTGGGGTGGCAGGACTCAGGGAATGGGTGCCAAAGGATGGGTGGGCGGGAGGATGGCTGCCCAGCCAGAAGCTGTACAGGCAGGCTGCCAAAGCAGGTATTGACTGGCAATGGGGTCATGGGGTAAGGGCCTCTCCCATTATTTGGCACCTGTTCTTTTCAGAATCCTAGAAAACTACATCTGCCCATGTCCCTCTCCAACCCCACAAGGGTGATTCAAGGTCCTGCAGACAGAGAAAGTCCCTTCTGATCAATGAGAATGAGCCAGCAGCAAAGACACTGCCCAGATGGTGAGCTCCTAGAGGAGCCACAGAAGAACATGCTGGGGAAAGGGGATATCGCTTAAGGGACACCAAACTTCTGTCTCCTCCTTCTCCCCTTGTTCCTCCAGCTTCCACATTAGGGCTGGTGAGAGAATGGGCTGGGACTCGCCCGACCTGTCCTGGACCGGGCCACGGGGCTGGACAAAGGATTTTTTTTTTTTAATTTTTTTTTTTAATTTATTTATGATAGTCACAGAGAGAGAGAGAGGCAGAGGAAGAAGCAGGCTCCATGCCGGGAGCCTGACGCGGGACTCGATCCCGGGTCTCCCGGATCGTGCTCTGGGCCAAAGGCAGGCGCCAAACCGCTGCGCCACCCAGGGATCCCCTGGACAAAGGATTTGAGCAGCATTGACTCCACCTGAGTGGAGGAGAGTTAGGATGGAAGAGAAAAAGATCCCAGGCCCAGCCATCTGATAGTCAATAATTACTACCATTTATCGAGTGCCTACTGGGATGTCTGGGTGGCTCAGTGGTTGAGCATCTGCCTTCAGGCAGGTTGTGAACCCGGGGGCCTGGGATGGAGTCCCGCATGGGGCTCCCCCACAGGGAGTTTGCTTCTCCCTCTGCCTATGTTTCTGCCTCTTTCTGTGTCTCTCATGAATAAATAAATAAAATATTTTTTTAAAAAGAGTCCTTATTGAGTACCTACTGTATGCTGACCCGTATCATGAGCTCTGATTTACAGATGGGGAAACACCAGAAAGCTAAGTAATTTACCCAAGTATTATTACTTGAACCCAGGCCTGCCTGGCTCCTTGTGCCACTTCACAATATTGCCACCCACTCTTGTAAAATGGAGAATGATGGTACTGACCTCACAGGTTGATGTGAGCACGAAATGAGATGTTGCTTGCAGGCAGTATCTGGCACATTCACTGAACACCTATAATGAAACAATTACTATCATAAGTGCTGGCGGATATAAACACATGAGTGTTCCAGGCCTACCCTTGCCCTTGAGGAGCTCCTGATCTACTGGGGAATGCATCTGGTGGATGCAGAAGAGATGAATCACCAGATGGCACAGCAGCAGAGGTACAAGGAGAGGGGTGATCACCCAGGGCAAAGAAGGAAGATTTCTCCCAGGAGATGACTTTTGAGTGGCATCTGTAAAGATAAAGTGAGGAGCAGAAAGGACATTTTAGGAAGAGGAACCAGAATATACTGAGTCATGGAGGCAGGAAGTTTGCAGGGAAAAGTGGATGGTTCACAACAAAAAAGTCCGGCCATAGCAAGGTGTACAGGAGAGGGAAGAAACTGCAAAGTGTGGCCCAGCCAAATCTGAGGGGGCTTTGAATGCCATGCTAAGAGATTATACTAGAATAAACAGCAATCCGGGGTTTTTTATTTTAAGATTTTATTTATTCATGAGAGACACAGAGAGGCAGAGACATAGGCAGAGGGAGAAGCAGCCTCCCTGCAGGGAGCCCGATGTGGGACTCGATCCCAGGACCCCGGGATCACTCCCTGAGCCAAAGGCAGATGCTCAACCACTGAGCCACCCAGGCATCCCAATCAGAGAGGGTTTTTAAGAAATATGTTATTGGAGTCCTTTATAATGAAAGCAATAAAGTAATACCTTTTTTTAAAAGATTTATTTATTTATTCGAGAGAGAGAGAGAGAGCATGAGGAGCAGAGAGAGAGGGACAAGCAGATCTGCACTGAGCACAGACCAACGTGGGGCTTGATCCCATGACCCTGAGATCATGACCTGAGCAGAAAATTAAGAGTCAGACGTTTAACCGACTGGACCACCCAGGTGCCCCAATACATTTTTAATAATAATTTAGATAGATGAAGCAGTAAGTGTAGGCTATAAAAAAATTGATATTTGACTCTTCCCAAACCTCTTCCCTAAAGTGATCAATATGAAGTTTCCTTCTCCAGGGCAAAGGCAATTAGTTGTCCCCTGTATCTATACTCTTTTTTCCTCAGATGTTCAGCTGAGTAGTTGGCCCCTTGGAATAAAGACTATATTTCCCAGCCTCCCTTGCATCTAAGTGTAGCTATGGGACTAGGTTCTGGTGAATGGCATGTAGTCAGAATTAATGTATGTGACTTTAAAGAACTGACCTTTTAAGCAAAGAAGACATGTTACTCTTGGTGCCTTCTTCCTTCCTGGTGGTTAGGATGTTGAAGCTAAAGCAGCCATCCCGGGCTATGGATGGCCTTGGGAATGGAAGCCAGTCATGGTGGATAGAAGAAACCTGGAGGACTTCCTGGAGTAGAGCTACCACACCAGCCCTGAACCACTTACCTCTAGAACTTTCAATGAGAGAGAAGTAAACTTTATGTTGTTTTAAAAAGCTATTGTTTTGTGGTCTTTATGTTTCTGTTTTTCACAACTTAACCTGACCCTAATCTGACCTCTCCAAGTGCTTTAATTTACCTAACCCCCAATTACAAGTATATACAAATTTTTAAAAATGAAATCCAAATACACATTGTATTCCACAACTTGATTTTCTCGTGTGTGACTTTCCAAGTCAACCATTAAGCTTCCCTCCTTTTTAACAGTTGCATGATATTCCAAAATTGGACCACAATTTAGCCAACCATTCTCCTATTAATGGACATTCATTTTTCTAGGTTTTGTTTTGTTTTGTTTTGTTTTTTGCTATTACCAACAACATTGGATATCATATACAAGATTCTTGTGGCCTGTTTTTTTTCTGTTGGATTAACTCCTCAACAATAGGCTTGGTGCAGAGACTATCCACCAAGACCAAACCTGCTCCTGAATCCTGAGCCATGAAGGCAATAGGAGGTCTTATTTAGATGACTTCATAGGCTAAGAAGGAGCTCTTCTTTTCCCCCTGCTGCTCCTGTTCCTTCTCCTCTCTCTTAGAGGTTCTCCTTTGATCAATATACAAGTGGCTGTACTCCACAGGCAGAGAGAAGACTTGGCCACCTCCAGGAGTTGGCCACTCAGAGACCCTAAGAGGCAGAAGCTCCTGGAAGCAGGTCACTTCTCCAAAGCAAGTCCTGAGAGTGAAGGGGCCCTGGTCCTCTGAGGAGGGAGTGAAGGAGCCCTGAGACATAGGACAAGGAGTTCAGAAAAGAATACTTGGGATCCACAGACAAAACCTTAAGCAGAACCCCAAAAGACCAAAGCTCAAGGTTCCTGGCTCCTTCCGGCATCACATGCTGTGCAATCTTGGGCTAGCCTTCCAGTTCCCTCAGCCTCTGCGTCCTCACTTTAGATGGGGGCACCATTTACTGTACCTTTAGCTCAGGGTAGGCCTGGCACAGATCTCCCTAGCACAGGGCTGTCTCCCATGCCACCCCCAGCCCACCCCCCACCACCTTGTTCTCCTACTGTCGTCTCTTTCTTGTGGCCCAGAAGAGGGGGAGTGCTGTCCTCTCCCTCAGTTTCCTTCCAATTCAGGTTTGAGGCTGTCATCTCTGTTCCCTGGGCAGGTAGCAGGGATACACTGCTCCTCCAGAAAAATAGCTGCAAGTACAGTGAAAGGAGCCCCCGGTAGAGCTCAGGCATGCTGTCAGGGGGCGATTTAGGACTATTGCTTTCCGCCCAGCACATTGTTTCACTGCAGCAAATATTTCCTCAGCACTGCTACAAGACGTCCATTTGGGAAACCACAGCGGGCCTGCAGGCCCCGCTCTCAGCCAGAAAAGAGGTGGGCGGGCCCTGCTGATGACCGGAGTAAATCTGAGCTCACAATTAAAATCTCTTTAGAGATTGCAGCCAAGTGACTGATGGATAGGACCCCGGGTTCCATCCGTCCCCCACTATGCTCCTCCGCCAAGACAGATATCGACAGGGCATCATAAATAGCTTCAGATATCCAGGGCCTGGGAGGCTGGCAGGAGGCGTGGTGGAGCAATTCAAGGAAAGGGCTGAACTGGGGGCTCTGCTCTGCAGGGTCCAAGTTGGGGAGTCTGTGCAAATCATCTTGGATGGGTAGAACAGGTATTTTTGGAAGCTGAGGCCCAGGCCATGCAACGCCAGACTTTCTGGACTCGAACATCCTTTGCTCATGTTCACACCTAGCACCCGACCAGCATGCCCTTGCCTTCCCCCAACACGGATGGTAGCCCGACTGCACCACCATCCTCATCACTTCAGTGTACACCAGTCTGACAGCCTGACCCCCTATCCCCAGAACCCACCTCCTTTGCTAGAAGGCTCCCTCTGACCACCAGAGGTTGATTTGCGGTCTATGCAGCAGGCCGGGAGTGTGGGAAAAGTGATTTCCCAGGGTGGCCCTCACCAATGATTGGTGGGAGGCAACGGGAGTATAAATACTCCAGCTCCCTCACCACTCAGTTGCCACCTCTCTGCGATGTGCTCTACACAGTCTCCCAGAGCCTCCCAGAAGGAGCGTGCCCCCCCCCCCATCGCCCACCGCAGTGACCTGCTCTGTGAGGTGCCTGTATGGACTCCTCCCCTTCCTTCCAGAGCTCTCTTCCTCACTCCTCTACTTGGGATTCCCCCCACTTAGCTACCTTTACTCTTTCCCTTGTCTTCGGGTCTGCTTCTGGGAGAGCCCAAATCAAGACATCTCCTCACCTTTGAATTCTCAGCGCAGCTTGCTCCCCGCCCAGGAGGGATGCCTCTCCCACTCCCTGTGTGCGCCGCATCCAGCCCTAGTACACACTGTCGCGGCACCTGTCAGTGCCCAAACCAGTTTCCCCAGCTAGAGACAGGAGTCACCTGTGGGCAGGAACATGGCTTTGTACCAGCCGTATGGCTACTGGGTCCTACTCAGGACACAGACGGGGCCCACTAGCAGTTTAATGAGTAATTAACTGAATGAATAAGCCAGTGAGTGTATTAAGTGTTCTTGTCAATTAAGGGAATGGCGATGAGGAATCTTTTCTTCCTGTGAAAAAAGAAATAAGCCAGGAAGAGTCGCACGAACAAAGGGCAGCTTCCCTGAGTTCTGTTTCGTTTGAAGCAAGGACCATAAAGCATTTTATCGATCTGCCTTGTAAATTAAGAACAGGAAACGTACAGCCATTCAATAAATAAAACATAATAAAAACACTTCAGTTCCAAAGTATGGCTAATTAGGGGAGACAAACAGAGAGAACAAAGAGGGAACGAGAAGGGGAAATGAAAGACAGGCCCCAGAAGCCGGGCCGGGTCAGAGACGGTGAGACAGAGACCGCAAGGCAGAGACGGCGCAAAATCCCCCGGTGGCCTCCACGCAGGGAGGAGTCCGCGGTGAGGTCGCTCCGCAGCTGGGGCCACCCCAGAGGCCGGCTGCGGGGGAGGAGCGGGGCCAGAAGAAAGGCAGCTCTCTGCCACGTTTGGGGGCAGCGGATAAAGGTCTGCTGCACCAAAGATGCCCAGTTCAGACCTGGAAGGACGGTGCTCTTTCCTCTGAGCCCTTGAAAGGAGAACTCTTGGGGCAGGTCAACACCAAACAGGATATGAGATTCTTCATGGTTAGAGATGAGGCCAGGCTGGAACGCAGAAAGCCAGTCACGGGTGGCTGGACAGCTCCATTAGGTACTCTAATGCCTAAGGCCGACTAAGCACCTCCTGCCTGCCAGGCTCTATGGGCTCAGTGCTCTGTGTGCACACATGTATTTATTTATTTTAAAGATCCATGAGAGACACAGAAAGGCAGAGACCCAGGCAAAGGGAGAAGCAGGCTCCATGCAGGGAGCCTGATGCGGGATTCGATCCCAGGTCTCCAGGATCACACCCTGGATTCAAGACAGGTGCTCAACCGCTGAACCACCCAAGCGTCCCGCATACGTGTATTTAAATGCTGTAACAACTCTCATGAGACAGGTACTGTTATTATCCCTATTTCACACATTGGAAAACTGAGGCTCAGAGACATTAAGTAACTCACCAGATGTGTCACACGGAAAGGAAGTGATAGAATAGGCAAAATCTAATACCACGTCATCTGACTCCAGAACATGTGCCTGAAACCCTCCCTGCTGCAGCACTGAAGGGAGCGTAAAGGCAGCACAGGGAAGGGAGACGGCAGGTGTAGAGGGCACATGGAGAGACAAGTCTCTTACATACTGTGGCCTCTGAGACATCCAGCCCTACTCCCACTTCTTTCTCTATGACCATTTTGTATTTTTTTCTAACCTGTAATAAATTTAATTTGCCTACTGGGCCACAGAGGATCTAAAAAGCAAGGAAAGATGGGAGAAGGGAGGTTTACATTTTGCCCGAAGGCTTGACATTTGCCAGTTTGAGACTGTTGGAGGGAATGTGGGCTGGGAATCTAGAAAGATGAGGACAGCAGCTTCTATGGGTGCCATCCTTCCGTGTCATTTCCTGCCAGTTCATGTGTGCAACCAGGATGCTTACACCTGCCCAAAACAAGGTCATCGAGGACCTCCCCACCCCAGAGCCTTGGACTTGACTTTTATGAGCTCATACTCTCCCCCAGCATCACTCACACCCATGCAAATTTTCTCAGCTCTTCAGATCTTATTCTGGTTCTTTGGGGTGTACAGGCTGGAGTATCCCCCTTTCCTCTTCTTCTCTATTTCTGTCTAGCCCAGAACTAGTTGGTCTCGTGCCCGGGAGATCAGGGCTCAGGGCAGAAGGCCAAGAGCTCAAGATACTTCTGTCCTCTTAGGAAAGAAGTCAGGGAAGGACCTCCTATACCCAGCGAACCCCTATGGACCTCATATATTCCAATCGAAAGAGAACACTTCTTTTTTTTTTTTAAGATTTTATTTATTTATTCATGAGAGACAGAGAGAGAGAGGGAGAGAGGCAGAGACACAGGCAGAAGGAGAAGCAGGCTCCACGCAGGGAGCCCGATGTGGGACTCGATCCCGGGTCTCCAGGATCACACCCCGGGCTGAAGGCGGCGCTGAACCGCTACGCCACTGGGGCTGCCCAAAAAAGAACACTTCTAAATTGAAGAAGGGAATATAAGAAATTAAAAAGTTGGAAAAGATTTTATTATTATGTGTCTTAATCCGCAACCCCAAAATAACATCAGCCAAAAGTGAAAAACCCCTTACCTGCGCCTGCTTTGGCCCATTGCCCCCCCACCCCCCATGTGAGCTCCAACCTCAGCCTTCACCCAAGCTTGGTCCCACCTTTCATTCTTGGCCCAGACCAAACCAAGCTTCTGTAACCCTGAGGAACCTCACTGACTTCCCCAGTGAATTTTAATTGCCTGACAAAAGTAATACCAATATTTATAAGGAAACAAACACAGATACCATAAATAAATATATTACTGACTCATTGAATTAATTAGTGTTTAATTACTTGAAATTACCATCAGTTACTATCAATTACTTAAACAACAAATGCATTCTTTCTTCATTACAGATGGCAATTCCCAGGGTGAAATCCAGGGATCTCAGGCCCCATCAGATCTCACCTGGCCCTTCCCAAGGTACTTCCTTCTTTTATTCATGCATTCACTTCTTCATCACACATTAATGAACTTTTTTGATATGCCAAGCTTGGTTCTAGGCATTGAGGATATAACAGAGGGCAAAAACAGGCAAAATCCTTGTCCTCCTGGATCTTACAATCCAATGGGTAAAGATAAACAAACACAAATTATATGATTTTAGAAGGTGATAAGTGGGATACAGAAAAAGAAGCAGAAAGAGGGATAGAGTGTGGGAAGCGGGGAGGTGGGAGTGATATTTAAGTAGTGCAGTCAGGAGTGATGACCTGACCATCTTCTCTTTGCCTCTCCAGATCTACTCTTCACCCTCTTTACCCTTCAGCCAGTTCTATGCCCCTGGAGGCTGACCCACATGGACCTCATCACCCTGCTCCCTGGCTTCTATTAAGTATGACCAATGGGAACTCCCACAGGAAATCAGAAGAAGTTGGAGAGTCCATAGGCTGGTTGTCTCCTTCCCATTCAACTGCTCCACTCAGTCGTCTGGCCTTGGGACAGGGTCAGCTCCTCACTGTGAATAGCCTAGGGCCCCTGCCCCATCCTTGCGGTTTCCAGACCCCCTGCCCACATCTCTGTAAGTCCTCCTCGAAGGATCTGAATTTGAATGTGCCATCTGTTTCCTGCAGGGACCTGATAGATAGTGATGGCTTCATTGATGAGGTGACATTTGAACAGAGGTCTGAAGGAGATGAAGGAACAAGCTGTGGGGATATCTGGGAGGAAGTTTTTCCAGGCACAGGGAACAGGTGAGTACAAAAGCCAGACACAGGACTGGGCTTGGCATCTTTGTGGCTGTTGCAGAGTGAGTGAAGAGAGAATAATAGAGACAAAGTCAGCGAGAAGGCAGGAGGCCAGGTCAGGTAGGATAGGCATCTAAGACTTTGGCTTTTATTCTGAGTGAATAGGAACCCACTGCAACATTTGAAGCAGAGAAATGACTTGGTCAGCTACACATTTAGAAGGGCCACTTTGGTGGCTATGTTGAGAATAGGCTATGGTGGAAGGGGACACCACTTAGGCGAGTATCATAGTCAGCCAGGCAAGAGACCAGTGGTGGCTTGGACACGGTTGGGAGTAGAGGAGGTGGTGAGAAACAGCCACAGTCTTGACACATCTTGAGTAGAGCCAACAAGATTTGCTAAAGGATTGGAGCGAGTTTCTGGCCCAAGCAAACCAAGCAAACCAAGCAAAGGATTCACAGGGATGGAGAAGGCATTGGGAGAAGCAGGTTTTGGGGGGAAGATCCAGAGCTTAAGTTGGGACATGTTTAGGAAGTGCTCAGCCTAAAATATTGGAGCACAGTGTCCTAGGTGCTGGGAAGCAGCTTGCCACCCCCACCCCAAGCACAGGCAGCTCCTGTCTCAGTCCCCAAGCTGGCCAAAGACATCCCCACGACCCCGTCCTGTCCCCTCTATCCCCTTCCCTATTGCTGGCTCTCCTTTCCTTCTGACTGAAATCCCAAAGCTGCCTGAACTCCCCTCTCTCCCTGGCCCAGCCCCTCATGCTCTCCATTCAGTGGCAGAGTGCCCACGTATGGTTGCCTTCTGGGGCACAGGCAGGGAAGGAATGAAGGAACTTAGGAGAAGATTCCTGCCCACTACAGTGGAGGAGGAGGGAGCTTGTTTTCCTCTCCCCGCACCTTAGGAAGCTTGTGCCAAAAAATAAATGTGGATCGAGAATAACCCCAATCTCAGTTGGGTCAGAGCAATCAAAATGTAATTGGGTTTGTGAATAACTAATGTTTACACTGATGTTGTCCTAATAGGACGTTGAGACCTGGAGATGTGACTGCTGCCTCTGCTTAGTGAGGAACTTGGGTTTTCACAGAAACTGGGTCAGGCAGCAGGAGGTAGAGAGGGAAGCCACTATCCTGGACTAGGTGGCCAGGATGGGGAGGTCCAGGAGATGCTCTGGGCAGGCACAAGGAGCCCATCATTTGGAGAACTGAGTGTTTAGGAGAGCAGTTTCACCCTGGAATAACCATAATTATGATAATCATTTAATGTGCAATGTGTCGAGCATCTATGGTGGGCCAGACACTTTGTTATCCCTATAGCATCCCCACAGTTATTACCTACAGTGAGGTGAATTTTACTATCCCCTCTTTACAGATAAGGCTACTGAGGCACAGGGAAGCATCATACGGGCTCTGGGCCTCTCATGTGGTCAGTGATACAGCGAATTCAAGGTCAAGTGGGTCTAGAGCTAAGCTCCTCTCATGATCTCACTCTGTCTGTCTCGATAGAACCAGGGAAGCCAAACAAGAAGGACTACTTCCTCCAGGAGCCATGGAGGTCCCTTATGGCAGCAAAAGTCAGGAGCAGAGGTAGAAGCAGCCATACAAGTTCTGATTACCTTGTTTCTCTGAGCCAAACTAAAGTGGGTAATGAAGCCCGGCTGGTAATTACTTTCCTGTTGGTGATAATGTCAGCGATGGTGGTGATGGTGACACTGTCTGCCGCAGCATGAGGGTGATGTCACCGGTGATGATGTTAGTCTTATGTCTTATGGGTGGCAGCAGTGCCTGGGGTGGTGGGAGGGGCGATACCATGAGTGGGTGTTGGGGTGCTTAGTGATCCTGTTCGTGCCGGCTTAGCTGTGGCAGAACGAGTGGTGTGTCTGTCACTGTGGTCCCGGAGATGCTGCTGGAGCCCTCCTAGGAAGCTGGACTCGGGTTGGCATTGTTTTTAGCGCCTTGCCCCACCCCCCACCAGGAGAAGCCCCTCGGCCCCCTCCCACCCTCAGTGAAGGGGACAGGGCTCAGGGCCTCCTGTAGAACTGGCTTTATTGCGTTCCCTGTTCTGGACAGTGTAAGCAATGTCCCTGCCTCTCCAGACGGACAAATGTGATAAATAACCAGGGAGGACAAGTGGGAGGAGGCGGCCAAGCCACCAGAAGTAATAAGTCTCTGTCCACCCGTGTGGCAGGCTCATTACAGAAAGCTCTAGGGCTATCCCCACTGCCTGGCCCGGGGCTCAGAAGAGCCCTCATTGTGGACTCCCAGCCCTGATGGCTCTGCAGCACAGCACTCCTGGTCTCACCAGCCTCACCCTTGCAGCCTCTCTCTCTGCACACCAGGCCTAGCACATTCAATCCACCCCACAACTGCATCCAGAGGCTCAGGCCTCTCTTCCCCCAACCCCAAAAATCCAGGAAGGCATTTGATGAGGGCTTTCCAAATGTCTTTGGAGATAGGATAGACAAATATGAGCTGGGTGGCAGACCAGTTAGATGCATTAGATTGCAACATACCCATAAAGACCTGGGTTCAAATTTCAGCACTGGTATTTAGGGGGCACGTGACTTTGGCTATTCACTTAACCTCTCCTCATCTATAAAACAGAGATGGTAATGTGCACTTTGCTTCTTTGGAATGAAAATCTGAGAGGATATATGTAAACTTGTTATAATAATAATAGTTAATATTTATGTGACTTCTATGAGCCTGGTACTGGTCTTTACATAAATTACCTCATTCACACATTGATGCTGTGTGGTTAGGTACTAGCCTATCCCTCTTTGATAGATAAGGAAACTGAAGCACAAAGACGCTACTTAATTTGTCTAATGACACATTGCTAGTGATTGGTAGAACTGGTATTGGAACCCAAGTGGTCTGAGGTCAGCACCTCTTTACCATCAGATTGCCAACTTCGCATACATCAGGCACTCAACAATGCATATTCATGGAGCAGCTCCTATTTTAAGCCAGACTCATGGAGTCCTCCCAACTCTAAGACATACATAACATTTGCATGGAATACTACATTTGATAAACTACTTTCTCCTTTTTTAAAAAGATTTTTATTTATTTATTCATTTATTTATTTATTTTAGAGACAGAGTGTGTGTGAGCAGGAGGGGCAGAGGGAGAGAATCTCAAGCAGACTCTATGCTGAGTGTGGCCCCGTGCTGGGCTCGATCTCACAACCCTGAGATTTCTACCCACACAGAAAACAAGAGTCAAATGCTGAACCAACTGTGCCACCCAGGTGCCCCAATAAACGCTTTCTCATTTAACCCTGTGAAATGGGTATTATCTATATTTCCTTGAGGAGAGAATAGATTCTCCCAAAAAGCTAAGTGACTTATCTAAGACAGCACATTCAGAAGCAGCAAGGCTAGTGCCCACACTTGGGGTTTCTGACAAGGACCCCCAGAGTCGCCCCAGCAAGACTATTGGGGTGGCCCCTTCTGCCCTGTTCCTGTCCACACATGTGGTTTCTGGATCGTCTCATCCCCCACACAGCCTCACCACTTTTCAAGAGCAACACTAGAAACAATGACAACAGGAATCAATGGCCCCTCAGCATGTGGCTCCTCACATCACCTAAAGGGACAACTCTTCCCTCCCAGTTGTCTCCGTGGATCAAATACAATCATCTGCAAAAATAATTAGCTGAAGTTAAGAGCAGAGTCGGTGTATATCCAGAATATAAAAAAGAAACGATTACAAATCAGTAAGAAAAAGGCAGACAACCCAATAGAAAAATGAGCAAACTATTTATACAGACACATCACAAAAGAGGCCATCCAAATGGCCAATAAGCACAAGAAAAGGTGCTCCACATCATTAGGCATTAGGGAAATGCAAATTCAAGGAGATACCGCATCACACCCACAGAAGGGATAAAATTAAAAAGATCGACAAACCAAATGTTGGTGGGAATGTTCATATATTTCTAGTGGGAGTATGAAATGATACAACTACTTTCCCAAACTGTTTGGCAAAATCTATAAAATGCATACATCATGACCCAGAGATTCTGCTCCTAGGGATAGATTCAAAATACGAGTGCATATGTGCACTAAATTATAAATAACAGAGTGTTCATAGCAGTGCTATTCATAATCACCTCAACTGGAAACAACTCTAATCATCAGCAGTAGAATGGATTAGTAAATTGTGCCGTATGTGTGTAATGGAATATTACGCATCCATGAGAATGAGCATCTACAACTATGCACGATATGGGTGAGTGTTGCGGGTGATGTTGGGTAAAAGAAACCAGACACAAAAGCACCTGTCCTCTGTGATTCATTTACACAAAGTCAAAAAGGAGAGAAGCTAAATCTAGGATGTGAGAAGTTATGAGGGGGTTACTCTTGGCAGGGGACAGTGACTAGGAAGATTGAGGGGGTCTCGGGGGGCCAGTATTGTTCCATTTCTTCAACTGGGGGATGTACATTTATGATCTGGGGCTGTTGCTAAATGCATGCTTCAGCAAAAAGTTGTGTGTTTGTGGGTTTAAGTGTGGTATCTGTGGCCGGAGAACAGAATGCACTCTTCTTTTCTTGATGGAATTGCCAGACTGACAGAGAGGAAACTGTGTCAGACACGGTGTCTGGGCTTCACTGAGGAATATGACAAGGCATCTTACGATGTCCTTATGAACGAGATGGACAAATACGGCTGGGTGATCATGTAATTAGGTGAATTGAACCACTGTCGCCAAAGGGTGCTGACTAAGGAATACATGTCCACCCGGAGGGAAACTTCTCATGCCCCCGGGCTCTGTCCTTGTCCTGGGCAGTCGAACCCTGTTACCTAGGACTGCAATGAAGACATAACAGACAGGCTTATCACACTCAGGGACAACATGAAAGCCGGGAGGGAGAGAGAACAGCTCATGATAGAAGCAAGATCCAAAATGATTTTGGCAGAATGGCCAAGTGAAGCAAATCTAATAAGATGAAATTGAGTCAAAAAAAAAAAAAAAGTTGAAATTGAGTCAAGGATCTGCACAAGGCATTGTATCTCAGACTCAAAGCTAACTTTGTGGGAACAAGATGGGGCAAGGGATCATAACTTTACAGCCACAGCTCTGTGAGTTCAGGGTATAAATTCCCCTAGAACAGGGACCCTCCTTTTGTGTCCCAGGATCCCCAGGCCCACCTCAGGCCCTGGCACAGACAAAGCACTCAGAAATAGTTGCTAAGTTAATCCTTTACTGGAAGGTGGAGCAGTGCCTGGTTGTGACACCCTGGCCCCAAGGTCATATGAGGGAACCAAAGGATGTGCAAACCTGGATGTCCTGCTCTGGCAGGTGGCCTCAGCAGCCTACCACTTGGTTCTGAACCCTTTTAAAGTGATGGAGACAAATGAATACTGGTTCAGATAAGAAGTTGGGACCTGTACTTGAGGAACCTTTGAAGGCACTGGCCATATTTAACCAGCAAAAGAGAAGTCTAGGGGTGGAAGGAGCAGGGATAATGATCAGAGTCCTCAAAAACCTGCTGGGCTTCCCTTCCCTTGGGACCTCCTAGCCCACAGACACAGATGAATTCACCATGGAGCTGATACAGCTTCTGCCTCAAGGCCCCTCACTTGAAATAGGCCCCTTCCAAGATTCTCAGAGTTGACAAAAACGTTCACATGGTCACACAGCTTTGTAAAATCTGCAAACACAGATATTTTAATCCTAACCAGTTAAGATCCCCTTCTCTTTCCACTTTGACTTGCCCTTCATCACACTATCCCTCATGTTGAATGGTGTCAGAGTGGCCATGGGCATCTATGGGATGGAGTTCAGGGGAAACTAGGGAAGGGAACCATTTGGGTTAGGTTTAGTAGATATGTTTAGCTGATTCACCTCCATGTTATAGCTGCATTATTGCTGGCTGTCCTGGTGCAGGGATGACATTCAGGAGTACTCCTACCATCCGTTCAGCAATGGGATGCAACAGGGCAGAGTCAGAGGGCCAGAATCCATGTGAATATGCCTCGTAAACCTGACACTAGAACTGTGTGGCTTGTGGGGAAGAAATCAAGTATGAGATGTAGGAAGCCAAAACCAGAACACCAAACAAAGCCAAACCCCTCAGGGTGGTTCTGTGCAAGATGTCACTCATTCCCTATGGCCCTAAGGCCTGGAACAGAAACCAAAGGGCAGAGGTGTGGGCTGCATACAACTAGAGAGTTTCTGCGCAAAGAAGAACAGATCTTTTACTCTGTGCATGTCTGCATCTTCTCAGGATCCAGCATTATGTGGCATTACTACTTTTGTCTCAAGTGTGGATGGAGTGAGCACCTTGTCACCAGAAGATGTTAAGAAATGGGCTAGTAACCACCTACCAAGGATGTCGAAGGAAGGCGTTCAAGAACCAAATGGGGGGCACCTGGGTGGCTCAGTGGTTGAGCATCCCAGGGTCCTGGGATCGAGTCCTGCATCAGGCTCCATGCGGGGAGCCTGCTTCTCCCTCTGCCTGTGTCTCTGCCTCTCTCTGTGTCTCTCATGAATAAATAAATAAAAGCTAAAAAAAAAGTAACCAAATGGAAAGGCTTGCCTTCTTTGACCTCGAGTGTCCAAAGTTCCAGCCAGTTCATTCAGGGGGCCAATGCCTGGCTAGTACTTTCAAAGGACAAGCATTGATTGTGCAGTGACTCTTCACTCCTTGGAACATCTCAAAGCAAACTTTTGAAAGATTTATTTTTTGACAGTTATAGTAAAACACACATAATAGAAAAATTTACCATTTTAACCCTTTCTAAGTGTATAGTTCAATAGTGTTAGGTATAGTCACATTATTCTAACAACCCTAGAACTTCCCCCTTAACAACTTCTAGAACTTCCTCATCTATAACCAAATCCCAACAACCACCCTTTCCCTCTGCCAACCACTGTTTACTTCCTGTCACTATGAATCTGACTGCTCCTGATTCCTCATATAAATGAAGTCATAGAGTGTTTTGGTTTTTTGCAACTATTCAGGGCTTTTATTTTTGCATTACTTAAAATGAGGCACAATTTACAAATAGTAAACTGCATAAATCTTAAGCATAAAGCTCAGGAACTTTTGACCTAGACAGACACGGGTGTTACCACCATCCAAATCAAGATATGGCCCATCTAGTGCCACAGAAGGCGCCTGAGAACCCCATCCCACTCCCATCTCCACCCCCACCCAAGGCAACCACTATTCTGACTTCTGCCAAAGTTGTTTATAGTAGGGATGCCTGAGTGGCTCAGTGGTTGAGTGTCTGCCTTCGGCTCAGGTCGTGATCCCAGGGTCCTGGGATCGAGTCCTGCATCAGGCTCCATGAGGGGAGCCTGCTTCTCCCTCCCTCCTCCAAGGAGCCTTCTTCTCTCCTTCTCCCTGTGTCTCTACCTCTCTCTGTGTGTGTCTCTCATGAATAAATAAATAAATAAAATCTTTAAAAAAAATAACAGGTTATTCTGAACCATGGTTTTCTCAGCTATAGAGTGGGGATGCTAATATCTACAACACAGGATGCTTTGGAAAGGGATCAAATAAAATAGCTTACGAGAGCAAGCCCAGAATAGACTCAGTATGTGCTGGTTGACTATGAGTGGCCTCCTCTTATAGTGGTGCCATGGAAGGATGATGCAGGAAGGGTACTGTTCCTTGAGTATAAGGGGGGATCCCCAGTTATAGAGGACTCTGAGGACAAAGGTCTATGCGGGGATAATGGGGAGTAGCACCACTGCCGGGAAACTCTGGTCAAACCAGCTGAGTTACCAGCCATAGATCCTGGCCCACACACCCACAAGGAGACTCACACGTGCCTTGCTGGTCTAGCCACATGAGACTCTAAGTCCCATGAACAATGGGATGGTGACTGCATTGTTCACCATGTACCCTATAATTCAATGTTCTCCAAAGTAAGCAGGCATCAGAATTACCAGGTGGCTGATGAAAACAGAGTTTTCTAGGTTCTATCCCAAGTTTCTGATTTAGGGTCTCTAGTACCAGGCTTGACAATGTTCATTTCCCATAGTGCTGACACTGTTGGTCTAGAGCCCACACTCTGAGAGCCACTGGTATGGTAGAACCTGCTGATTCCTTGCCTATATCCCCTGTCCTAAGGCAGGCACACCATCTCTCAGCTATTGGGAACAGTGGCTGCTCAGGGCTCCCAGCTGTCCCCTTGCGGGAGTATCACCCTCTGCCGATGGGAAGCACCTTGTTTTCTGGAGGTCACCCATCCCCTATAGTCAGTCCATGGCCAGTGACCAATTGATGAGGGGGTAAAACGGCTGGCCCTCCTCTCAAAGAGGGAGACAATTTTGTGGTATGGCCTATGCTCCAGAGCCTCCCACAGATCAGGCCAAGGTTAGATGTTAGCAGAGATCCTTGCACAGCTCCTGCTACAGACAAAATAATTGTGTCCCCCTCAAAAATTCTTATGATGAAGTCCTAATTCCCAATCTAATGGTATTTGGAAGTAGAACTTTTGAGAGCTAATTAGGTTTGGATTAGTTCATGAGAGTGGGACTTTCATAATAGGATTTGGGCCTTTATAAGAAGAGGAAGAGAGAGACATTTCTCTCTCCAGGAGCGTGCACAGAAGAAAGGCCATGTCAATACACAGTGAGAAGGCGGGACACCTGCAAGCCAGGAAGACAGTTCTAATCAGATACCAAATCAGTCAGCATCTGATCTTGGACTTCTCAGCCTCCAGAAGTCCAAGAAGTCCAGAATTGTGTGAAATACATCTCTGCTGTTTAAGCCACCAGTCTTATGGTATTCTGTTATAGCAGCTCAGGCAAATGAAGACAGCCTCCTCCTCTACAAGTGTTCCTAAAAAGCAAGCACTCCTTAATGAACCACGTGTGTCTGAATCCTTGGCTCAGGCTCTGCTTTCAGACCTGCTTAACATAGTTCATTGAATGAGTGAACAAGTATGAGACATACCAGGCTTGTGAAGATGACTCCCTGCCCCCACCACCCCAACCCTCTCAGACTGCAGGGACCCAGGGTCCATGTGGCTGAGGTTGGCAGGGCCTCCCAGGCTTTAACCCAGTTGGAGTTGCTGCAGTCTCTGTGAGATGCTGCCGATGACTGCCTTGGGCTTCTGGATGGATTAATTAATTACCGCCAGCACCAGCAAGAGAAAGCAGGCAGCCTGACAGCTCCAGGCAGGTGAGGTCTTCATTTCCCAGTACTTGGCAGAGTCAGGAGTGGGGGAATGGGTAGGACTGAATGCAGTGGGGGGCATAGTTAGGAGAAGGAGGTCACAGAGGAGAAAGACTGGAACACTGGCATTTCTTAGGCAACACCTCCTCCTCCCACCCCACCCCACCCAGGGTCTCTGTGGAGAAGTAATCCTGCTGTCCAGATAGTGGAACTGACATCTTGAGAGGCACAGAGATTTGCCTAGAGTCACTTGGGGGTGGGGGGCCCATAGGCCCTCTGCCTCCCAACCTGACTTATGGCCAACTTTGGAGTGTGCGTGGTAAGGGTAGAGGGACAGAATTTCTGGTAACTTCTCTCCCTCTTCTCCTCCTGCTATTAACCCTCCCTATCAGCAGATGCCTTCCCAGCCTGAGACAGACCAGGGAGAGGAGAGTTGCGAGTACTGAGAAATGTCCTGTGTATACTCCAGGAAGGGGCTGGGAATGTTGAGGTGCCCATGCCCACCTACAAGTTTCACTGCAGTTTCCCTCCCTCCATCCCATCATCTCCCACCCTGTGGCCTGGACTGAGCTGATAGTTGTGGGACTGATAGGAATGACAGCTGCACTCATGATTAATCCCTAGAACTACTCTTGGAGGAAAGGTGAATAGGGAGTGGGGGAAGCCAAACTGGGGGGCATCACTCTTCAGCTAAATGGGAGGGCCCCCAAGGCCAGCTCTGGGTGTGATGTTTCTAGGGGGCCATCCCTTCTGGGGTTTTCTTTGTTGCCCTGCACACAACTCTGCTACAGTAACAAGTCTGACATTGGTGTTCATTAGGCACCCTAAGGGGCTGTCCCTTAAAGGGGAAAGGAGAATTCACCTCTCTGTGCCTCAGATTTTCCATCTCTAAAGTGGGAACAGCAAGGATGCTGATCTCAGCCGTGGTTGGGAAGACCTAATGTGTGAACACATGCGGAGCAGTTAGAACAGTGCTGGGCACGCAGGAAGTACTGTCAGTGTAGCTACTACCAAACTTCATCAAATCTAAGCTGTCATGGTTCGGACACATCATGATTTCATGTACCTCTAAGAAAAATAAAACACTGCTGAAAATAACTAAAATTCACTGCTTGAAAGGCTTATCCTAATTTCATAAATGTTAAAGTTGGCGGGGGGAAGTGTTTCTAAGAAAGATGAAGTACAGCATTATTCTCATCCT
Source organism: Canis lupus baileyi (assembly GCF_048164855.1). NCBI lineage: Eukaryota > Metazoa > Chordata > Mammalia > Carnivora > Canidae > Canis > Canis lupus. The sequence goes on along the minus strand of NC_132844.1, from coordinate 65,808,275 downwards.
TATCACTCCCTAACTGAGGCACTTAGCCACCCCCCAACACCAGCTGTGCACCAGGTGCTAAAGAAACATTTGTTGAGTGAATGAATGACTGGACAGCAACACGAGTATGAGGAAGGCAGGGGGCCCAGCACCTCTGGGAAGGCCCCACTCACCATCCTTCTCCCCCACAGGCTCCCAACCCCTCCCTGTGGAGTTGGGCCTTACCCAAGGCCCTTTGAGCATCTGCCCAACCCCCTTCGTCCCAATCAGATGACCAAACGCCTTGCTTGACATGGCTCCCAACCAGTTAATTGGGTAGGCCGGCCAATGGTCCCTCACCCAACACCCACATAACCTGGCCCAAATAAAGCACACCTTCTCTGTTGGACCCTCAAAAGTGACCATTCACAGGAAAGTGCAATTAAAAGGACTTCCTGGGGACACCTGGGTGGCTCAGGGGTTGAGCATCTGCCTTCGGCTCAGGGTGTGATCCCCGAGTCCCGGGATCGAGTCCCATGTCCGGCTCCCAGCAGGGAAGCCTGCTTCTCCCTCTGCCTGTGCCTCTGCCTCTGTCTGTGTCTCTCATGAATAAGTAAATAAAATCTTGAAGAAAAAAAATGGATTTCCTGGCTCCTGAGTAATGCTGGGGCCACAGAGAAATGCTGGAGAGGAGGGGAGCACAGGAGGAAGGGAAACAGTGTCTCTCTCTCCCCCTTTTCTTCTCTCTAAAAGGAGATTCAAATCCTAGCTGGCATCAGCAGCATGACGTTGGCCATGTTACTGAACTTCTCAGAGGTTCAGTTTTCCTATCTGTAAAATGGGGTATAACAATAGTAGTTCCTTGCTGCCCTTGGTGAGGGGGCCAAAGAAAACAATGCATGGTGAGGGGGTGTCTGGCCCAGCGCCTCCCTTCTCTTCCTCTAACTTCCCCTTACTCCTCAACTTCCTCACTTGCTCCTTCCTCTCTCATCCTACCCCACCCTAGCCCTGCCCTAATACCTACTCAATGCCAAGGCAGATTCCTTTTCCTTCACCCCCTTAGATGCACTTTAAATCCTGCAGGGAGGGAGGGGGCGCCCACGGCTGGTGGAAGTCTGGAGCTGGGGGCAGCCGTAGCAGGAGGGAGCATCCTCACACTGGGAATCTGCACTCTGGCTATTCCCACAAAGATTTAATCTGTGTCTTAATGGGCCGCAGTCTCCTCCGTAAAAGCCCTGAAGTGCCTTTTTATTTTTTAAAAAAATAAAAGTTGCTGATTGTGTCTGGTGCTTCCTGGGGCATGGCAAGGGAAAAGGGAGAGGGGAAGAGAAGAGGAAGAGGTGGTGGGCCTTTGGGACTGTCAGATCCTGCTTCTCCCTCGGTTCCTATCTCCAGGACCAACATGGCCCTGGTGGGTGGTGAGGAGGTGGCCACCCCTGGCTGATCTGGAGAAAGCAGTTGTGGCCTGAAATACTGGACCCCGCACCGTGTCCCTGGATCCCATTCTCCTGGGAAAACAGAGATCATTGGAATGCAGCCATTCAACTCAATTTTACCAAGAGCCCCCACTGAGAAGAACTCCTCCACTGTGTCCCCTGGGGCTTTGGGGGAGCAGGAGAGGAATGTGAAGAGGAAAGGCTGAACACTTCACCAACACTGAGTTGGCCTCTACTGGAGAACGGCAACCCGGCAGCCCTTTCTGCTTCCCTCTCCCCTCCCTCCACCCCACACAGCACCTGCTCAGCATCCCCTTCAAAGCTCACCACAGAGCCCTGACCTAAGACCTTGGCCTCCACCACCACTGCATCTCTAGCTCCTCCCAGGATCCCTCTTTTTTTTTTTTTTAAGATTTTATTTATTCATGAGAGAGACACACACAGAGAGAGGCAGAGACACAGGCAGAGGGAGAAGCAGGCTCCATGCAGGGAGCCCGATGTGGGACTCGATACCGGGACTCCAGCATCACGCCCTGGGTTGAAGGCAGGTGCTAAACCGCTGAGCCACCCAGGGATCCTCCCAGGATCCCTCTTACTGCTCTTTGTGTCTTCCTAACTGAAAGATCCCTATGTCCCCCAATATTGAAAGTGGGGACTGCCACGGAGCCCAGAGTAGTGTGTTTGCGAGAAACACCAATTTGCAGAACTCCCAAACAATGACTCTTAGTATCAAGATCTCTCCTTCCAGGGGCACCTGGGTGGCTCAGTGGTTGAGTGTCTCTGCCTTTGGTTCAGGTCATGATCCCGGGCCGGGATTAAGTCCCACATCGGGCTCCCTGCATGGAGCCTGCTTCTCCCTCTGCCTGTGTCTCTGCCTCTCTTTCTGTGTCTCTCATGAATAAATAAAATCCAAAAACAAAACGTCTACTGATGATGATCTTAGGAAAAAAAACTCTTCTTCCAACAGATAATGTTCTGAGCCCAGGTGGCCCAGGTGGTTAGTTCCAATGGGGATAACAGATGCATATCTGAGCAATCAGTTCAGTGCTGATCAAGATTACTTGTAACACTGCAGATAAAAGTGAAAATAGTAAAGTACGGGATCCCTGGGTGGCATAGCGGTTTGGCGCCTGCCTTTGGCCCAGGGCGCGATCCTGGAGACCCGGGATCGAATCCCACATCGGGCTCCCGGTGCATGGAGCCTGCTTCTCCCTCTGCCTGTGTCTCTGCCTCTCTCTCTCTCTCTGTGTGTGTGACTATCATAGATAAGAATAAAATAAAATATTAAGAAAATAGTAAAGTTCCCAGTTTTCCTTCTGTTGAGGCTTTTAAGGTCTTATCTCACCATGCTCTCCTCACTCCACTGGGCATAGAAGATTGTGCCTATTAGCCAAATGGGGAAATTGAGGCAGGAGGCTATAAACCAAGGACCAGGTTATACACCCCAGGAATTAGATATTCAACCAAGCCAAGGTGAGTCATCATTAAGTTCCACTTCTCCTGCCCTAATCTTCTATCATTTTTTTCTATGTCTCCAGCCCAGTTTTAGGATCTTTTAAGTGGAGAGAATTAGAAGTTATCTTGCCAAATACCCCCCTCCCCCTTCACTGTGGTTCTCTGGAGATACTTTGAACCAGTGATAACAAATGTAGACGCCTACAGGAGGAAGCCAGGTGGGAAACATAAATGTGCAAAACAGACCAGGTGTAGCACTGCAGGGAGTAGTGAGGCCTATGGCCTTCTTTCTAGTAATCAAACTCAAACAATTAAAATTAAGAATATGAATCTTCTGATTAAACAAAGTAACTGAGTGTGCACATTTATTTCTGCTCCTTTCAAAAACGTTGCTAAATGATGATTAAAGTTTTTTTTGAAAGATTTATTTGTTTTACAAAGAGAGAGAGTGTGTGTGAGTTTGGGGGGTGGGCAGAGGCAGAGGGAGAGGGAGAGATTCTCAAGCAGTCTCCCCACTGAGCACGGAGTCTCACTCAAGTGGATCCCATGACCCTGAGATCATGACCTAAGCCGAAATCAAGAGTCAGACACTCAAGGGACACCTGGGTGGCTCAGCAGTTGAGCATCGGCCTTTGGCTCAGTGCCTGATCCCTTAATCTGGGATCAAGTGCCGCATTGGGCTCCTTGTGGGGAGCCTGCTTTTCCCTCTGCCTATGTCTCTGCCTCCCTCTCTCTCTGTCTCTCATGAATAAATAAATAAAATATTTTTTTAAAAAAGAATTGGACATTCAACCTACCAAGCCACCCAAGCACCCCTTAAATATCTTTTTAAAGCAAAAAAAAAAAAAAAAAAAAAAAAAATCACAAAAAGAAAATGGAAGAATTGATAGCAGATGAGAGGTATCATTGAAATTTTGGAAGTCAGAAAGCTGACAAACAGGTGGTAATGGATTTTTACTATAAAAAGCAGCGTGTGAAGCCCACAAGCTAGAGGAATTATGCCAACAAGCCAGACAATTCACATAATGGGAAGGCTGGAAGACCAGGTACTAATGAAGACAGGAATGAAGAGGAAGGCTGAAAACTGGAAGACTAATTTTAAAAGTCTCTAGTAGGAACAGTTGGGCCCTCAGGTATCCTTCAGACTTACCAGGTACCCTATCCCCAAGTCAGCAGAAGCCTAGAGGTTTATTCCCAGGAGATGTTGAACCAAAGGGCCTCTGGTCTCAGGGATAACAGGCCAGCTGGAAGTAAGGTGGTATATAAGTTTCCTAGGGCTGCCATGACAAATGATCACAAATGGGTGGCTCGAAACAACAGAAATTTATTCTCTCACAGTTCTAGAGGTCTAAAGAATGAAATCAAGGTGTCAGCAGGGCTGTGCTCCCTCCAAAAGCTCTAGGGCAGGGATCCCTGGGTGGCGCAGTGGTTTAGCGCCTGGCTTTGGCCCAGGGCGCGATCCTGGAGACCCGGGATCGAATCCCACGTCAGGCTCCCGGTGCATGGAGCCTGCTTCTACTTCTGCCTATGTCTCTGCCTCTCTCTCTCTCTCTCTGTGTGACTATCATAAATAAAAATTAAAAAAAAAAAAAAAAAAAAAGCTCTAGGGCAGCATCCTCCCTTGTCCCTTCTAACTTCCAGTGGATCCAAGGGTTCCTTGGCTTATGACTACGTAACTCCAAACTCTGCTTCTATCCTTACACGGATATTTCCTCTTCTCTGTGTGTCTTTTCTCTGGATGTCACTTATAGGACATCTATCATTGAATGTAGAGCCCACCTTGTTACTCCAGAATAACCTCCTCCCAAGATCCCTGCTTAATTACATCTAAAAAGATCTTCTTTCCAAGTATGTTCACATTGACAGGTTCAGGAAATTACAAGATGGACATCTTTTAGGGGGCCAAACAACTCACTGTAGGTTGTTTTACTGGGAGAGATGATAAGTGAAAGTCTGGACTCCAGCTCTGTTCTGCTCCATTCTAAGCATGCTTAGAATCTCCTCCCTGGAGAAACCAACTATCTCAAGAGAAAAGTGTATGTATGCTGACAGTGGGCATCTGCCAATGAAAGAGCTACATCTCCACTGGATCACCTACCCATGAGGCTCACTGGTTGACAGCCTTTCCCACAGATCTGTCAAATGATTTCCTAGTAACTCACTTTTAAGTATGAACAGATTGCTGGGATCACTACAGGTGTGCAAAAAGTCTTCAATTTGAAAGATGAAAACCAAACAGAAAAATAGAAAAAAAAGGAAATCTGACAAAGTGGAAACCATGCAGGAAGCAGATGAAAACTTTCAAACTAAAAAGCAATATAAAAATTATTTCCAAAGAAGGCCGCCTGGGTGACTCTTGATTTCAGCTCAGTTCATGATTTCAGGGTCATGAGATTGAGCCCAGGTCAGGCTCTGCATTCAGCAGGAAGTCTGCTTGAGATTCTTTCTCTCTGCCTCTCCCCCTGCTTGTGTTCTCTCTCTCTCTCTCCCTTGCTCTCTCTCTAAAATAAATAAATCTTTTAAAAAAATATTTCCAGAGAGATGAGAATATGTTGTATTTATGTAATAAAAATAAAATACTATAAAAGGAAAAAAAATACTATAAAAGGAATCATTCAGAAAGCATGTGTTCTTAAAAATGAAAAATAAGGGCAGCCCCAGTGGCGCAGCCGTTTAGCGCCGCCTGCAGCCCGGGGGTGTGATCCTGGAGACCCGGAATCGAGTCCCTCATGGGGCTCCCTGCATGGAGCCTGCTTCTCCCTTTGCCTGTGTCTCTGCCTCTCTCTTCGCTCTCTCTGAATGAATAAATAAATAAATCTTTTATTATTTTTTAATCTTTTAAAAAAATGAAAAATAATTGAGGCAGCTGGGTGGCTCAGTTGGTTAAGTGCCTCCAGCTCATGCCCTGATCTCAGGGTCCTGGAAGCAGGGAGCTTGCTTCTCCCTTTCCCACTGCCCCTCCCCCCACTTGTATTCTCTCACCCACTCACTCTCTCTCTCTTAAATCAATAAGATCTCTTAAAAAATGAAAAAGAAAAAAAAAGAAAAATAATGTAAAAAGATAGCTGCTTAACTTCAATATAAATGTGTAGAAATAAATTTATGGAACTCTCCCACAAAGTACAACAAAAAGACAAAGAGTGGGAAAATAGGAGAGAAAAACTAAGAACACTCAAAGATCAGTTGAGGAGATCCAACATATGTCTTATACAAGTATCAGAAAAAGAAAAACAGAAAATATAGAAGGAGGAAAATAAGGAAAGAAGTAATACAAGATAAATTCCCAGTACTGAGACATGCTTGAGATCATCCAGAACTGTGAACAGAAAAGGACCTCTATAAAGCCATATAATTATAAAATTTCAAAACACTAGTGATAAAAAAAAGAAACCCTAAAAGTGTCTAGAGATTTAAAAAAAAAATAGGTCACCTGCAAAGAGAAAAGAATCAGAATGGACTCAGATTCTTCAAGCATAGTAGTAGGAGCTAGAAAGCAATGAATCAAACGCATTCTAAATTTGAGGGACATGGCTTTCTATCTAGAATTCCATACCCAGCAAACTACGAACCAACGTGATGAGAGAATAAAGACATTTCAGACATTCAAGATTGGAATATGTGTATCTATATACCCCTGCCAGGAGCCTAGAGTCTCCTGACCCTGTTTATTTAAAATGTTAATTTTGGCTCATTATTATATTGGTTTCCTATTGCTGCTGTACCAGATTACTGCAAGTGTGGTGACTCAAGACAATACAAATTTATTATTTTACATGACTGTAAGGACAGAGTCTGACATCAGTCTCACTGAGCAAAAACCCAGGTGTCAACAGGACTTCATTCACTTCTGGAGACTCAAAGGAAAAATCTACATTCTTGCTTTTCCCAGCCTTTATAGGCTGCCTGCATTCTGTGGCTCCTAGCCCCATTCCATCTTCAAAGCCAGAGTATCTTCATCATTTCACAGTATATCACATCATGTCACTCTAACTCTGCTCTTGCCTTTATATTTTCTTCCCTGATTCAGGCTCTTTTGCTTTTTTCTTCTACTTTTGAGGACCCTTGTGATGACAGTGGTCCCATCTGGACACCCCAGGTTCATCTCCCTAACTTAAGGTCAGCTAATTAATAATAGGAATTCCAACTGCAGCCCTAATTCCCCTTTACCATATAACTTAACCCATTCACAGGTTCTGGGGATTAAGACACAGACCTTGAGGGGTGGGGTGCATTATTCTTCCTACGACAATCATGGATTTTGTTTTGCATTAAATTGGATTTTTTAAAAAAGATTTTATTTATTCATGAGAAACAGAGAGAGAGGCAGAGACATAGGCAGAGGGAGAAGCAGGCTCCCTGTGAGGAGCCCGATGAGGGACTCGATCTCAGGACCTCAGGATCATGACCTGAGCCAAAGGCAGGCACTCAACCACTGAGCTACTCAGGCATCCTTAACTTTGATTTTTTTAAATATTGCATGAAAATGTTATTTCTCTTAATTACTGGGCTGGGTTTTTTGGGTTGTTTTTGTATTTTGTTTTTGGTTTGGGGGATTTTTTTGTGTGTGTATGCTCCTTAAATTTGTTCCTGAGCTGAGTATCCTAATTCAGGTTCTATCTATTTTTCCTTCTTTGCCCACTCCTTCCAGCCTCAGGCCCAGCTCAATGAAACATCTTGGGCCTCAGGCTGCCCAAACTCCAGACACATTCTGCAGGCCCTTTCTCAGCTATACATTTCTCTGCTCCAATTTGAAAGGTAGGTGCTCAGGTTGCCAAGTCAGAGAAGGGAGAAGAAGCTGTTCAATTCCTACCCGGGCCCCAGGGAGGAGACAGGACCCCACTTCTACACACCTGATCCCCCCTCAGGGCTGCAGAGATAGCCAGCCTTACAGCCTGGCAGCAAGCAGGGCAGATGGACGCTAGAGGTGGGGGGAGTGGATAGGAGAGATGAAAGAGGATCCTGACACTGCCTGAAGGTCAGGGGCAGCCAGTGGTGTCTGGGCCACCGCAGGGGTGGGGGGGCAGTGCTGGAAAGCTGATGCTGCCCGCACACTGGAGAGGCCCCTGGGAGGCAGGGATCTGATCCTCAGCCATTCCAGCAATGTCACAAAGGACGCCGCTGGGTGGGGGTTTGGAACAGAAGAGGAGGAAAAGACTGGGAAATGGGGGTCTCCATACCAGAGAAGGGGGGCAGAGGGAGAGGGGAGTGGCAGGAGACAGGGTGCCCTCTGTGTGTTCCCTCCATGCTGCCCTCAGAGGCACGGGTTACTGGCAGCTGTGGGTTTTCTAGATGGAGTGAGAGGATGGAGCAGGTCCTATTCCCACTCCTACCGTCACCACCAAGCCTGGCTCCACCCTCTGAACCCATTAGATGAGAACCAGATGCAAATGAAGGGGCTGAGTCACAAGGGCATTGAAGTTGGTAAGTTTTCTACCAAGAGCACTGAGGGAAGGTCACAGATAACTAGCAGGTGGAGAGAGGCAGGCAGGAGGTGGGGATATCCAGAGAATCAGGCACAGAAAGGAGACAGAGACTGAGTGGCTGGAGGGGAAGGAGCTGAGTGGGGGAGGGGAATTTGCACCGCCTGAAAGGGTTGGAGGGTAGGGGGAGTTGGAGCCTGGCATGGGCCCCTCAGGACTGGGGACTGCCCTGGGCTCTGGAGAGGGTGGGGCAGGTTGCAACTTGAACAGGACTTTCTCTGAGCCTCCAGCTGCCTGTACCCCTCACTTCTGGGCGGTGATGGGGAGAGGGGCCGGCTGGGAGGGTGCCAGGGTGGCTGGCAAGCCGAGGGGTCAGAAGTCCTGGTTGGGGTGACAGAGGTCACAGTGCCTGGCCCTCCCCTCGGGCTAATCAGAGGCTTTGAGCACAGAACTGTCAACTTATTACTCAAAGGACCCAAGCTGTTGACCCACAGCTAATCACTAATGGTTTGCATATTTTGCATATCATTTGCATTCTCCTGGGGGTCTCTGGAAACCTCTGCAATCACTCTCTAGAGGCCCCTGCCCCTATCTCGAAGGTCCCCTCCCGTGTCCCCCAGGCCCATTTCCCTGCTCTGCTGCCTCATCTGAGATCAGAAAGCGCAGGTCACGGGTGGGGGCATCTCTAAACACTATGGGCACAGCAGGGGCTGCAGGGCCAGCTGGGAGCAGCTGGGGGCACCTTGAAAGGGGGTGACCAAGACCTGTCTGGTGATTAATCCTCCGGCTAATGGAGGCTTCACTGTCACTGGGGCTTTTAAGGAAACTCAGGGAAGCCCTTTAGTGCCATCAGAGCTGTCTCTGAGGTCCTCAGCGAGCTCATTAGCAGCCCTCCACCTCCTAATTAGCAGCCCCTCCCCTGAATGGCTGCTGGAGGGGAAGAAAGCTTTGTGGGCCCTTTAAGGCCCAAGGCCCTGGGCAGAGCTGCAGCAGCCTCCACTGCTCCCCCACCCAGGACCACTCACCTATTCTCCAAAACGGAGCACAGCCGCCCCTGCCTCACTCCCAAAGCACATCTGCAGCTGGAAGGAATTTGTACTCATCCAGGCCATCCTAGACAAGGAAAGCAGGGTCCAGGGAGGCCCCCAGAGGCCACTCAGGCCATGGGAGAAAGCCACCTTGGAGTCAGCTGTCCCAGCACTGTCCCCACAGCATCCCCAGCCTCCTGTCTCCTCTGCTTCCTCCCCACCCTGCCCAGCATTAGGGAAGGCAGCCCCTTCTCTAAGGGCTTTAGAGGGCAGGCAGGCCACTGACCTGGTTAGGACCTATCCCTGACCAGAGGCCAAATGTCACAATCCCTGGGAGTTTCCTATCAGCCCCAAACACTGGGGTTCTCCAATATTTTGGGGTAAGAGCAAATGAGGTGACCCAGTTCACTTTCAGAAGTATCTGTAAAGCTCCCCATTACCTGTTGCAAGGCAGTTTACAGCAAGGGAGGCCTCTCTAGGGGGAAAATCATGTGCAGAGAGTGGCAGTCATAATTCCCTGACAGAGGCTGCCCAGAAGGAAGGATTGAGCACAGGAGAGACTTCACATTCTATTTATTCCACAAATAGGAGCATCCACCCTGAGCCAGACCCTCTGCTGGGTATGAGAAGACTCAGAAGTAAGAGAGACATATCTTTACTCTCAGGCCAAATGAATGAATGATTTGGAGCAAATCTTTTAAAATTATTCTGTGACTCAGTTTCCCCAGGTGTAAAATGAAAACTATTCCTTTTTTTTTTTTTTTTTTTAATGAAAACCATTCCTGATGCTCTAGGAAGCCTGAAAGGCCATAGAGAATTGGATCTCAGGAAGCAATTTTTTAAAAAATATTTTATTTATTTATTCATGAGAGACACAGAGAGGCAGGCTCCTCGCAGGGAGCCTGATGTGGGACTTGATCCCGGGACTCCAGGATCACGCCCTGGGCTGAAGGTAGGCGCTAAACCGCTGAGCCACCCAGGGATCCCCTCAGGAAGCAGTTATGGATGACGGTAGAAATGATAGTAAAAGTAACGCAATATCTGCCATGTGAATGCTCAATAAACGGTCATCAATATTATGATTATTTTGTTGTGGTGGTTGCTATTGAGAAGGCTTTCTGACCTCAGAATCCTGGCTGGCAATTATATACTGCAACCTCCTTTCCCAGCTCCCAACAGATTACAGATAGAGAAAATGGCATTTATTAAGCACCTACTGTGTACCAGGTGCTACATTGGTCTCTTTGCATGTGTTATCTCATTTGATCCTTGTGATCATCTAACAGGACAGTCAACAGTTCACATCTTCCCTCTCTCTCTTTTTAGAGATGAGGAAACTGGGGCTCAGAGAAGCTAAGTGCCTTGCTAAAAGATTCTGCACCCACAATTCCAATGTATGAGTAGAATGGTGGCAGGGCTGAGGCAGGGGAGGAGGGTGGCACATTCCTTACACACCACAAAGCAATTCTCCATGACACCAACTGGATACCTACAGTTCAACTCAATTCTGACACAGTCTACCTGGAGACAGCAGCAGACCCCCCAGGTTAAAGGCTCTGTCCCATAAGACTGCCCCCTACGCCCTAGCCCCCCACTTCAGATGCCAATCACAAGACAAAGTTGTTACCTATGCCTTTGGCCAGTTGGCTATAGACTGGAGGTTCCCACAACCCCATCTTTGGGTTTGATTAATTTGATAGAGTGGCTCACAGAACTCAGGAAACCTGTTTAAATCTCTCAATTACACATTTATTACAAAGAATACTCAAAAATATGAATTAACAGGCAGATGTAGAGACACATATGAACAAAGGAACTTCTGTCCTTTGGGACCCAGCATGGTGGCATGTGGGAGTTCTTGAACCTCCCCTTTTTGGGGTTTTTATGGAGTCTCCATTATATAGGCACGATTAATTAAATGATTGATTTGACCTCTAGCCCTTCTCTCCACCCAGGGAAATCAGGAGGTGGGACTGGAAAGTTCTGACCTTTTATTCAGGTTGGGTCCCCTGGCAACCAACCCCTGTCCTTCAAAGATTTCCAAAAGTCACCCCATTAACATAAACACAGGTGTGGTGGAAAGGGGCTTGTTACAAGACCCCCCACATCACCTTTGTGGCTCTGAAACTATTTGGAGCACTGAGGACAAGAATCTAAACATCATGACAAAAGATGCTCTTATTACTCAGGGAAATCCAAGCATTTTGGGAGCTGTGAGCCAGAAATCATGGACAAAGACAAAACATATTTCTTCCAAATCACAATATCGCACTTGCCTGAGGTAACACTGCTCTCAATGTGCAGAGAATAACAGATACAAGAATGTTCATGGAGCTTTATTCATAATAGCCAAAACCTAAAACAACCCAGAAATGTGTCAAGGGAAGAATGGTTGAGGGGCACCTGGGTGGCCAGTCGGCTGTGTCAGACCCTCAGATTGTGATCTCGGGGTGGTGAGTTCAAGCCCTGCATGGTTGGGCCCCATGCTCCACAGGGAGTAGTCTGCTTATGATTTTTCTGTTCCTCTCCTTCTGCCCTTCCCACTTGTGTTCTCTTTCTCTCTCTCCAGAATAAATAAAACATTTAAAAAGAGAGAGAGAAGAATGGTTGAATGAGCCGTCATACAATGGAGTACCCGATAGCAATGCAAACCAGTGAGTTACTGCTACAAACAACAACTTGGATGAATCTCCCAGACATAATGCTGAGCAAAAGAAACCAGGTACAAAGGGGTATGTACTGTATGGGTTCTATTTACATGAAGTTCACTAACAAGCAAACCTAATCTGATAGATCTCAGAGTGGTAGTTACCTCCAGGCGGTAGGGGGTAGGGTGGGCATAGACTGGGACTGTGGCTCAAGGGGATGTTTGGGGTGCTGGAACTGTTTTCTATTGAGATCTAAGTGATTGATGGTTACAAGAGTATGTGTATGTATATAAAAGCTCTACAAACTCCACTGTAAAGGTTTTCCTCCACAAAAAGAAAAAAGAAAATGAATAAGTAAGTAAGTAAACAAATGTGTAATATGTTATCATTTAAAAAGAGGCGGGGCTAAGATTGGATAGCCAAGGAAACTCTGGCATTGCATCCCGGCAGGGAGCAGGGACGGAGAGGCAGACCCTGACCCCGTCTCCCTGAGCCTGGGCAGAGAGGGAGGGGTGTTGGCATCCTGTGCTCCTCCCCTCCCCTCGGGGAAGGCGCTGGCCAGGCCAGCTTCCCCTCCAGCCCAGGAAAGGAAGGCGAAGTGAAAGGGTGGAAGAAAGGGAAAGGAAAAAGGAGGGGGGGGTGATTGGGGCCCAGGACCCGGGCCCAGGGGCACACCCCCTCTAAGCCTCCAGGGGCTGTGACTAGGGTGGGATCACATTCTCAGTCTCTCGGGGAGGAGGCAGGGTCCTGGTGGGAGCCTGGCCGGCCGGGGCAGACATCTCTGTGCATTCTGATGGGTCGTGCAGAGCATCCCCCTGAGTGCTGGATCCTATGCCAGCGCACGCCCCAGCTGGGGGGACGCGGGGACCGGGAGGCTGGCGCACGCGCCTCGCCCGGAGGGGGCTCCCCACGCAGCCTCCGCGCGAGGCAGGCAGCAGGCCGAGAGGCCCCCGCCCCAGCCGGCCCCCCGCCGCGGCCTCCCACCCCAGCACCCGCGTCCGACGTCCCGTCTCGGGGGGCCTCTGCTCTCGGGGCGCCCCCCTGCCCCGCTCCCCCGCGGTCGGTGCCCTCCGTCTCCCGCGCCCCGCGCCGCCGACCCCTGCGCCCCTCCCGCTCCCCGGCCTGCGGCTCCTCTCCCGCCCAGGGGAGATCGCGGAGACTAATCTGTCCGCCGGCACACGCAGCCCAGCCGGCGCAGCGGCGAGCCGAGGAGCAGAGCTGGTGAAATCATGGTTCTTGACTTAAGAAACCGCTCTTGTTATTCCGAAGGCCAATGGAGAGAAAGCAGCGCCCGGCCAGGCTGGGCTAACGGCCTCGCAGCGCCCGCGGCAGGAGCGCCTCCCACGCGCTCCCCAAGCCGCTCTCTGGAAGGCAAAGCAGGGACAGGCACTCGCTAGGTGACCGAGGCACCCTTTGGGTTTGGGGACAGGATTGCTCATCAGGAGCACTCCCTTCGGGGACACCTGGGTGGCTCAGTGGTTGAGAGCCTGCCTTTGGCTCTGGCTCGGGTCGTGACCCCAGGGTCCTGGGAACCAGTCCCACATCGGGCTCCCTCTCGAGGAGGCTGCTTCTCCCTCTGCCTGTGTCTCTGCCTCTCTCTCTCTCTCTCTCTCTCTCTGTGTCTCTCATGAATAAATAAATAAAATCTTTAAAAAAAAGGGGGGGGCACTCACCCAGGCCCCTGATTCTCTCCTGGGCCCAGACACCCCTCAGAGGGAATACTCTCCACCAGGTCAGGGGGAAGCAGGTGTGGAAGGGAAGCCACTACCCAACAGGGGAAAAGAACATAACATTCACCAAGATTCTAGAACACCCCAGGCACTCTGCTTAGACATGCAACTCAGGAGCATACATTGAATCCTCGCAGCCACCCTAGAAATGAAGTCCCATGATTATTCCCATTTGCCCAGAAAACTAAGAACATAAGCAACTTGCCCAGTATCTGAGAGAAGAATTGCCAGCGCCCCAAGGCAGATATGCAAACTTCCTCATCCTAGCTGGAGGCTGGAGGGGAGCGACCGGTGGGGGGATTTGAGGACTGCACCCATCAGTCATGGCAGGAAACACAGAGCACACTTAAAGGTTTAATTGAAGGCATAAATGAAGGAACTATTTGTGGAAGTGTGGGCAGCTTTAAAGAAATGAGTAAGAGGTGCTGAAGCACCCAGGCCTGGTGGAGAAAAACGGAGGGGGGATGGGAGGAAAGGGGAGGGAAGGGGCAAGAGCTGTAGCTACAGAGAACTGGCAGCCCAGTGGAGAAATGCAGCCTGGACCCAAACTGCCTGGCAAAAGGAGGGAGGGGGTCCCCTAAGTACCCTGGCCTTTCTCTTGTACTGCTCTCAGATCACTGCTAGTGTCTCCATTCTGCCCTGCCCATGTAGAAGCCAGAGAGCAGAGACCAGAAGATGCAGATATAAAGGTCTGCTTTCTGGGGCACAAAGCAAAGTGAATCTGAAGGGAAGCAAATAACCCAGTCTGAGATGGGAAGTTCTCTTGGGGCAGGGCGGGTAAGGGGGATAGATTTCTGAGAAAGGGCCAACCAGATCCAATAGAGAATGGGGATCGTAGAGGGGAGAGGAAGGGAGCACCCCCAGACAAGGGGAGGTACTAAGTTTGGGCATCCTTGGGCTTAGACATCAGCTGGGGAACCAGAGAAACCCCCATAGAGCTGGGAACACTCAAGAAATGGCTGAAAAACTAGACAGGAGAGAGTGAGTGGTTCCCTGGAGAATGGGAGTCTGCCTGCAAGTGTGGAGGAGGGAGAAGGAGTAGGAGCTAGCTGAGTGATTACCAGGCTCCAGGCACTGACATGCTTGCAAAGGGATGAGGGAGGGCAGAGCTGGGTGGCGGAGGGGGCACCCAGTGTGCATCAGAGCATCCAGGTAGGAAAAGGTGTGGGGAGGGGAGGAGGGGGATGGTGTCATCTAATCCACTGTCCCTCCCTGTGTTTTGGAGATGAAGGAATGTGGGCAGAAAAGGCTGTGATTGCCCTATGTCCACATGGTGATGCTGATGCTGAGCCAGTGAGCATGTGAGGCCTCAGGCCCGAAGGATAGATACCCAGCTTGCCTCTCTGATATTCCTGTGGTCCCTCATTTTATCCATCCTCCCTCCACACAGCAGCCACCGGGATCTCTCCAAAACACAGGCAGGATCATCTCAGTCACTCTTTTTTTTTTTTTTTTTCTCAGTCACTCTTGAATCCCTTCCATGCTCCCCACTGCACGGCTCAAGTCCAAAGCCCTTTGCTCCTCCATGGCTGACAAGGCGAGCCCCCTCCGTGACCTCACCAGTGTCTTTCCCACCTCACCCCCATATGGAATCATGAAGTGCCCAGATTGTCTTCCCCCATACACACATTGTCCCCTCAGCTTAAAATTATCTTCCCTCCCTGCTGGTATCCCATCTGCCTAATGTCCACTTGGCCTCACTATAGACATCACTTCCTTCTGTAGCCTTTTCTGCCACTCCCTTGGCTTTCTATTTTAAAACATAGTTCCTCCATTACAAAACTTCTTATGCAACAAAAGTACTTGCCTATGTTCTTATCCTCAACTCACCTTGACTATAAACCCCATGAGGGCAGAAACCTTTGGACTGACTTGTGCACTGTTATAAGACACTGCCTAGTGAGGTACCCAGCACTGAGTAGGTGCTTTGGATATATGTTATAATCCACACAAGATAATAGTATACAGCTGTATAAAAATGAGGAAAACGTGACAGGTACTCACGTAGAACCACCTCCAAGAAACCTATGAAGAGTTCAGGACAGCGTATGTTTGCGTAAAGCATAGGAAAATAGAATATATGTGCATCTATGGGTCTATACATATCTTCAGAAGGAGACTCAAGAAATGGATGAAGTGGGTTGTCCCTGAGAACTAGGTGGTTGGGGTTAGGAGTGGAACATGTTTGTGGCTTTGAGATTTGGGGACCTATTCATTAAAAATAAAATTAAAACAAACTGGGAAATATCTGATAATTAAATGGATGGCCCAGAAGCCCTGGAGTGTGGAATGTGGAATGCTCAGACCCAAGCCCTGGGTTTGGTTGGAGCAACTTGCCAGTGCCAGCCACTCCTCCAGATGTCCAGATCCTGGGCCCACTGCCAGTCACCTGGTGGGGGTACCCTGGTTGTGCCAGGTGCCATCTTAGATCCAGAGGGGTTGATGCAGACAGGAAGCAGATGAATGGGTGAAGAGGATCTAAGAGGGATTTCTCAGGAGTTCAGGGGACAGGCAAGGAGGTCAGGTTGGAGTGAGTCTCTTTGCTCCCTGACCTCCTTTAGCCTCTCCATTTCCAATGAAGACAGAAGAAAAGGGTGGGGAATAAACTCTAATAGGAAGGATGGATGGGTGCCTGGGTGGTTTAGTTGGTTGAACGTCTTCCTTTGTCTCAAGTCATGATCCCAGGATCCTGGGATAAAGCCCCACCTTGGGTTCCCTGCTCATCAAGGAGCCTGCTTCTTCCTCTCTCCTCTGCCATTGCCCCATTTGTGTTCTCTGGTTCTCTCTCTCTCTGTCAAATAAATAAAATCTTAAAAAAGAAAAAAAAGGCAGGATGGAAGTTAGAGGGCAGAGAGAACTTGCTGGAAGGAAAGGCTGAGTTGTTTCTCTGTCCTGCTGGGCTGGCTGGAGGGCAGGCGTTGTGTCTCTTCACCCTTTTCCCAGGCAGCAGATGGACCATAGATGTTGCTTCCCCAGTTACCACCTACTCCCTCCACTGCTCACCAACAGAGCAGCCCCATCCTTTTCTCTGCACAGGGCTGCCTCCCAGGCCTGGTGTCTCCTGCCCTGGCTTCCACTCTCAGCTCTCCCAGGCCAACAAACACACACATCCTCTGAAAGCAAAAACCCGTATAATGAATTGAATGGAAAGGGTTCTGAACCACCACAGGTATCAGGCAGAGGCCTAGAAGGAGGGCCGCGGGGAAGAGGGTGTCACAAAGACAGAAAAGCAGGAAAGCTTCCAGCTCTCTTCTCCCTCAGTGTGGGATGAAAGGAAAGTCAGAGCTGTCCGAGTACTCCCCCCTCAGGGGCCCAGTCACCACATACTGCTCCTCCTCACACATAGGTGCCCAGGCCAAGGGGCCACAGCCCACCCTTCTCTGAGAGACGCCCTGGAGCAGGTGTCCCCAGACTCCAGCATCCTACTCCGGCCCCTGGGCACCCTCATTGGGATGGGAGACGCTGGGCTTCTGGCCAACTGCCCACTAACTCACCGGGAGACCTTCCACAGGCAGCTCGATTCTCAGGGCTTCTTTCCTCAGCAGTAAAATCCAATAAACCTTGGAGGTCTGAACAAGGTAAAGCACCTACAAGGGCTTTGAACACTGTCTCTTCTTTAACAGAAGATGGCAGATCTTTATTTGGATTTGCTGATTGTTAATGCTGTTTGTTTTGCACGGTGTGTCAGGAGAGAACCCCAGGATACAACCCCACAAACCGGGGATAATATTCCTTCAAGGTGATTTAGGAGATGGCTAAGGGAAGGAGGTGCTCATCTGCTCCTAGAACAACAGGCAAGAGACTGAGAAAGTGGGTGCCCGTCCTGCCCTCTCACCTGGGAGAGTGGAGAGCCCCAGATTCTCCCCACCTGCTTAGGCACCCCCCACCTCCCCCTTGGGCAAAGCTTCCATTTATCCATTCTGCTTCAGGTGGCCATTAGGAGCAGTGAGTGCTGAGGGAATTCGGGGGAGTGGTGGGTAAATATTACAATTATTATTTTAATTGAGATATAACATCTATGCAGCAAAGTATATGAATCTTAAGAGTGCAGCTCAATGAAGATTTTTTAAAAAAAATTTTCAATGTATATATTAGACAGAGAGAGAAAACGAGAGAGTCAGAGCACGAGCCAGGGGAGGGGCAGAGGGAGAGGGAGGAGCAGGCTCTCCGCTGAGCAGGGAGCCCAATGCAGGGCTCAGGGCTTGATCCCAGGACCCTGGGATCATGACTGGACCCAAAGACAGATATTTAACCAACTGATCCATCCAGGCGCCCCTCAATGAACCTTTACATATGTATATGTATATAACCACTGCCTACATCAAAATATAGAATATTTCCACATTTCCAGAACCTTGGGATGTATATGCCCCTTCCGAGGCAACAGCCCTCCAAAGGTAGCCACTAATGTGATTTCTACTGCCATAAGTTAATTTTGCCTCTTATTGAACTTTATATAAGTTAAATCATACACTGCATGATGTTTTTGCACCTGGCTTCTTTCACTCAACATTATATCTGTGAGATCCATCCATGTTGTTGCATGTGGTCATCGGAATTCTTTTTCATTACTGAGCAGTATTTTATTGCATGAATGTAAATATACATGATATCTAAATAATCATAATCCATTCAACTTCACATTAGTGGATATTTATGTTGCTTTCAGTTGTTGGCTATTATGAATGAAGCTGCTCTGAACATGCTTGTGGTTGTCTTTTGATGAATCCATTAACATTATTTTGAGACACACACTTGACTTTTAAAATAAGCAACAACATACCACTTTCCACTTCTTCCCACTGAGCTGTGCCATGCTGGGATGAGATTATCAGAGCTCTGCACTGTGGATGTATCTGTGGGAGGAGAGGGCAGCCACCTGGACAGACCCAACAAGCCTCCAACCACAACCGTGAATCTTCATGCCACCCCTGGCGCAGCTGAGCCCCTGGCCAAGGTCCGTACCCATTACCTAAGGGCAAGAATAGCAGAAAAGTTTCTTAAAACCTGCTTGCGTGTGTCTAGCATGGGTTTTACGGGACAGATACTATTTCACAGATGAGGATACAGAGATCTGGGGAGGCTGAATGACCTGGGTTCTAATGTTGGCTCTGCCAACCACTAACTGTGTGGTTGTGGATGGGTTTATTTAAGTTCTCTGAGCCTCCATTTTCTCACCTAGAAAAATAGGAATAATGATATTTACCTCATAGGGTTGTCAAGTGAATTAAATAACAGATGTAAATCACCTCTCATAGTACTTGGCATTTATAATAATGATTTTTTTCTTGTTTACTTTCTGCTCAAGGTCACACAGCGTGTAAGCAGGGAAAAAATGAGAATCTGAGCTCTTAAAGGGAAGGGAGAAGAGTGGAAAAGAACATTTTCGAATGCCAAATTAGAGACCTTGGTCATGCTTTGTGTCTCTGTATTCTCAGGACCCAGCATAATACCTAGCATAGTATTGGCCCTCAATAAATGCTTATTGCGTCACTGAACAGAAGAGCAAACAAATAGACCCACGCATTCACATGAATATTGCTTTTAAGCCTTGTTTTAGACGGGCTACCAACCGGGATTTATTGGAATGGAGAAATTGGCTGAATGGGACCACAGGGTTGTCCCTGGCAGACTTTCACCTCAGCCAGGAAGGGTTTCTTGGCCCACTAGATAAGGCTGGGTTAGAGAATATATGTCAGGAAGCAGGGAGAAGGGGGCTGTAGAGAAGAGGAAGAGGCACTGGGAGAAGGGAAACCATACGGACAGTGAATGGACATGTTTCACCGGGACGTGTTAGGTATGGAGGCTTTGGGGGACTCAGCATACAGGTGTCTGGGGCAAGAGGTCAGCCAGGGCGCCTGGGAGATAAAGTTGCCGGCTTTGCCCTCTAGAAGCCTGGGGCCGGGCAAGCAGGTTTGCAAAGAATGTGCAGCAAGGCCCGGGAAGACAGTCAGGGATTCCTGCCCCCACCTCACGGAGGTGGGGAATGTTCTCTTGCTCATTCATCCTTTGGGATGACTCATGGCTGAGCTATCAAGAGTGCAGAAGGTTCCGGGGAGGAGGGCTGCTGCCTCGCCCATCTGTGCACAGGCAGTCCTGGCAGCCTCGCAGCGCGAGTGTTCCCAGGCTGGCCACAGGGGGGCGAGAGGGAGCCAGGCCTGACGCTCCGGCCACCTGGGCGATTGCAGCTCCAGGAGGAGCACTGGACTGGGAGTCTGGGGCCTGGGTGCTAGTCCTTCCTGGGCCTCCTACATACTGGCCACCCTGGGCAAGTGACTTTCTCCCTCTGCACCTCAGTTAACTCCCTCTGCACCTCAGTGATGGTACCCTTCCTGCCTAAAACCAGGATGTCTCATTTGTTATTTGGGTTTATGCCTCAGGTTGCATAAGTCAGGGAAGTCTTCCTGGGTGATATATGTAGTTAATCATACCTCCAGTCTGATTCCCCGGAAAGACTAAGGGAAACTGCTTTCCTTGAGGTCATGTCTCACAAATCCATCGGGATGCAAAAAGGGAATGAGAAGAACGTGATGGCACCAGGCAGACTGTGCTAAATGCTTTGCTTTCAGCCTCTCTGTGCATCCTCAAAACTACCCTTAAGGCTAGACTTAAAGATGATGGGCATCTTTTCTGATTTTTTGCTTTTGTGCTGAGCTACACCTTATATGCAATAAAGTACCCTAACCTTACATGCGCATACAGCTTCATGGATCTCTACCTATGTATACTCCTGTGTAACCACCCAGATCAAGATGCAGAGCATTCTTCTAGTGCCCCAAAAGGCTCCTACATGCTTCATTCCAGTCAGTACCCACCAAAGGTAACCTTTATTCTGACTTCAAAATACTATTTTTGCCCATTACACAGATGAGGATGCTTGAGGCTCAGCAATACGAAGTGACTTGCCCTAGCTATTCGTGGCTAGAAATAGCACTACTGATGCTTTTGGAGCCATTGAGTGTGTGGAGAATTTGAATGAGGTTGCCAGTGCTAGAGCCTTGCGGCACCATTCAGCAGCTGTCCAGCCTGCTCCTACCTACCCTCCACATGGCAGCCAGTATCAGGCAGGGAACATCTTGGTTTCCACTGGTTGAGGCTGTGTCCTCCCTCCACCCCTCCTGTTCATCCGGGCTGGTGCCAGAGTGCCTCACCTTGACCAGAAGGCTCCCCCCGCCACCCCACCGCCCCCCCACAAAGTCAATTCCAGAGGGCTTAAGCTTGCAAGCCTTTACTTAAGAAGTGATTGAGACTTCAAACTAGGAGTGAAATCCAGCAATTTCCTATTAGTAGCTGGTGATCTCTCTTCATGGCCCAGCACTAGGCCACTTTGGGTGCTCGAGACTGTCATGAGGAAATCTTGCTTCTTCCGGGTCCTCTCTGGCACCCTGTCTGGGCTTAGGCTATAAGACTGTGGCCCTTGGAGCTATCACTCAGGAAGTGACCCCAGTCTTTCCAGGAGCCTTGGCTCAACCTCCTTCTCTGAGAAGATGCTCTGGCCAATAGCATCACAGGTATTTGCTAGTCCCTCATGTGGAGGTTGTCCATCCCTGTGAGGACAACCCAGAACCTGTGTTTTAATGCACACATTTGTATTGATCTTGATCTCAGAACTCTCCTTATCACCAACCCCTAACAGGCTTTGCTCCTTTAAAATTTTGTAATCACCTTGCCCTGTGCTCCTGATTATAGGAAAGAGCATGATCTACCAAAAGGAACACTGGCCCCAGTGTTTATGGAAATGAGCTTGAGTTTTAGCTCTGGCAATTTCTCTGCTGTGCAACACTGAGTAGATTACTTATCCTTTCTGCTGCAAAGACTGCTAGTGTTGCCTCTCTTCTTCTACAGAAACAGAACTTCCAAATTTTAGCTTGACACATAGCCACTCAGAAGACATTTCCCAGGTTCTCTTGTATCTAGGTGGTCATGTGACTAAGTTCTAGATATAAGCAGATATGTCATGTGGCAGCCTGGGGAAGCTTCCTTCAAAATCAAGCGTCCTGGGGTAGCCCCAGTGGCACAGAGGTTTAGCTCCACCTGCAGCCCAGGGCGTGATCCTGGAGACCCTGGATTGAGTCCCACGTCAGGCCCTCTGCATGGAGCCTGCTTCTCCCTCTGCCTGTGTCTCTGCCTCTCTCTCTCTGTCTCTATGAATAAATAAATAAAATCTTAAAAAAAAATCAATCGTCCTTTGCCCTCTTCTTCATATGTCTTTCATCTCTCTCCTACCTGGAACAAAGATGTGATGGCTGGAGCTCTAGCTACCATCTTGGGCCATGATAACTAGGGCTACGCTCTAGGAATGGTAGAGCAGTAAACTCTGAGGATTTGATGCAGCAGAGCTGCCTTACCAGCCTGGACAGCTCACCTCTGGACTTTCACATAAGCAAGAAGTAACCTCTCATGGGGTCTTTCTTACTTGCAACAGAACCTATTCCTAACTAGTATATACTCTAAGCCTCAGATCCCTGACCTATAAAATGGAGATAACGATGCATGCCTTGAAGGCTACTCTGAGAAAAATGAAGGAGGGTAACATACCAAAAGAACCTGGTGTGCATAGTAAATACTCATAAAATCTGCCCACATACCCCATCCGATGTCTACATTCAGGTCAGAACTGAGCATCCCCCTTCACTTGGCACTGGAGATTTAGAAATAGAAGATACAGTCACTATCCTCAGGGACTCTCAGTCCATGGAAATCAGATAAGTAAAACAGACAGGGTTGCCAATGCTCAGTTGGTAGAACTGTCATCAAAGCACAGAGGAGGAGTGCCAGAGAGAAGAGCAGGTTTAGTGCAGACCGAATCGAATGGATAGGGCCAGGGGAGGCTTTGCAGAGGAAGTGATGCTGGAGCCAAGTCTCAAAAGTGGAGGAGGAGTCAGCTGAGAGGGAAGGCATCCTGGTAGAGGACACCAAATGTGTGAAGGCATGGGGGCGTGGCTGTGTGAGCTGTACATGGAACTTCAGGAAGCCATTAGGACTGAAGCCCAAGTGGGAGGAAGCAGCTGCAAGATTTGAAGGCCTTGCCTGCCATAAACTATCTCTTTTTTGGCCACAGGAGCCAGAGTACCTGCTTGACCTCGATTAATGACGGGTGACTGAAGCAGGAGAGGGTGTGTGTGTGTGTGTGTGTGTGTGTGTGTGTGTGTGTGCGTTAGAGAGGGAACATATATACAAGCATACACATACACAGAGAATAAGATTATATACATATCTTAGAGTGTGTTTGTAGTTCTCTGGTTGCAAGCAACAAAAACTAATCTAAGGAAGAAAGGGGAAATATATTAAAGACAGAGGAATGTCTATGAAATCCATAGTTACCATCACAGCTGGGCCCTAACGTGCCAGATCTGTGCCCAAAAGGGGTCAGATTATAGGACTAGCCTGAAGTCAGGTCTGACTCAGACTCTTTAGGACTCTCTTTCTTTCTCCCATTTTTTTTTAAAGATTTATTAGAGAGAGTACACTAGAGTGGGGGAGAAGCAGAATCCCTGAGAGAGAATCCCTAAGCAGACTCCATGCTGAGTGAGGAGTGCGCCCCAAGGGGCTCCATCCCAGGACCCTGAGATCCTGACCTGGCCAAAATCAAGAGTTGGTTGTTTGATAGACTGGGCCAGCCAGGTGCCGCTCTTTCTCCCAATTTCAGATGCCTAGGCAGAGCTTCCAATTGTTGAAGCACAGAGTGGGTGCCATCCTTGATCCAATCCCAGAGGCCAATGGACAGGGCCATAGCAAACCACGCTGGCCCTGGAGACCATCCCTGTGAAAGGTTTGGGGAGTAATGAAGGCTTGGGTATCCAGCCCCCCAGGATTGTGGGACATAAGAAAGAGGAGTCTCAGAATCCAAGATGAGATCAAGGTGTACACATTCCCAATTCAGTGTCTTATAACGTATAACAATGATGTCATAATACTAAAGAATAAGCAAATAATAATGTAATAGTATGAACCATGTCATACCAAAGACTTATTCTACTGCTGGGTGCTATTATAAACATTTTAAGTGTATTAACTCATTTATTTGTTTGTTTGTTTGTTTGTTTGTTTGTTTGTTTAGAGAGAGAGAGCTTGCACATGGGTGAGCCAGAGGAGGGTGGTGCAAGGAAGAGAGAGAGAGAGAGAGAGAGAGAGAGAGAATCTCAAGCAGACTCTACCCAGCACAGAGCCTGAAGCAGAGCTCCATCTCATGACCCTGAGATCATGACCTGAGCTTAAATCAAGAGTCAAAAGCTCAACTGACTGAGTCACCCAGGTGCCCCTTTAACTCATTTATTCTTCAAAACAGCCCCAGGGTAGGTATTATCACACTCACTTTACAGATAAGGACACTGAGGCTCAGAGTGCTTTATTTACTTAGTAAAGTTTACAAAAGCAGAAGCTGGAGGTTGAATCCAGGTGGCAGGGGGCCAGACCATGCTTTTGTAAGCATGGCCCTTTATTTCCCTACCCTGACAATGCTATGAAGATTCTCCTGTGTGTGCCGGCATGTGCATTTGAGCCTTGGCCCCCAACCCACATGCTTATGCACACACACACCCACACACACAGCATGACTTGACTTGGGTGTGTACCATTCTCTGTTTGGCTCCCAGCCCAGGCTCAATTACAGAAAAGTGCCTGGGATAAAATGCTTGGCCTGGCTGCTTGGAGTCTATATCAGTTCTCACATCAGTGCCAATTGTCCCTAGGCCAAATTGTCCCAAACCTTTATGCTTTCTCTTTTCTCCTCTGTCATCAAACCTGTTCCCATGGAAATATTTGGAACTCATTTTCACAAACATGCAAATGACTGAAAAGAATTTAAGATACTTACCCTAGACTTAATGGTCCTTTAAAAGCCAATGCCATGCTCTTTCTCTAACATCATCCATGGCTCCCCATTTATTTCTGAACAAAACCCAAGCTCTAGCTTAGCATTCAAGCCCCTCCAGCATGGAGTCTGAAGCTTCTTTTCAGCCTTATCTTCCTTCATATCACCAGCTATACCATTATTGCTCCCTTTTTTATGAATGAGGAAACTAAGGCACAAGGAAGTAATAAACTCATTTCCTCTGGCTCCTCTGGGTCAGTACAGGCCCCTATTGGTTCCCCCCCCCCTTTTTTTAATTCATGAGAGACACAGAGAGAGGCAGAGACACAGGCAAAGGGAGAAGCAAGCTCCCTGAGAGGAGCCAGATGTGGGACTTGATCGCAGGACCCTGGGATCACGACCTGAGCCAAAGGCAGATGCTCAACCACTGAGCCACTCAGGCGTCCCCCTGTTGGTCCCATTTTGATTCTCTCCCCCCAACTTTTTGTTCCTTGGCCAACTTTTGAACATAGGCCTCTCCTTCTGCCTCCCAGTCCTGTCCTATCTTTCAGTTTCTGTCGGTCTCTTCTTCCCTCTTCTGTTTAGCGAACACTCGTGTGCATACACACTTCTCACTCCAATCACTCATCATCTATCAAAGTCGAAAGGGGGAACTGGCATTGTGACCCAACTGCTGTGCCATCAGCAAAGTGCTAATGCCTCATTCTGGAGGCAGCTGTGGGGAGGAGACTGGGGGTGTGAACACCTGGGGTTGGGTTGGGGGGAGACAGGGTCAAGGGCCGTGTCCTGGTGGGCAGAACCTCCATGAATCCTATGTGTCCTGAATGGGCTTTAGAGTGATAGAGGCATGGATTTAAGCTCAGCTCTCCAGGAAGGGTGTGGAGGGTGACCTGGATTCCTTGCAGTCCACTTCTAATTTCCAGCTGCCTCCTAGAACTTGATAGGAAGCCATGGGGTCCATGAGATTCCCATGTAGGCCAGGCCCAGGCCCTCATCCCTGAAGATGAGGCTCCATCCAGAGCTGGGAGGCAGGGACAGCCCAAGGAGGCTGCAGCCAGAGGGAGCAGACAGTCAGAGGCCAGGGCAACCCTGAGTCTCATCCAAAGAGGAACTCTGTAGAGGAGCTGGAGGGGCCAGAGCAACTGTGGTCCTTCCCACTGTGCTGTAAACCCACCGCTTTCCCCCTGTCCTCAAGAGGGCGATGCACAGGGTCTTCCAGCACGGAGTGATCAAGGCTGCTGTTCCGCACACCTGGCAGGGGCAGAGGCTATACTCAGAAGTCACTGCCATGCTGATGGACTGATGCAAAGATACACGCAGTGCTCACCCTTCAATCTGCCAGTGGATTCTCCATCATCTGCATCGGGGTCTCCATGGCAAGATTAGCAGGGAAAAAAGTCAAATAAGCCCAAAGACTCAGCACAAATGCATTTGGGTCCAGATCAGCACATTTTGAGAAGTTAGTGAACCTAACAGTCATGAGTCAAATAAACAACCTATGAACATAAAGCTGGTCGATGGACGTTCCCCAGGTTATGAACGCACTTTTGGACTCTAGAAATCAGAAATTCTGCCAGGAACAGACTTTGGCAAGAGGTAGATAGAAATATAGCAAACACATAGACACAAATCAGATTATGATGGAATCCAAGGATGGGAGGTGGGATTTTAATTCTTTTTATGATAATGAATTTGCAGGGAGGTGGGAGCCTCTCCGGCTCCTGGACTTCCGGGCTCACTCTTTGTGTTGCAACTGTAAATCATTTTATTTGATTTTTTTCTGCGTAAGCTGGAATGCTCTGGTGAGACCTTCTTCAGGAGCTCACGAAAGCTTTAAGAGATTTATAAATAGAGTTAAAATCCCAGATTGTTTCCTCACAGTTTGGTTCCGTAAATTGAAATAGCTGAAGGGAGAAGTGGAAGGCCATGTTGGAGTGGAGACTCGCCTCCCCCAGCCCCTCTCCCAGAGCAAATTCATTGCTATTGCCTTTGCTATCAGAACTTCTGAATGCTGCAAGTTAATGCTTCTTTCCCTTCCTGGCTTTCTCCTGACCGAGGCCCAAGTGGGCAGTGCCGTGGGAGGGTCTGGGCCCAGCCTCCAACCTACCTGGGTGCTATGGCCTTGAGTACAAGGAAGATAATGAAGAATTCTGATATCACAGTCTGTAAAAAGTGCTGGGGGCCTGGTTCTATTGGAAAATTGCCTCCTTTTTGGACTTTCCTTCTTTTGGGAATCTTCTCTTGGCAAGAAATTTGTCCCTCCTTGGAGAATCCCAATCTATTGAGAACTCCTTCACCTGGGGGCATTCTTACCAATGGAGAAATCTTTCTGGGTTTCTGGTTGGGCCAGGTAAACTAGAGGACTAGTGTGGGAGAGTGTGGAGGGAGGCTTCTGGATGAAAGAGATCAGGGTTGGGATCCCTGGGTGGCGCAGCGGTTTGGCGCCTGCCTTTGGCCCAGGGCGCGATCCTGGAGACCCGGGATCGAATCCCACATCAGGCTCCTGGTGCATGGAGCCTGCTTCTCCCTCTGCCTGTGTCTCTGCCTCTCTCTCTCTCTGTGTAACTATCATAAATAAAAAAAAAAAAAAGAAAGAAAGAGATCAGGGTTTCTCTGGTCCTGATCCCAGGGTCCTGGGATTGAGCCCTGCATGGGGCTCCCTGCTTGGTGAGGAGCCTGCTTCTTCCTCTCCCTCTGCAGCTCCCCGACTTGTGCTCTCTCACTCTCTCTCTGTCAAATAAAAAAAATAAAATCAAAAAAAAAAAAAAAAAGAAAAGAAAAGAAAAGAAAAGAAACCATATTGGGAGATAGCGTGGGTGAGACTGGCAAGAGTGAAGGACACATGTGTACCAGAGGACTTCGTAGTCCACTCCTCCATTAGACTACCCTCTTTCTCCGGTCCCCCACTCTCTTTTAGGAGAACTTCCAGCTACAGGTGATGTTCCCCCACTGGAGACATTTGACAACATCTGGTGACATTTCTAGCTAACACAACTGGGGGAGTGGATGCTAATAGCATCTAGTGGTGGACACTAGGGATTCTATTAAACATTCTACAATGCCGTCCCCCACAACAAAGATTTATCCAGCTCAGAATGATAATAACTTTGAGGCTGAGAAACCCTATTCTGGGGCAACGGAGCCCTTTCTGTGGAAGGGTGAGTGGACCCAGAGATCAAGTCCTGGTGAAGGAGCCATCTGTGGCTCTTGGCTTGGTGGGCAAAGAAAAAGCCATTCTGCCCTGTTCTGAAGCTTCAAAAATTTGAGAGTGATGGGGGCAGTGTCTCCATCTATGGGGGCAGTATCTCCAGCAATTAGGTGGTCCAGGTTGGCTTGGTCTGAGATGGAAGAAGAAAGAGTAGAAGTGACACGATTCCACCCCACCCCACTCCACCCCGCCACATAGATCAATCGGGACAATGCCTCCTTGTCCTTCCAGAGCAGGAGTTGGGGGATGTGGGTGAGGGGGGCACAAAGCTGGCCACACTGCTATTGTCTGGGCTTCTTTCTCCACAGCTGATCTCAGGGGCAGCATTACCGCAGCCCATTACGGCCCTAACCAGAGACAAATACAGTAGCATTAATTTAATTTTATTTACATTTCAGAGTCATTTAGAGGGAATAAATTGAACCGAAGTTGATTGAAAGTGTCCTACAGGGTAGGCCCTGAGCTTCCTCAGGCTGCCAGGCCTTGATGAATGATGGCAGCAGCTTTTGCCCAGAGCACCAGTCTCCCTGGGAGGCTCTGCAGGAAGCAAGAAGCAGTGAGGGGGCAGCTTGTTCCCAGAAGTGGCGGAAGGGGCCCAGCCCCTTTTCACATCATTCCCCTCCACCAAATCTTTAAACAATTTGTCCTATCTTCCCTCCAGTTTCCCTCATAGGCCTAGGATGCCTTCCTCCCGCAAATCAATCCTTTAATTCCATTCAACTACACCTTGCATGAGTGCAGCCCTGACACGTTCTAAGTTCTGGGGATATAGAAATGGACAAGCCACCTTCATGGACTTTGGAGTCCAGGCTCAATATCCAGGTTCACTAATTAAGTGTTTTTTGATCAGGACAATTTATTTAAATTCTCTGGTTCTCACTTTCTTCATCTTTATATTTTTCTTTTCTTTCTTTCTTTCTTTCTTTTTTTTTTTTGGGATATTTTTCTTTTAAGATTTTTATTTGTTTATTTTGGAGAGAGCACAGAGGCAGAGGGAGAAGCAGGCTCCTCGCCAAGCAGGGGCCCCATGCAGGGCTCAATCCCAGGACCCTGGGATCAGGACCAGAGCCAAAGGCAGATGCTTAACCAACTGAGCCACCCACGTGTGCCCCTTCCCCCAGTATAGTTCCTTAAAACATATTGACACTGTTCTAACATAAGTAAGGAATGACCATCCAACCTTTGCACTAAACACCAGGAACCCTGATCTCTTTCATCCAGAAGCCTCCCTCCACACTCTCCCACACTAGTCCTCTAGTTTACCTGGCCCAACCAGAAACCCAGAAAGATTTCTCCATTGGTAAGGATGCCCCCAGGTGAAGGAGTTCTCAATAGATTGGGATTCTCCAAGGAGGGACAAATTTCTTGCCAAGAGAAGATTCCCAAAAGAAGGAAAGTCCAAAAAGGAGGCAATTTTCCAATAGAACCAGGCCCCCAGCACTTTTTACAGACTGGGCTATCTCCCCCTGAGCAGGCAGCCTGATATGGGGCTTGACCCCAGGACCCCAAGACCCTCATATCACAACTTGAGATGAAGGCAGATGCTCAATCAACTGAGCCTCCCCCACTCCTCAGTTTGTCTTTAAAATGAGACTACAGCAGGCAAAACAAAAGTGCTATTTTTAAAAAGCTGAGATTCTCTTCTGCCTCTTAAGTAGGTGGTTCTTTAATTTGGGAAGACACTTTGAGGAGTCTCAGTAGGTGATTTTGGTGGGAAAGAGGAGGTGCCCTGGGTTCAGCCTGGTTGGGGAGCCAGAGGCTAATGGAAATGAATTGCTTTGCATAACAAAGTAGGGGGAGTAGGAGGCCCAGAAAGAGGGAAAGATAGAAAGGCCAGGAGGATCTGAAGCTGAGTGTGCGCAGTGGCTGCATGCCGGTCACTTTTATTAAAAACATGCTACTGGGCAGCCAGGGTGGCTCAGTGGTTTAGCGCTGATTTTGGCCCAGGGCGTGATCCTGGAGATGCAGGATCAAGTCCCATGTCAGGCTCCGTGCATGTTTCTCCCTCTGCCTCTCTCTGTCTCTCATGAATAAATAAATAAAATATTTTTTTAAAAAATAAATTAAAATAAATAAATAAAAACATAGTACTCCTGTGTTATCAACTTGAGGTGGGAGCTGAATGCTGCCACCTTCATTCTCCCTTATATACCCAGGTGTATATACGTGCTCATGCTCATGTGTAAATTAAATTGCACGTTTAAATTTTGCACACTTTACTTGCTATATATGTTATACTTCCATAAAAACAAACAAAAGATAGGGAACAACAGGACTTTAGAAAATTTCAGAACTATGAGACCTTCACCACAATCCCTGTGCCCATCTGCCCTCATTCTCAGCCTGCCCCTGGCAGCCACAAATTTACTTTCTGTCTCTATGGATTTGCCTTCTATGGGCATTTCATATTAATGGAGTCGTAAAATGTATGGACTTTTGCATCTTTCACCAAGCATAATGTTTTTAAGGTTCATTCATGTTGGAGCATGTAACAGTGCTTCTTTCCTCTTACTGCTGAATAGAATTCCTATGCAGGGGTATACTGTTCATTAGTTAATGAATATTTGAGATGTTATCACTTTTTGGCTATTTTTTTATTTTTTAAAGATTTTTATTTATTCATGATATATATATATATATATATATATATATATATATATATATAGAGAGAGAGAGAGAGAGAGAGAGAGAGAGAGAGAAGCAGAGACACAGGCAGAGGGAGAAGCAGGCTCCATGCAGGGAGCCTGATGTGGGACTCAATCCCAGGACTCCAGGATCACGCCCTGGGCCAGAGGCAGGTGCTAAACCGCTGAGCAACCCAGGGATCCCTTTTGGCTATTTTTTAATACACTTTTTGGCTATTATGAATAATGTTGCTATGAACATTTGTCTACAAGTCTTTCTGCAGTCATACGTATATTTTAATTTCTCTTGGTGGGTAGATACCTAGAAGTGGACTTTGTTGGGTTATACAGTAGACTTACGGTGAGTCTATTAAGAAACTGCCAAACTACTTTCCAGAGTGGCCATGCCATTTTGCATGCCTACCAGCCATACGCATGGGTATGGTTCTCCTACCTCCTCACTGAGATTTGTTATCATCTGTCTTTTTGGTTATAGTATTAGTGTATGTGAAGTGTGTCGCATTTTGGTTTTGATTTGCATTTCCCTAATGACTAATGGTGTCAAGCATTGTTCTACATGCTTGTTAGCTAATTCAGATATCTTCTTTGGTGAAATGTGTATTTTATATCTTTTTTCATTTTCAAACTAGATTATTGGTCTTCTTCTTATTTTTTAAATATTTTATTTATTTATTTATTTGAGAGAGTGAGCAAGAACATGAGCAGGAAGAGGGAGAGGGAGAAGCAGACTCCTCCCGCTGAGAAGGGAGCCTGACACCAAGACCTTGGGATCATGACCTGAGCTGAAGGCAGATACTTAATGGCTGAGCTACTCAGGTGTCTGTCTTTTGATTATTGAATTTCAAGAATTATTCCTATTTTTGGGATACCAATCCTTTGTTAAATGTATGATTTGCAAATATTTTCTACCAGTCTATGACTTGTCTTTTCATTTTTTTTATGGTACCCTTTAAAGCACACATTTTTATGGACTTCTCTTATATGGAACCAAAATAAACTGCTATTGTGGTTAGGCCACTGTCATTTGGATGTTAGGTTCTAAGCAGAAAAATAACTGATGCAAGACTCTTTCCCTTTTCTAGGCAAGATGTCCCATGGGCCATGCAGTGAGAACAGCATGCTACAGGAGCATGAAGGGAAAATACAGAATTCTCAGGGACACTGGGGAATGAAGCTTCTTGGGGTAGTTGGCAGTCAAGTTAGGAGACATTTCTTCCTTTTTTTTTTTTTTTAAAGGTTTTATCTATTCATTCATGAGAGACACAGAGAGAGAGGCAGAGACACAGCAGAGGGAGAAGCAGGCTCCCCATAGGGGTCCCAATGCAGGACTCAATCCCTGAACCAGGATCACACCCAGAGCCAAAGGCAGATGCTCAACCCCTGAGCCACCCAGGCGTCCCAACAATTCTTCCTTTAGAATCTCATCTGTCTTTAGCAGGCTGATGCTCGCTCAGTCTGGCCAAACTTGGTCCCTTCACCAGTTTTTTTTTTTTTTAAGATTATATTTATTTATTCATGAGAGATACAGAGAGAGAGAGAGAGAGAGAGGCAGAGACACAGGCAGAGGGAGAAGCAGGCTCCACGCAGGAAGCCCAATGTGGGACTCAATCCCGGGACTCCAGGATCACGCCCTGTGCTGAAGGTGGGTGCCAAACCACTGAGTCACCCAGGGATCCTCCCTTCACCAGTTTTTAGAACAAAATCTATCAGTCTCTGTATTTTGTGCAAAAAATTTCAGGGGTAGACTCCAAATGCTTTCCTAGGGGAAGAACTCCCACTCACAGCACACAGCTTCATAAGCCCTCCATTGAATCAGACTCTTCCTCAAAATTGCTCTCTGGCTTGGTTGCCGACCTGGAAACTTCTCCTTGCTGTCCTAAAGCCTGGCTCCCTTTCTGGGGGGCTCACTTTCTGGGATCTCTCCTACTTTGGTTGCAGAGCCCACAGTTAGCCCCAGGTGCCACTATTAACTTTGCCTTTTCCCACCCATTACATCCAGGTCCTACTGCATGGGTAGTAAGTCAGTTTGTTCTGGCCACAGCTATCCAGAATGAGTGTGAGGGATCTTCCACTGTGCCATATTCCTCTGATATTTGAGAGATCTCAGATTCTTGAGTATCTTTTCTTCTACATTCCAAATATTCCAAACATGTGGCATGCTCTGTGCCAAGTGTTTTAACTCTGTCATGCCATTTAATCCTCATAGTAGTCATTGGTATCAGTGAGCCATTGCACAAGGGAGATAACCAAGACTCTGAAAGGATAAATGGCTCATCAGGTCCCACAGCTGATGGAGAATGAAGCCAGGTTAACCCAGGTCTGTCGGGCTTCAAAAGTTACCATCTTGTTCTGGCCACTACACATTGACCACCTTTGGATGCTTCTCTTCTGTCAGTCTTTAGACTCGGTACTATTGGTAACTCCTCTAGACTCCTATCATTTCTTTGTCAGTGCGCTGCCCACCCCCCACTCCCCCACCCTCGCCCCACTGGAGCATTAGCTTGAACAAGCCTCTAACTTCAATACCCATCCCCACTCCATAGCCTGGAAACTTCCTGAGATTGAGATTATATCTCAGATTACCTGATATTATATTTTAGAGTATCACCAGATTAGGAGGCCTCTCCCACCACCATCACTAAAGGCAGGCTCTATGATGCTTCCTTTCTCTGAATCCCACACCACCTCTGGCAAATTTTTTTTTTTTGACTTTTTTTGAGGCAAGACAATCATAAGGAAAAGAGCACAAGTCATATATCCACAGTTAATAAATTCACTCAAACTGAATGCATCTGTGTAGCCAGCACCAAAATCAAGAAATAGGATAGTATCCATCACTATCCCCTCAGGGGTCCCTCCAAGACCCCCCCCCTTCCAGTCACTCCCTATGCCCTGCCCTGCAAGAGTGACCATTCTCCTTTCAACAGCAGAGGCTAGTTATGCCTGTTTCTGAATTTGATATAAATGGAATCATGTAGTAGGTAGGTTCTGCTCAACATAAATTTTATATTAATTATTCCTATTGTTGTGTGTAGGAGTACTTTGTTCGTTCTCATTCCGGGAAAACTTGGGAGGAGATGGAAATTAAATATCATGCACTTTGGAATCAGAGATATGGTCTCAAATCCTGGCTCTACCACTTGAAAATAAGTCCCTGGGCAGCTCATTTAGACACAAGAACTTTGGTTTCTTCATCTAAAGGATAAGGAAGATATTTTTCTTGCATTGTAGCTGTAAGATTTATATTAACTACAATAACCAACATGTATAAAGCACCTACTACCGTTACTGGCATACGGCAAACATACTGGTAAACAGTAGCATTATTATTTTTCCATGACTTATTTGCTAAATGCCCTTTGAGAAGGAAATAGAACCACAATGGTTTTGAACTCCCAATGTTCACATCCACACCTGTGTATACACATGTGCACACACACAGTTTCACACCTGTGTGTACCAGCTTGTACCTGTGTGTATATGCATACACTGCTATCAGCATGAGCAGTATGCAGATTTTTCATTCCAGCAGCTCTTTCAAGAAAGACACACCAGATGGGATTGGGTCTGCTACATGACTGAACAGCCTCCACATCAGAAAGTCATAATCACTGAATCCATCATGTGGTACAGCTCTGGCGAGGGCACGGCTTCTCATCCTGCCCGATGGGCCATGGAGGAATGCATCCTCCTCCAGAACAGAGAACAGACATGGACAGGCAGTTGCCAGTCAGTGAAGCCAAGAGAACAGATGGCAGCTGCACAGCCTCCTCCTAGGCCCACTCCCTGGCTGCTGGGGGAGAAGCCCAGGTGGCAAAGATCCTGTGGATACCTCCCTCTCTTCACCAGGCTATCCCTGCACTCTGCCTCTTAACGGGCTTTGGAGTAAAATAGACCATGCTGCAATCCTGCCCCGGCTCACCACCTATTAGCTGTGTAAAATCAGGCAGGATGAGTAGCCTCTCTGACTGCCCTGAACAGAACCCTAACCTTCTTTTTTTTTTTTAATTTTTAAAGATTTTATTTACTTATTCATAGAGACAGAGAGAGAGAGAGGCAGAGGAGAAGCAGGCATCATACAGAGAGAGCCTGATGTGGGACTTAATCCAGGGTCTCCAGGATCACACCCTGGGCTGCAGGCGGCGCTAAACCGCTGCGCCACCAGGGCTGCCCGAACCCTAACCTTCTAATCCCAGTTGTAACCTTATCTCTGTTCCCTAGCTCCTAATTGAAAGGCATCTAGCCTTCCTCGATTAATCAAAGACTTTGGAAGAAATCCCTGTATAATTTTACCAAATATCATAATATATCCCCCATCCAAACTGTCTCCAGTTACAGCAGACTCTGTAGATGACTCATCCATGTCCTCTGGACCTTAACGCTTTCGAGTTAAGTGATCCCACTAATTTTCAATGGCCAGTCCTTTCACCTCTTTGCCTGAGGGCTTTCTCTGAAACCAGGGAAGTCGGCTCTGCCAGAAAAAGGTGGGTTGAAGTGATGTGAGCAGCTGTCAACTATGAACAGAAGTGGGTGTATGATACCCAGTCCCCTGAGCCTTCAGCTGGGATTTGGGATTACTACAAGGTCTGATTTTGCACAGTATTCATAGGACTGATTACTGAGCTCTGGTCACTCCCAGCTATAGCTGGCTTGACAACACACCCCTTTATTGTCCACACTGCCATCCCTAGAAGTGTTCTCTGTGCTCCCTGATCTCTGTCTCAGAGTCAAGTTTTGGTGGAGGATCCAGACTAAGACACTAGCCTTAGCCTTTC
This sequence comes from Canis lupus baileyi, assembly GCF_048164855.1. NCBI lineage: Eukaryota > Metazoa > Chordata > Mammalia > Carnivora > Canidae > Canis > Canis lupus. The sequence goes on along the minus strand of NC_132844.1, from coordinate 65,773,159 downwards.
AGCCCTATCCTAGACAGCTAAGCCTCTTTCCCTGACACAAGCATTTCCCCGAGCTACCAACTCTGCATACTCCGACTCCCTCACCTGATCCCTCCAACTCTGCCTCCTTCCCAAATGTCATCCTACATATGAATTCTAACCTTTGTTTCCCTAATCACTCCCACTTGGTTCTTCTCATTGGGTCAGTTCTCAAAGCCCAACCTGCCACATGCAGTACCAGTCACTGGAAATTACCTAGGTGAACTTGAACAAGCAACTTGATGAGAAATTCAGGCCAGTCCCTGGGGGCTGACAGAGGTACAGGGCCACGGTCTCTGGTTCCTTTCTACCTCTAGACAGAAAATCGGGAAGGCTGAGACATATGTCCTGGATGATTCACCCAAAGGAGCTCAGGGCTGGTTCAGGGGCTGACCTATGTCATTTGCCTCATAGATGTGCCTGCCCGAGATGAGATGGGGTTGGGCAGGTGGAGAACGTGGGGTTCTCTCACTTTTGCGCCCTCATCTCCTGTGATTTCCTATCTTTTCCACCCTTTCTCTCCTTATCTTCTTTTTTTAACCTATAAGTAGCAACTAGAGGCTTTAGGAAAAGTGCCATGTTGGCAATTCAAACATTAGCCAAGGTTAATTCACATAGTTCCCTTGGATTTTAGACTCTTCAAAGTCAAAAGCCTAGATATACCTGAGAAACAAAGAAATAATTTGCAGTCCACATGACAAAAGGTTAATATTCTTAATATTGACATTAATACCTTAACCTAAATAAGAAAAAATATTTGTAGAAAAACAGACCAAAGACATAAACAGATAATACAAATGGATAACACACACAAAAATAAATCCAAATTCAAATTTGAAAGTCATATATATATATATGAAAAAATAAAATAAGTTGAACCTCATTAATAACCAAAAATGCAAATTAAAACATCCATTAGGTACTATTTTTTTACCTTTTACATTGGCAATGATTAAAAAAAGTAATGATATCCTAAGGCTACTGAGGTATGGGGAAATTAGCCTTCTTATTCACTGCTGAAGGGAGTATAAATTGGTACAACTTTTTCTGGAGGAAAATTTGGCCATACATAACAAATGTTAAATGGTATTGCAGTTCTTTTTCTAAAAAATTTATCTGAGACACTAAAAGGACAAACAAGCAAATGTTCACTGTAAAACTTTTTATAAATGCAGGGGGCACCTGGGTGGCTCAGGCAGTTAAGCGTCTACCTTCTGCTCAGATCATGATTGCAGTGATGTCAGGGTCCTGGGATCAACAAGAAGTCTGCTTCTCCTCCTTCTGCTCCTCCCCAACAATCCCCATACCCCACCTTGTTCTCTCTGTCTCAAATTAATTAATTAATTAATTAATTAATCATTTTTAAACATTTTATTAAAGACATTATTAAGACATTCAGAAAAACTTTTTTTTTAAATTTTTAAAAAATTTTTATTTATTTATGATAGTCACCGAGAGAGAGAGAGAGAGGCAGAGACACAGGCAGAGGAAGAAGCAGGCTCCATGCACCGGGAGTCCGATGTGGGATTCGATCCCGGGTCTCCAGGATCATGCCCTGGGCCAAAGGCAGGCGCCAAACCGCTGCGCCACCCAGGGATCCCCAGAAAAACTTTTTAAAAAGGATTTTATTTATTTGAGGGACAGAGAGAGAGTGCACAAGCAGGAAGAGGAGCAGAAGGAGAGGGACAAGCAAACTCTATGTGGGGATCGATCTCATGACCCTTAGATCATGACCGAAGCTGAAACCAGAGTCAGAGGTCCACCAGACCAAGCCACCCAGATGTCCCTCAGAAAAGCTTAATTGGGACACCTAGGTGGCTTAGTGGCTGAGTGTCTGCCTTCGGCTCAGGTTCTGATCCCAGGATCTGGTATCAAGTCCCACACTGAGCTCCCTGCAAAGGAGCCTGCTTCTCCCTCTGCCCATGTCTCTGCCTCTGTGTCTCTCAATGAATAAATAAATCTTAAAAAAAAACACACATGAAACTTTTTAATT